>NC_081200.1:34201435-34519389 GCF_902713425.1 Acipenser ruthenus | reverse complement strand
TTCATCCACCATTCAAAAACTGCGGTGCAACAAAATCTTTGTGATTCTGCTGCCCCCCAGCTTAACCAGAAACAACATGCTGCAAAAAATTGCAATGACCACAGATTTATAACAGGGAAACAATGTTGTTTTTACCCAAGACACTGTCATAACAGGATTTATAAATGTTTGAAGCACCTACAGTTGCAAGCATTTTGAAAGAGGATATGTTTAGGGTGGAGACCCTTTGGCTTGCTGCCTGTAAGTGTCATGTACTATATCAACTGGGATTCCTTCTGTGTAGGCAAATGCTGGAAAGAAATAACTTCAGTACAAGAAAGAATGCACAGGACTAGCTTGCATCTAGCTTGGTCACCTCCTTTTCATTGACTTGTTTATAACTGCCTCTTGACATTGTGAAGCAAGATTTGGAGCAAGTGCCAAGGCACATTTTTCAGACAGCATAAAAGTTGCAAAACCACTTATTTGCAAGAAAAGAACAGGTAAAATATTGTTCTGAGTAGTTTATTTATGTTTGTTTTATCTTTCAATATAATATTGCTGGTTCCATCACCTCATAGTTCTAAAAATATGTTATAATGTCAATTCTGTAACAATGGGCAAATCTTGAAATGCTGAGTTTTTATACGTCAAACATACGAAAATCTTGGTAGCACTTTTTAGATGAGGACAAATATAGCCATGTAATTACATTGTGATAATTAGTAACTTTTCCTTACTTGGTAACTGCTGTTCAATGGCATGGCAATGGCTATGTGAACAACATTGTTTTACCTACCATGTAAGGGTATTGGTAGTCTAAACAGCTACCAAAATCTTTAATAAGACATGTTATTCAAAAGAACCAAAAGTATATATGTTTTCTAATTGTTTCCAGGTAATTACTTAGATATTTTATCTATTATTTTTGGAAAATGGAACAACTTAAAATTAGAAGTACTGTGAAATGAGGTTTAAAGAGGCGCCAGATATCCCTTAAACAGGTTATGTCTGAGAGGTTATGATTAATCCCCAGTTCCTACAGAGCAATGAAGGTGTGTCTCTTTTTTATAAAACCAGTAGTACAGATTGACAACTTTGTCTTAATTTTACATATAACCCTGTATTCACAGAGAAAACACATGGAAGTGTAAACAAGGCTGAATCCCAAAGGCTTAAATATCTGTAGCATCCTACCAGGCAAACTGCAGTTAACTTGCACTGAAACAAACAGCTGGGTGAAGTTTAAATGCAATGTGAATGCACTGTGCTGTACCTGCAATTCAAGATCATCTAAATAAATTCTGACTAGTTATGCAACATTGAAATAAGATATACATAGAGATGGGTTTCAAAAATGTTGAAACAATACACAATTAATATCTCTCCTATGAGCATATTCCCCATGTCCAGGCATAAATTAGTTTACTTTTTAAAAAGGTGTAATTGTAATCTTATAATTAAGGGTTTGTGAGAAATCCCTGGCTGATTCGTTTTTTTAAATGGCGGCAGACAATATATTTGGATAACCTATAGAACAGTAATCCTTGTGAAAAGAAAACTGGGTAGTTTCATTATGGTTATTAAAGTATTAACTGAAGAGATAGAATGGCATTTTAATTCAACAAAGCTTGTGATAGCCAACAATAATCCTAGACAGTTTGCTTCTGGTTGGAAATAAATAAGGCCCAGAGATCTGACACACAACCACAGATCCCTTTAGATGCATTAATCCAAAGATTAGACCAACGAACGGGTCTAATCTTAGGGTTAATGTATTTAATGTACCAACAGAAAATTTGGTTGCGCATAAATGACTATGTAAAAAAAAAAAAAAAGATGATATATGTATTGTTTGGTGTTCTATAATGTTCAAATGCAAAATGCAAATTCATTTTATTATGTTTATTTATTTATTTTTGTATTATTATAATCAAAAAGTAAATATCTAAAACTAGACTTCATATTACAGCATAGTCTACATATTTTTGTATATTGATGGATTAGAATTGGGGTTTGGTTAAGGAATAAACAGAGACTCATAGACAGCTGCACATCTCAAAGCCTGTGGTCTGTATCATTCAGTCAAACAAATGTGCCAGTGAAAAAGGTTAATGTAAAGTTGTCTGAGGCGTCACCGGTGCCAGCTTTGCAAAATACTGCCACAAAAGAGTTGATTTTTACTGCAGGAGAGGCACAATGGAATTTGACACAGAGAATCATAGAATACAGCTATGTATCAAGTGTAAAGGCAAAATCTGAAAATATTAGTTCCCTATCGGCCAGAAACAACAACAACTAAAAAACCTTGACCACAATATGGTGAATACAGTATATGAGGTCAAGTAAAAATGTAGGGTGCTAGTGTGCTGTACAATATTAAGGTCATGGTATATTCCTTTTCAAACACTTCATGTATCAACACTTTTGGTTTAAGTACATTTTTGGTTTAAGTATCTATTAATAGGCATTAGTAAATGTGATTTTAAAGATGTTGGCTGGGTATGACAGTTTAACATCTAATTATAATGATAGTCTTCAGTGGAAAGCGTCATGCCCTGTTATATAGTAAATATAACATGCTTTTTATAATTCCTATGTTCAGGTTTTATAACACCTTACTCTTATAACCTCTTTTTTTACATGTTTGTTTTGCATTCCTTTGCTTTCCAGAGGAAGGGTTTTCCTCTGTAGACTTAATTAACTTCCAAGAATGTTTGTCCTACTTTCTGGACCTGTTGAAAAAGCTTCCTATTAAAAAGGGCTCTATATTTACTTGTCATTTAATCTCTGTAAGGATTCAAATTCAGTATGGTTTTATTTTCACTTCCATTAAAGCTTGTCACTCAAAAACTCTTCAAAATGTGTTATCTGTTTTGGGACACAACATCTAAGTTTTCCTACAAAGTTTGTAATGTAGATAAGTAATTGATCACGGGTAGGCTAGATTACAATTTGCTGTGTATATTTTATATCTCTAAATCCTATTATTTGCGAGCAATGAGTCTTGAGTCCTCACATAGGTTGTCACACGCTTACACAAACACATCCACATATATTGTTTTTCATTTACATAAAATGTACATAACAGCTTCACTTTTGTCTTTGAATATTGTAATCCCCTTGCCTGTTAGAACCTGAAGCTCCTGCCTCCTTCAGCACATTATCAGTCACCCGACTGGATTATGACTCATCACACTGTGGATGCCAAGGTCTTCAGGAGTGAAATAGCGTGCAAGTTTAGTAGTGACATTCCTTTTTTACTGTTTTTAGTTTTGTTTTTTAATAAGATGAAAAGGGCTGGCAGATTTTAAGAGCATCCTTAATCTACTTGAGAATAGCAAATTGTGGGGTTATTGAGTTGCGCTCATGTCGAGTCAAGCCGAGTACATTTTTTTTTTTATTAGTTGGACAGGGGTTCAAGGAGTTCACTCGCAGTAAGAAATGAGGCCCAACAACAGTATTAGGGTCCTATTTAGCAAATATGTCCACGGCCGCTATCGCTAGAGCAAAAATGACAGCGTTAGCAAACGGCTGCGATAACGCACGAAAACGTGATTTAGGCGTGGGCTATCGCACATGTATAATATAAGGAATAAACTACACCACAGTGTGCAGAACAAGCCTGCAATCGTATCAACGGCTTCTGATAGCAAGATAAATGACAAGACCAAACTGCTGACGAAAAGCCTTGAAAAATCTTATGTTCCCAGTTGGTTGAATGCAAAGATTTGTCTCTTCATTCCCATATCACATAATAACCAATTCCACTCCCAATCCCACACTCTCATTGTATTTCAAATTGTCTCTGCCTTTGCAATTGTTTTTATATACAGAAGAGGCAAAAACAATATTGAATCATATTTTTTTTCTAACAAAAAAAAGAAGAATGAAAGTTGTACTGATGAAACCACACTTCAGAGAAAATAATGAGTATTATGCGTGTGTCTGGACTTGCAGCTTCATTCATTGTCACTGATAATTATTTTAACTGGAATATAATTGGTTTTTTATGCTATATCTTGTGCTTCATTGTGGTTCAACTCTTGAGAGCTTTTAATTATCCTGTGATTGTGTCTGAATGCTGGCTTGGCTTTCTTTTGTATGAAGAAAACCTGGATAGGCAAGACAGAATGAAATAATAATAATAATAATAATAATAATAATAATAATAATAATAATAATAATAATAATAATAATAATAATAATAATTCTAGTAACTTTCTACTCAACCATGGATTTCAAGGTTTTGATTTCAAGAATAATTTATAGAATTATATGTACTGAAAATAAAAATAAGTCCATGAAAACCCCCTGGATGGCAGCAACCTATGTGGATAACCTAGTGACTGCACAACAATAAAAAGTTGATTACCATGGAAATTTTGGCCAGGTGTATTCGTTTGAGACTAAAAGGTGCTGTTACAATAATAGCAATTATGACCTGTTTTGTTGGAGATAATCTTTTCCTGATGAAGGAGGGGACATCCTCTGCGTGATTATTTTTCCACTTGTGTGAGTTTTTTTTTTCCTGTAAATTATTTTTATTACACCCTAATGCATATTTATATATATATATATATATATATATATATATATATATATATATATATATATATATATATACATTCACCTCCAAAATTATTGGTACCCTTGATAAAGATGAGCAAAAAAGACTGTATAAAATAAATAATACCAGTCCTGAGCTATATTGTAATTTTCCTACATGTGGAATATATTTGACTTTATTAATGATTCAATGGAATCAACAAAAATTAAACATTTCTCAAATTATAAATTTATTTTGAAAAAAAATGAAGTGTCACAATTATTGGCACCCTTGTTTTCAGTACTTTGTGCACCCTCCCCTTGCAAGGATAATGGCACTGAGTCTTTTTCTATAATGTTTAATGAGATTGGAGAACACATTGGGAGGGATCTTAGACCATTCCTCCATACAGAATCTTTCCAGATCTTTGATATCCTTCGGTCTGCGCTTATGGACTGCCCTCTTCAATTGAAACCACAGGTTTTCAATGGGGTTCAAGTCCGGAGACTGAGGTGGCCATTGCAAAATGTTGATTTTGTGGTCAATTAAACATTTCTTTGTGGATTTTGATGTGTCCTTGGGGTCATTGTCTTGCTGGAAGATCCACTTGCGGCTGGCAGAGGCAACCAGGTTTTTGGTTAAAATGTCCTGGTACTGGGTAGAGTTCATGATGCTGTTGACCTTAACAAGGGCCCCAGGACCAGTGGAAGCAAAACAACCCCATAACATCAAAGATCCACCACCATATTTTACAGTAGGTATGAGGTTCTTTTCTGCACATGCATCCTTCTTTTGATGCCAAACCCACTGCTGGTGTGCTTGGCCAAAGAGCTATATTTTCGTCTCATCTGACCATAGCACCCTGTTCCAATCGAAGTGCCAATGCCGTTTAGCAAACTCCAGGCTTTTTTTCTGGCAACACTTCCAAATAGCCTATTGGCATGGAGGTGGTGTCTAATTGTAGATTTGGAGACTTGGTGACCCCAAGATGCAATCAGGTTCTGTAATTGTCCAACTGTGGCCCTTGGATTTCCCTTTGCCTCCCGAACCATCTGCCTCACTGTGCGTGGGGGCAAGATATACTTGTGTCCTCTATCAGGCAAGTTTACCACTGTTCCAGTGGTTTTTAACTTCTTAATTATTGCCCTAATAGTGGTAAGTGGTATATTTAGTTTTTTAGCTATTGTTTTGTACCCATTGCCTGATTTATGAAGGTCAACAACCA
This sequence comes from Acipenser ruthenus, assembly GCF_902713425.1. NCBI lineage: Eukaryota > Metazoa > Chordata > Actinopteri > Acipenseriformes > Acipenseridae > Acipenser > Acipenser ruthenus. The sequence continues at coordinate 34,513,636 of NC_081200.1, read as the reverse complement.
TTTGCCTCTTTTCATTTGTGAGTTCTTTGCCTTTCCCCATGGTGATGGATGACAAATGGATTTCACATGCGTGTTACCTCATTTTTATACCCCAGTGAAACAGGAAGCCATGGAAGGCCACAATACAGTTCCTTAAGACTGAGATGAACTTAAAAAAGTAGAATGTTAATGCAGATTTAATTTTGTTTGGTTTTATTTATAAGACTCTTTAGGGTGGCCAATAATTCTGACACCTATCTTTTTGAGAAAAAAATGTATTACTTGTTAATAAAAAACTTTTTCTCTGAGCAATTGTATTAGAATAAAAGAATATGGTTTTCCCATATATTTGAGCATAAAATATAGCTCATTACCTGTGTTGTTTATTTTATACAGCCTTTTTTGCTCATCTTTATCAAGGGTGCCAAGAATTTTGGAGGTGACTGTATATATATATAATTATTGTTTATTTATTAGGAGACACCCTTATCCACAGCAATTGTTGAGGGGGTCATACGCATCATACACATGGGAGGAGTCATACGCAAAAAACTTTATATCATTGTCATATATTAGAAGTATCCCCCCCTCCCCCCTCCCAACTCAAGGAAATTGGGACTGTGCTTTTGTATTACGGCCTACATATTTATTTTTAAGGACAACATGCTTCCTAACCATGTATCCCAGACTGCTCGGCGGTTACCTTCACTCTTGTTCCTGTCACTTGTATTTACTAAAGAACAGACTTTCAATGTCACAGTATATCTGAATCTCAAAATCCTCGGACTGAAACATTTAAAAAGGAAAGAGAAAATGAATGCAGGAAACAAAGATGGGTGGTGCAGGATAGACTTCATGGGTTCTAGTCCAACTTAAAGCCTATTTAAATAAAGAATAATCAAGCAGTTTGTTTTATGTCTGATACACCTAAGTTGCCAGTGGGAGTAATCTATACCATATGCATGTGTGTATGCACAATTCAGGATAGGATTTTATAGACCTATTATAACGTGCATGTTCTTGGCGTGGGAATGGGATGAGTATGCTTTTGGGGCGCTATTCTCACTTGGTTTACGCACAAGCGTAAGCGATCATTTATTTATTTATTTGCTAAAATGGAATGACTCCCAAATTAATACACAGAAACATACAGTCCATATAGATAAACACAATAGTGTTTAAACCCATTTTTTAATCAAAGCCATAGCGTGAGTAAAAAAAAACAAACAAAACAAACAAACAAACAAAAAAAACCCATAAATGAACAAGACTCTGCTTTCACATGAAAAGATAAACGAAGATCTACTTTTCAGGATTTAGCTAGCCTATCGTTGCGCATTAAATAAAAAGGAGGAATGTCAATTATTTATCCTATGGTCTGGTTAAACTTACAAAGCCACCTACTAAACATTAAACATTGGAACAGGAACTATTATATATAACGTAACCCTGTACATTATAGTGTAAAACATGTCACGTATTACTCAAATCAATACGTCCCAAACTGGGACCAGTGACTGCGGAACACACGCACACAAACTATCCTGCAAGCCTGGCGCACGTTCTGCTTAGCAAATCGACAGAGTGATGTTTTAGAGGAAGACTGAGAAAATGATTCGCGTGCTAGTGTCATGTGCATTTATCAGAAAAAAAAGTAATGTTATGCATGTCTTGTAAATAAAATGGAATGTCTCTAGTTTGCTATCTTTCCCAGTATCTGCATATCTACCATCTTACTAATTGTGTTTAGAAAACAGTGAACTTCCCTTCTCTTCGAACACACAACACAATAAAACCAAGGAAACGTGAGCACTATCCGCACTACTTTTGTCCAAGTCTATTTTAGAAGGGATAAAGGGATACTCTTTAAAATAATGACCACAGATGCGTACACTGTAACAATGTGTTTAATAATTAAACACCACTACAATGCAATAGATTCGACATAACATTTGTGTATTATGAGCGTATATAACAATTAAAATCAACATAAAATGTGATTCAATCTGAACAATGTTTTTATGGACATGTCCACAAATGCACACATTTCTAATAACTTGTTCTTCGTACATATTTATTACGTCCATTACATTTATTTATTTATTTATTTATTTTACTAAAAAAATGTTCTCACTTCCATCACTTCATCATAATTACTGCAGCCTACCGGACTAGAACTTGTATTTTGTTTGCAATTTACTCCTTATCTTACTAGAGCCTTTCATGTCAATTAGAATCTTTTAATATTTATTTGAACAAGTCATGCGTTCATGACTGGATATCTCAGCAATCAGTGTAACAATAACAGTTATGTTTGGTCACAGGGTCTGAGTCGTGGTTCCCCAGCCCCCATCGGGTAGAGTGAAAGTTGAGAGAAGCCTGCTGCCCCAATGCTATCCAGAGTTAGTTCAGGAAATTTGCACCATTTCCATTTCCACTTGGCTCCAGACACATCGGCTATCCCGGATTTAGGATTTGCGTAGGCAGGTTAAAAATAACCGGGGTATAAAAACGAAGAGACAAGTCCTGGAACGCCACCATAACAGAGAAAAAAATCACCATTCGCAGTAGATGTGTATTATTTAATATTATAGTCTATAAAATATTTTTTAAAGACTTCTCTCTGTCGAAACAGCTTTTTATAACTATATTGTGGATAACATACCGTGACATTATTCCTCAGTTTATGCGTATAGGCCTATAACATTTATTTATTTATTTTAGATTGATTCTGCGTCGACTCTAACGTTGATGAATGATGCGCTTTACAAAATGTAACCTATACAAACTTGTTTGCGCATTGCTTGAAGGGACGTAATTACACACATGTATTATTATTATTATTATTATTATTATTATTATTATTATTATTATTATTATTATTATTATTATTATTGTCAAAAGATATACTGTGCTAAAAAGAGATTATAAGGAGTTTACACTGGTCAACGAATATAGAGATGCAGATGCAGCCTATAGATTAACAAATGTATGATCTGTTATTCTTAAAACTCGTGGAAATTGTATTAGCCTGCTGTTGGTTGTTTTACTTTGTACTTTATTTTCTGCCGATTCCTCCTATTGATGCCAGGAGTCTATTTCCATGTAAATAGGGTTTTATAGCTTAGCTCCGATTGGCTCTTGAACCCTTGCCCTGATAACATTGTTTTTTGTCCAGCCGGGGAAAACACTGTGAAACAGTGATAAGAAAAGTGACTTTATAAGTGTTTTCTGGTTCAAAAATCTTAATTTCGTTTTCGCTGTGTCTTTAAAATTGTTTTCAAACATACTGCTGTTAACGATTTGTTTTTAAAATTCTAACTTCAATGTATCCTGAATTGTTAAAAAAAAAAAAAACAGAAACGTAAATTGCTGTGCCTGCCTTCAGAGGGATTAGTGCACGTGTGTGTCAGTGAATGTCCACATCTGCCTAGTAATAAAACACAGCAACAAGCAACATACAGTGGTCCATTTAGTAACAAATAATGTAACAGGACTGTGTATATTAGATGACAGTGTATTGATAACGATAGCCTACCACTGTTATTTACTGTCTCGAATGTGTTAATGAAGCTTACAACCATTTACAACGATCAAATACAAAATAAATATATAGGAACTAGAAACATGCATGCGTTTTAATCATGTGTTTAACAACGTAGTGTAAATGGGTCAACATATTGTCGGCTAACTGATACAAATGGTCATGTTTACCAGAGCTGAGCGATGCAAGAGAAAAGGCGTTGTTGTTAAATTAACCCCTTTATTATTTTATAGCAAGCAATGGCTTGTGTTTAGATGCTTCTTATAGATTTGGACATGATAATTAATTATACATCGAACTATATTATTATTATTATTATTATTATTATTATTATTATTATTATTATTATGAAGTAAATAAAACTGGTAGGCAACACTAAGGTAAGGTCAATTTATAACAATATTAAAAATAATACTTTAATAAATCTCGCTTTGCATACTCTTCACCAAAATTTCAATTATCTGTACTTACAAGAAATGTTCATTGATAGGAAATCTTCGAATGTCTCACTTCATTAACACAGGTATCATTGCAGGTGTGGACACGAATGCACCTGTTCTTCGTTGCTAAAGATTATTGAGCTGCATTTTTTAATTAAGCTTTTAAAAAAAGATTAACCATTATTTATTTCAAGTCACTAGAATGTTTATAAAAATGATAAGATATTGTTATTGTTATTTATTTACTGTAAAGGAGCATTTTAATCATAATTAGAGTTATTAACAAATTAATTGCGACCTCATTTCATCCGCAGTCATTTTAATCGTAGTTATGAAAAGAGAAAGAAATAAAGGTAACATTCAGTCCATCAAATATTAACTGTTAACTTGTTTGCAGTAGTATCTCTGGATTGGAAGATACAATAATCAGCCTTGATTACACTATTTGTCTTTTAATTTGATCTCTGTTTGATCTAGCTTTATGCCTTGTTTCTTCAGTGCACGGGTGTTGCTGTTGATTTAAGTTTAAGAAGTTTAGTGGAGCCCCCTATTGCTGTAAAGTGAGAATATGTTCTACATTCCGGATACTTAAGCGAAAAATATTCCACAACAGAAGAACAGCTTTTGAGCCCTGTGTTTGACACATTCCCTGCTTGGGCAAATTGCCAGTGCAACGCAGTTTTAAAATATTTGTATGTTTTAAATCAACCAAAAAGAAAGAAAGAAAGGAAAAAAGAAAGACAGGCAGACAGACAAAGAAAAAAATAGGTGACTTTTAATATTGCAATGTTGTTGCATTTATTTATTTATTTATTTATTTATTTATTTATTTATTTATTAAAAATAAAAAACACCCCTCAAAATCTACATTTACATTTTCACCCCCAATACCGCTGCTGTCAAATTGAACCAGAATGGCTACCCACAGAAACCTGGATCACACATAAGGGGCCTTATCACTTTTTGACAACTTGAACAGGCAAATAATACGATTTTCTAATGCTGTCTGGCAAACTGTACTACAAGTGTTATTAGCCTACCGGTATTAATTAATTTTAAAATATAGCAGTGCATTTTTAGAAATAAAAGCTGCAGACACACAAACAGCAGTTTTACAGTGGTATATATTATTAATCTTGCATATATTTAAAATATAATTGGAACTGCTTTGTACAGTATTTGAAAGACTAGCTATAAATTAAATTGCGAAATCAAAAATGGTAAACTAAACTAAATGTTATTTTTTCAAAGTGTTATTAGAATACAATGTATAAACATCTTATTCTATTTAATCTCATACGGTTATTCGTATTTGAATATGCACCTGTGTTTATCAGTCACCTCATATATATATTTTTTTTGTTATCAGATTTTACACGGGGTGCTTCTTTCTCCTAATACCAAAATAAACAATTTAAGAGCAAGGGATTAGAAAACAAAACGATGCTTAGTTTCCCTAATGGACATAATTCTCGCCGAGTGTCTTAATTGAAACGGTCACAATAAAGGTTGTAACTTGATCTTTAAATAAAGCCATACGTCTAACTACAATTAAATTACACATACACATATAAGTGTTGTAGGTTTTATTTTATCAGCAGCACAAAAAAAGCTTTATTTAGCTAAGAAAATGAAAGAAAGAAAACTGGTTCTGCTTTGTCTTTCAGTAATATTAGTTTTAGTATTAAAGGCTATTGAGATTATTATGTAATTCCACCCTCATAAGAAGCGTAATCGGTTTTTTGGCAAAGGTAAGAAGGGCAGGTACAATGGGCGTGGTCTCATTTCTGCTACACCAATTAGAACGTAACACTAGCCAAGCCTTTCAGGCTGTGGCGAGATAAAACAATCCAGCCACTTTCAAAGTTCAAGCAGTTGCGAAGTTTTTGCGGTGTAGAACAGTCTCTAAATCTCAACTTTTCCTCACTGACTGGATTTAGGAATTGAGACCAATTGCTAGGAGTTTGTGCCTGTCAAAACAAACTCTTTACCATGGCTCTCGTCGATGCCATGCTACCTTCAATCTCCACATTTGCTGACCAGAGTATGGATGAAAAACAAGATGAAATTGTGCATGTAAGTTTTATTTTTTAAACTTTCGTGGGGTGTCTTGTTTTTAAACTGTCAAATGTGCCAGTGCGTAATTGGATATTTGTGTTATTGTTCAAAAACCTATACCAACACATTTAATACCTTTATATTTGCTGATACCGGGTGCACGACTAATTCATTTAAAATGTTCTTATTTTTACATTTGGTTTCTACCAACTATCTTTTACATGCAAGCCAAAACACGGTACAGTATCTACTTACTGAATACTAAAATGCGATACTGTGAAATGCTTTTAATGTGTAGTAATACAAAAAAAAAAAAAAAAAAATACAAACCTGCTTTAGTGATGACAGGTTACATTTCCATATGTTTGATGAAGCTGGCTCGTCTGGTTTTGCCTGATGACAGCTTCAGGCATCAAACAGAAATATTTAAATAAAATACTTGACTAGAAACTGGTTGCTTTGCATTGACGTTTTGTTTGTAATAAAAATTTTTTTTTTTCTTCTCTTGTCATCTTGCAGAGGTGGAAGGTGGAGCGCGACGACGGTAATGGAGCGAGGAACGAATTCAGGCCACGCATTGAAGTTGAATTCAATGTCGTCGAGTCAGCGTCATCAAAGAAGGAGGAAGATGATTTAAGCAAATTCTTGGATTTAGAGTTTATCCTGTCCAATACCATTGCATCTGAGAATGGGAATAACTCTTTACACCCATCAGCTTACCCACTGCCCGAGACGCCTGAGAGCTGCAGTACTGTATACGACAGCGACGGCTCCTACCCTACGCCAAACAACTACTGTAACAGCAATAGCTTTTCAGGAAGCCCAAGCCATAGCCTGGTCGCTGAACTCCTAACCCCAGAGCTGAACTACAACGGTTCTTGTGACATTCAACAGGACTATAGCATGAAGGCAGTGGTGGATAGAAGGGAGTACACAGAACTTAGGACACCCAACATGGGGAATCCTATTCAGTTATCTATGGGCATGGACAATATGCACCACATGGGACTAAAAATCAAAACAGAGAACCAGGAGCACTCATGCATGATGGCAGCTGAATGTATGGGGCAGATGATAGACCAAAAGCCACCCCTGTTGCCCATGCACCACCAACAGCATATTCATCAAATGCCACATCATGGGTTTGTTCATCCCAGGGTACCCCAATCGGCATGCTTAGAAGAAATGGTTCCAAAAGACTGCCACTCTATCGCTGATATGCACCCCCACCCACACATGGCCCTTCATCAGCAGTACCATTTCGGCAACTCATATACAAACCATTATGGCCACCACCAAGCCACGCCTCAGTTTCATGGACAATTCAACATCTTTAGAGAGCCCATGAAGGTCCATCACCAAGGCATGCGTGGTATGATGCTGACTCCTCCGTCTTCTCCGCACCTGGAATTCTTTGCGCCCGTCTGCGCCCCAGAAGACTGCAAACCCAAACGAGGACGCCGATCCTGGGCAAGAAAGCGGACAGCAACCCACAGCTGCGAGTTTCCGGGCTGTGGGAAGATGTACACCAAGAGCTCTCATCTGAAAGCCCACATGCGCACTCATACAGGTAAATATTATTATTATTATTATTATTATTATTATTATTATTATTATTATTATTATTATTATTATTATTATTTGACAATTTGTGAGATAAGAGTGATTTGTATACTTGACTTATTTTGGAAAAGATCATAACTAGTTAATACCTTCTAGTCAAATTGCCATAACAAAAAAATAGTGAATATTTTTTATTGGAAATACAAGGTAAAATAACCAGTTGTCTGTTATTTTCTTTTTCCAGGTGAGAAACCTTACCATTGCAACTGGGAAGGCTGTGGATGGAAGTTCGCCAGATCTGATGAACTTACTCGCCACTACAGAAAACACACTGGTCACAGACCGTTTCAGTGCCACCTGTGCGAGAGGGCTTTCTCCCGATCCGACCACCTGGCACTGCACATGAAGAGACACATGTAAAAAAAAAAAAAAAAAAATTACAAAATAATTATAATAATAAATTATAAAATAAATAAAGTGACTATTTATAAGATCACATATTTTGGGGAAACAATACGTTAATTTATGTATATAAAAGTGTCACTAAATTAAGACTCAGTATTTAAGAAAAAAGAGCAGTTAACCTTCTTGATGTGTTACAAATAATGATGTCAGCTGTGGCATTTCAACTTTTACAAAACAGGGCGGGACCCATGTTGTATATTGTTCTGTATAGCTTTTTGAAACTGAACATTTGTTTATTTGTACATTCGTTTTTGTTGTTAATATTGGTTCTGAAAAACCACCATTGGTTTCCTACATGGCAAGAGGCAAAACAAAAAACAACAACTTTTCAACTGTGGGGACTATTTAATTAGGCTACTAATAATATTTGTTGTCTTATAACTTAAAAAAAAAAAAAAAAAAAAAACAACTTTTTGTGTATAAAATGTTTGCTTGTTTCGTCTAGTTAATTCCTTTACTGCCGACTCTTTTGGTCTGTAAAACATCATTGTTTTTGATGTTCTCGAGTTTTTGGTCTTTAAAAAGTTACAGAATCAGGTACTGTTGTTTAATGAAGTTGTACACTTTGTAAAGATATACATGAACTGTATTGTTATACATATACTTGAAACTTTTTTCAGCAGAAGTTATTAATCACTTGTTTACTAGCCTCATATAGCTCTCCAAAAAGCTTTTATTATTTTGTATTGGTATTTCTATGTAGACGAAGGCAAAAAGCTAAATAACTCACTTCAAAAGTGCAATATGTGGTGTTTATCTTCTCCTTATTTTGAAAGTGGATGCTTTTGTATAGTTGGTAGAATTATCCAAAGAAAATATATGAGAAATGTATGTTGCTGTGTGTTTTACGAAAAATAAATTTAATATTAAACAAAAAGACCTGTCATGACTTGCTGTCCGCATTTCTTGTGTATTTTAAAACTTACTGAGTTGATTATTTAGCTTTTCTGTGTCATCAGAATATTTTTTCAAATACCCTACTGCAATTCAATTTTGCAAGTCCCCTTTAACCTCTTTTCTCTGAAATACTACATGCTTTTGTGACACAAAAGCTTTTCACCAACAAATACATAAGAACATAAGAAAATAAGAAAGTTTACAAACAAGAGGAGGCCATTCAGCCCATCTTGCTCCTTTGGTTGTTAGTAGCTTATTGATCCCAGATCCCAGGGTGTCAGCTTCAACAACATTACTGGGGAGTTGGTTCCAGACCCTCACAATTCGCTGTGTAAAAAAGTGCCTCCTATTTTCTATTCTGAATGCCCCTTTATTTAATCTCCATTTGTGACCCCTGGTCCTTGTTTCTTTTTTTCAGGTCAAAAAAGTCCCCTGGGTCGACATTGTCTATACCTTTTAGGATTTTGAATGTTTGAATTAGATCACCGCGTAGTTTTCTTTGTTCAAGACTGAATAGATTCGATTCGTTTAGCCTGTCTGCATGCGACATGCCTTTTAAATACGGGATAATTCTGGTTGCTCTTCTTTGCACTCGTTCTAGAGCAACAATATCCTTTTTGTAACCAGGTGAGTTACAAAAATACGTACCACTAGGGGCTACCATATTAAGATGACGTTAAGTAGATTTATTTTAAGAATTTAACATCCAATTTTGACTGAACACGACCCTACAAAATGGTATATTTAGTGATTTGTACACGTTTGAAGTTCTAGTTTTTTGGGTTTTTTTTGGTCAAGAACAGACAGAATTAACAATGCGTTTAACTTGAATTACCAGTTTATGGTAAGGCAACTTTAAGCAGCATGTATCAAATATAATGTAGGGATTCTACCTTGGGGGAAACGGAAAGTGGTGAGTGTGATGTGTTTAACATTACTAAAACATATTTTTGTAGTCTTCTCTTTACACAGTGCCAGCGTGCCCAAGTTAACTTTCTGTGAGTTAATTGCTTCTGTATGGTTTTACTTGATAGACTGTTTTTCTTCCCTTTTCTTTACTTAAATTAAATTATCTTCTATTTTCTGAAGATTGCGGCACTGCTGGAAACGAGGCACAGTGGCTTTAAAACGATTTTCTTTTTGGAGCGGATATACGTTATAAACCACATCACATGATCTAACCCTTTCATTCAACACTCTTAGAACAAACGTGTTAAATGTAGCCTAACTCAGTTCTGAGTTCACACAGGGACAACACAATTTTGTGTTAAAATTAACAAACCGCAACACAGTAATGTGTCTTTTTAATGTGCAAGTCTGTGTGGCTAAAAACACAGTATTGTGTAAGAAAAGCACATTATTGTGTTGTGGTTTGTTCATTTTAATACAACATTGTGTTGTCCCTGTATGAACTCAGAACTGTGTTACATTTAACACTTTTGTTCAAAGAGTGTATGGTAGTTTAAAACTTTTTAAAAACGTGTTAACAAATACATTATTTATGATTTAGATTTTACTGTTGGTCATCCAATACAGGTTAAAAAAAAAAAAAAAAACCCTGGTAACCCTCACAAAAAAACTATGGTCTGACAATAAGGTAGGCTATATGCTTTAAATACAATGAGCTATATAGGATTGTGTTTAAGGATGAATTATCATAACTGGAACCAAACCAGTAAGCTTTCTGGCATCTAATCACTTTGACGCCTGTTGGCACATGACGTCTCTAGCATTTGTCGTCTTATAATATCTACAAATTCTAAATCAAACTACTGCACAAAGTACCAAATACCATCAAGAAAAGGCCAGCAGTATAATTGTTAGTGCTAATAACATATAAAGCAATGAAATACAATTCCGCCGTGAATGTTTTGCGACAGTAAGCCGAAATGTTTAAGAATGAATTATAAATCTCGCAAAACAGATCACAAGGGCATTTTAGTGTTTCTTTTAAAATGTAATGCAGACATTACCAAAATAAACTTTACAATAGAACTACATGTCAAATTGTGCATAAGATTTATGTTTAGTTATTAAACACTTGAATTATAGTGTGGAGCAGAACATACATCTGTTCTTTTAAAAAAAAAGTACAATACAATATAATTACTGTACTATTTTCATATAGCAAAGCAGGCGAGGATTCTGTTATAAATTAGACGAGCCTTGACGTGGAATCCAAACTAAATGGCAGTTATCTGTTTACTGTTAACTTTCAAGGAACAACGTCTATCTCACCACGAGGCTTGCAGCACTTGGACAGTCTCGTGTCTGTTTTCACCTTTATCTGTGTTTTACAGAAATAGATGATGCCAAATAATACCAACAGTGAGGTGAGTTTGCAGATTTTACTTGATTACTCCTGATTTTAAAGAGTATAACAGGGGCGCCCCCTTGAGGACGGAAAACGATGCCCATGAAAACAGTTTATAAGGTAAGATGCATGCATATCTTAAACCATCGAAAATTTGACTTGTTTTCAGAAGTTGTTGTTGACTCGCTGATATACGTTTCATCGCAATTATGGCATTCTTAATGTCATTGCTATATAGTCTACGACATATTGAACAGTAGGCCTATATTATTAATGTATTTGTTGAATATGTGCAGACAGGTATGCTGCTCAATGTCGAGTCTTCCCATGATACTGTTTCTACTGTTTCTAAAGGTGTTATTACATAAATGTAAGAGTTGTATGAAAAATGCCGTACGCTATGAATATGATTATATGCAATTATCGGTAATAAATCAATTGAGGGTGTATTGCTGTTTTAATGAGCCACATCTCTGCAGGGTGAGATGAACTATCTGGTACCTTTGATATCTACAGTGGGTGGTAATTATCAGGTAACTTATGATTTCCTGAAGTTCTACAAGCTGGTGCAATCACAAGTCACAGCAAACCTCTCTCCCTGCCTGTACCTCCTCCACCCAGTCTTAAAAATGCCTGGTTAGCATGTGTAAGAGGAAGCATACATATTTCATTTGGTCATTTATACAACTATTGCATTTATTAGTACTAGTCAGCAATAACAGCCAATAATCACTAATGGTCAACAGTCAAAGAACTATAGACCTCTGACATCACAGGTTATATAAATTAAATACTGGCTTTTAAATTATACCTAGAACTATTGACCCTGGGACAAAAAGTCTCCCCTGCCTTTTCTTCCATCAGCATATTAGTTTTCCACAATAAGCCTGAACTGTCCATGTTTAATGCTGTAATTCTGGCCAAACTTATAAGCAAAAAACAAACCAGTTTTCTTGTACAACACCCACAACTGAATTTGAGCTTTGGAGAAGTGGAATAAAGATATGTATAGAATATGAAGCCAATATCTCAAAACATTTGTTCTTTATTATCCAGAAATAAAAGTCTCATGACCCCAGTATGAAAGCCATATTAGGTCACAGGTCAACGTGAAAGGCACTGTTAGAGTTTCCAAAGCCAGTCAAAGATGGCTTTACCCATTGTTTATGTTTCATGCATTGTTGAAGAATGTTGATTTAGAAAAATGGACAAGTTCCCTTTCTGAAAATTAACATTGAGCGTCACCCACCATAGTTTCAGATTCAATTGACAAACCTTTTGTGTAACTGAGGTGCAACCATCTTGAAGACTTAGGCTCTTTTTGAAACTGGCTCCTAGAATGAAAGATAACAGTAACTGTTGCTGATAGTATTCCATTGACCAAGTCTGTCTCTTCTGATAATTCCTAAGACATCTGTGAGGCAGTTTCACAAGTAGTTCTAATACTTTGCCTTTGACGATTACGGATCCTGGGATTGTTACTCATGTCTTTAGTGTTAAAGTACTTACAGTATGTCTAGAAAAGGTAATCAGCCCCTCCTACCATGTGTGACTAATCAATATAGCATTTGATTTAACAGTATACATAACAACCACCAGTATTGTGGTGCAGCACTCAAAAGGGATCACTCTTGCATTAGGAAAGGGAACAAATATTATATAATATAAAGAAGAGGACTCTTTTTGACTGCTGCTAAGGTCCCTGCTTTATTATTCACTAATCAGATGGAAACTGAAGTTTAAAAATAATTTTACATTAAATAAACTTAATTTTACTAGCAGAGGGCACTAATCATTTAGACTCAGGATAGGCGAGGAAATTTGAGGATCTTTTGTTTATTTAGACCACTTCAATTAACTATGAGCTGGGAAAAGTATTGTATTTAAATATATATATATATATATATATATATATATATATATATATATATATATATATATATATATATATATATATATATATATAAAAATGGTGATATCAGAAAAATCTGTACACCCAAGCTGAAGTTCAACCTTATGGTATAATATAAATAATGGTATAATATAAATGCCAAACTGTTTCTTTGGGGGGTGTGGGGGCACTCAAATTTCACCTCTGGGCTCTTAGACTATGTAGATATAAAGGACCTTGGTCTCTCAAAAAACAGAATGGAGTAAAGTACAGAACTTTTGCTTTGGCAGAAACTTCAGATGTAATGAATATTCTCTTCCCTTTGTCATAGATGTTGCTGAATTAATGATCAAAGGTCTTCTGTCTATTCTGTTCATGATCAATGGTAAATGTTACGTATTACTTGTGAGTTTTTTTATTATTTTTTTATTTTTTTATTGAAGCAGCCAGTTGGCCTAACCTTTATTTTGATGCAGCCTATACACTGACTTAGAACTCTGCTTTGTACGTACACTATATAATTATACTGATAAAAACTGCAAATAATAAAATATAACTGCATTCGATATCCAGGGTAATGGTTAAAACATAGGGTAATACCAGCACTAACGTTATAGAAAAAGTTATGAAAAAACGTTATAAAGGTTGTAAAATGTTAAAGATGCATCTTTGCCAAATACATTTATGTTAACTGTTGAACCATACAGATCATACATTTTAATAAGCACGAAATTACTGAAGCCTACTATGCTTTTGTGAGCCAAATGTACAAAGACAAAATCAAATTCCTATATCTGCCACAAGGTGGCAGATCTTCACTATTTACATATTATTTTTTCTGGCCCCACATTAAAACCAAGTCCTTTAGGTAAAATTATGGCAGATGAATCAACTAGGGATCAAGTTTCAGCGTTTACACCTTACACAAAGGACTTATAACAGGATATATAAATGAAACATGTTTTAAATGAAGCCCCCTCCCCCCACTCCCCCAGATAATAGTATAGTTCTCAGATGAGTGACTAAAGTGCAATCGACCTCAAGTCATCTTATTTTTTTTTTATTTAACTAAAGAAATAATTATCACAAATTCTGTTTTATTATTGTCCATTAATTGGTTCAACGACCAAATCAAAAAGGCTTTATTGCCTGCTGTGTGCCAAGTTTCCACCCATGGGTATTTGATTGCATATTTATTTTAAATGCCTTGAGTTACTGTTATACAAAACAGTCTCTCATTCATTACCTTCCAGCTGAGTCCCATTTCTTGTGTAACATTATAGAATCTTATTTTTAGAATTATCATTTTTTTTAAGCATTATTACCCATGTTAGACTGCCTGAAGGGATTCATTGGTCTCAGTAAAGTACATTTTGCTGAAAAGAATCTAGGGAATAGAGTCAGATTTATAAGTCACCTATAAGGTAAATATTTGATAAACAATTGAATTGCTGATCTTATTAGTGGTTATTGATGTTCTAAATGGGCAGTTTGGAGTTTGGATGTAAATACACTAGGACAGAACATTTAATGTAAATATTTGTTTTGGGTTAATAGTGTAAAGTTGTGCAACTAGGATGATGAGCCATTTCAATAAAAAAAAAACTGTAATCTTGTGTGGCTTTTTAAAACAGAACACATTGTCCTCCCATAATTTAGTTAAAGTTTGTTCAAAGGCAAGGGCAACTGTTAGGTAAATATAGGGTATTGCCACAGCTATTATTAATGCTGGAATGCCATTACTTTTACATGAGCAGATCTATATGGAACGTAAACAAACATAATTAAAGCGGTTGTATTAAACTAAATATTTTCTCTGTTGTGTATGTTCAGTCACTATATAGGTCTAAAATGTGTGCCATTGTAAAAGGGGCATTACTGGCTGCCCAGCATGTTCATCATAAGGGGAAGCAGCTGAAAGAACCCCTGAAGAGGTGTGCAAGACTATCTGAAAGCATGGCCTGAAAACAGACATTTCTATAACTTACAGTAGTACCAGATATCATGTTTCAAAATGAAAAACATTACTCAAACATTTTCTTTAAAAACCACACATGTGAAACCTATATAGTTAATGAATGTGCTTGGTATGGAAAATATAGTTGTGGAGAAGTATATAATTGAACTGCTTTGAACTCTGTTGCAGTTAATATCATTTTTGTATCTGTGTTTTTTAATGTTTAACAAGCCAAGCAAATGAATTCAGTTAATAATGATCTCCAGGGTGTTTAGGGGGCATACGGAGTGATTGGTGGCCCAGTTATCATTGGTACAGGGCTCAAGTTGCAATTGTCCCGTTAAGAAAGGGTTTTAATCTAATGTTTCTTTTTTAGGTATAAAATATTTTAAATATATAAAATAACAAAAACATGTATCTGACCAAAACAATTTACAAATACTGTGTGATATTTTTTTAAAGGGCCAAGTAAAACTTAAACAATTTACAAACGGCTACGTTTGCCTCCTGCTTCATTTATAAACCCACACTTGCCAGCTCTTCGAAACTTCTATGGAAGACCCTCTTCACTGACATTAAAATGGGGGGGGGGGGGGGGGGGTCAAATTAGCCCCAATGGGGTCTGTTTTTTTTTTCTTAACAGATGAAAGAGCCACATCAAAGGGACATGACAGAATAATGCAACTAATATGTATTTAGGATAAAGCAGGGGTAGTTAGGGTTGAGATTCTGATTAAAGTAAGAAAAAAGTGCAATTGCAACATTTGTAACCTTACTCTTTTATCTTTGTCATTCTCCTTACTGTATTTAAACCTTGGTTCTTGCCCTGTTTGATGTTGTTTCCTAAGTCACCTCCTCTGTAACTGTTCTCCCTCTGGCTGAAGCTCACTTTCTGACCTTGGAGGCCAGCAGCGCCCCATCTCCTAGCGAGGGCAGTTCTCCACTCAGCTCGAGGGGGATACCCGGCCACACTTGTATTCTTTTCTAATTATCTCCCTCTTTTCTTCTCCTTGCCAGTCTCCTCTCCGGGAAAGTTTGTTTCCCAGGCAGCGCCAGGCCCTTCCTCAGCAGCAGTTCCAGTCTCCAGGGGAGACCTCTGGCCATCTTTCATTCCTTTCATATGTCCCAGCCTGGACGCGCCGGCCCCCTCAGCAAGAGCAGTCCCCTGATTGCTTTATAGAAACATCCTAAAGGTTCAGATAAATGAATACAGATACATTAATCAAATTATGTTGGTGTATTGTTCTAGATTTAGATTTACATGTTTTAAGAGTTCAACTTCTGTTGCCCAGGTCCAGAGCAAATTGTTAGTGTGGTTTGTTCTATTTTCCCCTTCAAAACCTAATCTGAACTTCAAAAGATTGTAACCACAATGGCTTCATTGAAGAAAATGTAGCCACCCATAATAATATATTTGATTGATAACAGAGAGGCAATTGAGTCTATCAATAAGTGCTCTGATAAGGATTAATTACCTGAACTAATGGGGTACTGAAAGAAGCCCAGAATATTGTCACAGAGTCAATGCACCAAGGGCACCAAAAACGCTCTTCCTAACTTACATAAAAAAAAAAAAAACTAAAAAAAAAACCCCACAGCCTCTTCTTCAAGCACTGGAAATCAATGTTAAAAATGGTGTCAAGTTAAATAACACTTTTGTACATTAACACTTTTGTCTTAAAGAAGCATGGTATTTTCAAAGCTTGTATTGAAAGTGCATTAGCAACTATTTTTTGAAAGGAGAAAAACACCCCCTGATATTTTACAGAACGTTAACCAATCCTGTCAAACAGTCCAAGGTCTCTTCAGCACTCTCAAGTCTTGCCAGTTTTGTAAAATAAACATGGAATTTTCTCCTTTCAAAAAACAGAAGTAAAGACTGACTATAGACTGGAGTAAGCACTTAAGCATTTTAAGAGAATACAGAGCTATATATATATATATATATATATATATATATATATATATATATATATATATATATATATATATATATATTAACTTTGTATTGTAGCAATGCAGAAATTCATCAAAAACATGTTTTGTATGATTTTTAATGAGATACACACTGTGCCTAATGAGGAGATTCTATACTGACTGGCCAAAATAATAGAGAATTACCAACTCCCAGTGCATCGCTGCATAAAGAGCAGGTGTTTTTAACTTCTTTACTGAAGGATACAAAAAAGAAAAAAATGTATTTAACTTTTAGTATGGAGAAAT
Source organism: Acipenser ruthenus (assembly GCF_902713425.1). Taxonomy (NCBI): domain Eukaryota; kingdom Metazoa; phylum Chordata; class Actinopteri; order Acipenseriformes; family Acipenseridae; genus Acipenser; species Acipenser ruthenus. The sequence continues at coordinate 34,496,305 of NC_081200.1, read as the reverse complement.
ACTAGCAGAAATATGATTTAACTTATCAAGTGTACTCACTGTGTGACTCTCAGTGATTTCCACATTATTCCATTACATAAGTCACAATGCCAAGCCGATTCTGTACACTGTGAAGTCACAACACATTACACACCTCTCCTACCATGTCAAATACGAGCCAAATACCAATGTCGTGGTACTATTTCCGATCTCCTAGAGACAAATGAGGCAGGAATGAAAAAATAGGACTCAATGAAGCATGGGTATCTTATGCAAGCAGAAAACACAGTCCCCATAGTGTTACATACAAAGTAGAAACTCCAGAGGAACATCATCGACAGCATTTTTAAACCCCCAAAATAGTAACAGTGGCTAATTCAAATTAAAAAAAAGTTAATTTGGAGGGCTTGTACTTGCCTATCGCTGTCTTGACCTTTCTGCTCCCTCTTATCTCCAGACTAGCATTTCTCCCTACACCGTCTCTCGCCCGCTCCGCTCCTCCACCACCGGCAGATTAGCTGTACCCCCCCTCCGCTCCCCCCGCTTCCAGAGCCTGCTCCATCTCAACCCTTGACCCTCAGTGGTGGAATGACCTACCCACGAATATCAGAACTGCTTAGTCCCTGACCACCTTCTGGCACCTCCTCAAGACCCACCTGTTCAGACAGCATCTGCAAAACTCACAGCTCTCGACTATACTGGACTATATGGCACCCAATTGTTCCAGTACTTGCATCAGCTTGTAATTGCACTGAACTGCTCCACACCTTGCCATATTCTACTACTGCTCTTAATTATAATTACTTCATGTATGTGGTACTTGATTTTACTCTTATAGGTATCTTACATTGAACATTCTATATAAAAAAGCTTAAAATAGCTTATTTAGCTATTGATCAGCTATTCTGTCTTCTGTCATCATTTTTCCTCATTCTAAGAATTCTTCTGTCATTATTTTTCCTCATTCTAATAATTCTTCTGTCATCATTATTCCTCACTTCAGAAGAACTCTACTTTGCTAATAACCCTCTTTACACAAGAGTAACAAGATGGCGTCTGTTCTATGGATGTGGATCAATACGCCTGGGTGTAGCTGAAGCATTCCATGCTGTATTCTACACATCCCCAACTTTATTTGTTGCCTATCACTATCATCTTCACTGTGATGTATTATCATTATTATTTATTTATTTATTTATTTATTTATTTATTTATTAGCAGACACTTATCCAGGGCGACTTACAATTGTTACAAAATATCACAGTACAAAGTATCACAATACAAAATATCACATTATGAAATATCACATTACAGAATATCACATTACAGATAAGAGCAGTTATAAGGTACAGTAAAATCAATAGAAAATAAGATCAAATTCAAATAAGAGCAAAATAAAGAATACAGGAAATAATTACATTTAAGAGCAAGCTCAACTAAGAGCAGTTAACTTATAGTAAAAATATTTGCTTTATACGAGTAAAGTCCATTAAGAGCATGTAATAAGTACAATAAGTGGATGAGAACGATTTCAAATAAGAGCAATTACATAAAAAGTGAATACAGATATTATTAAACGTTTACAATGTTTGGCTCAACTAGTTGCAAGATGAACATAACTTATAATGGATTAGTCTGATATTCATATTCAGCAGTCTAGAAATCAATCTTAAATCATAAATATAATGAGTTAAATGTTTGTGAACAGGGCCACAATAGGTTTCCCACAATCCTTTTATGTCAGGGGTGTCCAATCTTGGTCCTGGAGAGCCACAATCCTGCAGGTTTTCTGGGTCTCTTTAAATCATCAATGGCCAAAGACCTGGGAAAAATGTTAGTGTTGACCAATTAAGAAAATAATTGGTTCAATTAAGAAGATAATTGGTTAAATGAAGTCATTGAGAACTTGGGTGGAACGAAAACCAGAAGACCCTGCGGCTCTCCAGGACCAGGATTGGCCACCCCTGTTATATGTCAACTAGCTCAGGGTTTCTCAGTCCTGGTCGTGGGGACACCCTGTGTCTGCTGGCTTTCATTCCAACTGAGCTCTCAGTTACTTAACTTGACCCTTAAAGAACTGATAATTTGCTTAATTAGACCTAGGCTATGAGTATTATGGGTTATGCTCACAATACAAATTCCTCCACACTTTTTAACCCTGGAATGTCCAGAACAGCTTCATGAATACCAAATACCAGTGGGATGAGGCAAGGAAATGGCAAATATAACAAACCAACCACATTCTTTCTGGCAGTAAAAAAAAAATGAAATGAAATAAAAAGGAATACGTGTGATAACAGCCGATCTGTTTGAGATCAGTCGATTGAATGGGACGTTTTCAAGCAAAAATCATCCCACAGGAATGGGCCAGTATACTAGCCTACTAACCTCTAGATCTAACCCCTACAACTAAACCTAACTGTGATTAAAGTAATTTTTACAATTATTTCAACACCGCTTTTTAGCACCCTCTAGCGGCTATCCGACGTCCATTAAAGCGCTTGATCCCGACCTGCTCTACTAATAGGAGGCTAATAGGTACCTACTGGCCCATTCCTCTGGGATGATTTTTGATTGATAATGTCCCATTGAATCGACTGATCTCAATCAGATCGGGTGTTGATAAAGCTGTCAGTGTCAAAACCTCACATATCAGAAACAATTTGAGGTAGTGACTTCATATTTTCAGGATTATATTGTATAACCCCCCCAATTGCAAATGTGTTGGTGATCATGAGTTTAACCTCTGCTTACATATGGATGTCATGTTGTACGTGACGTCTTAAGTTTCTGTCACACTACACTAAGCGTCCTAATGCTGTTTACAGCTGTATTCTTAGCATTTATTTGTTAAGTTATAGAACGTGTGTTGTCCAGTAGAAATGATCCATATCACTGCCACGTTGGTTTAACATCTGGATACGTGAATGCAGATCATTTTCAAAGGTGCCTGTTGAGCCAAGTTGATTTTGTAATATTGATGAATAGTAAATTCATAACAATGGAACCGGTAGTGCATACATATAATATAATTTTTTAAAAAATATTATTTAATCAAAGTACAGTTGTATAATATTTTGTTGTAATAAAAAAAAAAAATAACGAATCTGTGTGTTTTGGCACTCCAGGAAATGTCTCGGTAAACGACAGACACATATACGACTCCTTAGACATGGTAACATTTTTAACCCAGTCACACTCAAGTCGTTCCCAACAGCCTAAGTTCTGGGTCGGAAAATCGCCAGTTTCGATCTACCGTCATGGTACTGCAGATCGTCACTACTGTATTTAGCAGTGCAGAAAAAGCAAAACGGTGTCTCCGCTGGTTTAGCAGAAAAGAGCAGAGCTGTGCTTGACGAGCTCTCGATCGGTTACGTACAGTATTTTCTTCCAAAAGCATAAACAAAAACACAGCCTCCATGTTGTCACACAAACCCGCACAATCGGAATGTAATGATGGCCCGAGTCCAGTGGTTTGTTTAAACAGGGAGTGCGCTCACTCACTAATGAAAGGTGTGTTAAATACGGTTGTCGAGCCAACTGCAGTGTGTGTGTGTGTGTGTGTACGTAGCAAGTCACCTTGGATAAAGACTTCTGCTAAATAAATAAATTATCGTTCTTAGAATATTTGCCATAAAGAACTACAAAAGACCCGCTGACATATGTTATCTTACCTCTACGAATGTGCGCCAAGTAACAGCACAATTTTTAAAAAACTACATAAATAAATACATAAAGGTAAGTCACACTTGTGTTCAATATATACTGTGCTACTTTATAATACTTATGATGTATTGATACGTATAGTCAGTAACTTGGTTACATCGTGTCGTGTTTTCTAGAAAAAGCCGTACCACTGGAAATACAGTTCCTTGTAACTGGTTCGATCATGCACATCGTTATAACGATCAATAATAATAATAATAATAATAATAATAATAATAATAATAATAATAATAATAATAATAATAATAAGTGCACAGGATTTAACAACATTTGGCTCTTGAATGTACAACGCTAATATGGTAGCGCTCACACAATTTTTATATTTTCTATATATTTTCATTAATACAACATTAAACACAACGCTGAACAACATACAGGTATAGGCTTGGGTGAAAAAAGATCAAAACTTTTTTTTGTCGAGCCAGTGTGCATCGGATAATGCTCCGCTCTGATTCTGCAGATTGTCCAATGCGCAGAGGTGGTATTGGTGAAGGAAGGAGGAGGAGTTTTGCTTTGGGTCCGTTAAAAAAAAAGAAGAAAAAAAAAGTGCTGTAATTCAAAAACGAGGAGGGGCGGTAAAAAATGAGCAAGGAAGTCCTCTTCCTTAAAAAGGGGTAGACTACCATCTGATGCAACTTTAAACCACGCTGACAAGAGACGTGTTCAAAATAAAAACAATTCAACACGAGATCACAGTGCAATGGTAAGAGTTACCTCATTTATGTTAGAAATGTATAGATTAAATAGATTATTAGTTTCGTATGTTAATACTTGAGGTAACTAATTACAAACCAGTGTACGTAATGTAATCAGTCTGTTTCTTTAAATTATGGTTTTTAAGAATTTAAAACTGCTATTAAGGTATTTGTTAAAAACGATCACAAGGAAAAAATATATATATGTAATGAAAATAACGATAATGATCAGGTTCAAAATCATAGTGTCATTATAAATGTCTTCCTTTCTGGAATTAGCGATTTTGGAACACGTGGCAACTGCACCTATGTGTTTTTTGCACATACGGAACATCAACAAAGTATAGGCTAAAGCATTAGCGTTATTTTATAACAAAACAAACTGTCGTTATAAAAACTAAAATTATAGGTCCAGGGTAAAAAGCAGGGTTATAATATAATGCACGTCATGTGTGACGTGTAAAAGTTTACCATAGTAAACTTTAAATTCATCAGTTTATAGTGACAAACCATGATGAATTGAATAATATTTATGATGCTTTATCTATCTATCTGTCTATCTATCTATCTATCTATCTATCTATCTATCTATCTATCTATCTAAATAAATATATAAATTAAACTGTGCTTTACCATACAGTAAGTACAATTAAAAATCGCAGTTTATGTGTGTGTGTGATTACCACTAATGTGCATTAGGCCTGGGCACACAACACAGTGCTTGCTTGTATGTCACTGTGTACTGTTCCGTTTAAAAAAAAAAAAAAAAAGGCTAATCCTTTTAATTTTGTTATTGAGTACAGAGTGGTTCAGACGTCACTTTAGCCTTTTTGTTTGTTTTCTTGTTTTGTAGACTAAATGTTATCTGTGTTTAAATGTGTTTATATAGTTTCTTTGAAAACTGGATTTCGGTCAGTTTGCGTATATATTCTAGATATAATACACTGATAAAGATTTTTAGCCTTCTGACTGTTTTATAGGTACATATAACTTTGTAAATCAGTTTTGTACAGGGGCTGCTATAGGTGCAATTGGGTTATTTACCGGCTGAGCCAGTGTACTGCACTGAACTAGGAGGAGATGCTGTTGAGTTTTCTGCAGGCTGTGCAAGACAGTGCAGCTGGTTCTACACAATCACGTTGCTGTCCGTGTGAAAGAGTGGATACATAAAATAATTCAACTAGGTTTAGCAAATCTGCACCACAAAACACAGAGAAGGAAATAAAACCGTTGATTTTGTTATAGATCGTTTTCTGCAAGGCAACATAAGTCAAAGGCACTGCGCATGCGTCAGTGTTGTGGGTCCAAGGAAAATGCAGTTGACTGTAAATCAACGTGAAGTTTTAAAATGACAAGCAGTTGGCTCTTAAATTTACCGACAACAGAAAGAAACCGCTACCTTGAAAAATGAGCGATTCATACAACCACACTGCCTGATCCATTTGACAACGGTGTCGGGACGAGGTTATTTTCTAATGATTTTAAAAGGCATCCAGATAACACACCGGTTCCCAGACGTCTATCATTACTTGGTAGCGACAGAGTGCTGTGCTGCACCCGAGAAGCAGTAAAAGCCGAAGTTTACATGCTTACAACTACTTTTTTTTAGTGGGAACGAACACAAAAATGTGCACATATCCATCAGAGGACCGTGATGTGTGTGTGGTGTACGGAGAAGTCGCGACGAGTCAGGTTGTTCGAAAATAGTACTGTGTCTGGGTTGTGGCAAAACTTAAGTAGTGGTCAGGTGTGCAGTGGTTACTGCACCTGCATGGCAGGGAAAGTTATAGTAATTTAGACTCTTAGACTTTTCTGTAAAGAAATTTTAAAGAAAGGCTGTTTGAAAAACTGACACCTGCTGTTTAATTCTAACATTACTACTTCGACTTAAACAACGACTACTTTAGATTTTAAACTTTCACTTCTGTTGAAATGACAAAATCACAGAGCCCGGAATCATACAAGCTTTATTTGTAGTTTTGTCAAATTCGATTAAAATAAAAAAATATATATTATTAGATTAAAATGATATAAGCATTACACTGCTTCAAAAGCTTAAAATAATCACTGTGACAGTTTGTGACATACAAAGTCCAATTTACTTAACTATTTGTGACCCCTCTCCGAGCAAAATCAGTCTAAACAATTATAGGACCTTTGTTACCAAGGTTATGAAAATCCGTTGTGTCCATCCTACAACTTCATTTCTGATGGCTACAACTTCATTTTTGAACAAAATAATTTTATGTAAGGTGCCAAACAACATTTTTTTAGTGTTCAGTAATATCCTGTAGCTGTAGTGGTTTGGCCCAGTACCCCATACTTTATGCATAGTTTATTTAGGCATCTGTTTTTATTTTATTTTATTTTTATTAGTGAACAGAACCCACATAATTACACAGGTCTATATTGTGAGTTGCCAAGCTATGCAATAATATTTTGGCCATCCCCCTAAGCAGATTTTGTTCTGCTGCCAAGCTAACATCTCATATAGTTTATGAGAAGAGTTTGTCAGAGCACCTGTGGATCATTCAAGCACACAGACGAGTCCCACTGTAGAGTAACGTTGTGGAATATAAATTTAGGTTGCCTTACTGCAGTAGATGCATGGGCTAGAAAGGTGCTAATGCACATAGTAAATGGATTGCAAGTAGATGCGAGTCAAGGCAGGTCAAGTCACAAACTATATTTCAAGCTCATAAAAATATAAAAAAGTTTTAAGATATGACAATGAAACGGAATATAACTGTCCACAGTCAAGTCAATACCGATGAAGACCCTCAATAAATTGGTCTCCACAACACCCATGATTTCTTCTCCAGTCTAAGGGATCACTAAGACTTGCCTCAAATACTGTAGTAAATTAATATTAAAAAATTTAAGTATTTTTTATTGGACATAAGTAGTCTTAGCTTCTGAGATTATTTTGCAATTATTATTATTTTTTTTTTAAAAAGACAAGGTGGCTTAGTTTTCACTCTCATAGTTATCCAAGTGGGGAATTTCTAGAACATTTATGAAACTGAACTTTTAATATCAAAATATGTCACACTATTTGAAAGAGCTTGGTTGTTAGTGGTCTTTGGGGGCTGTGGGTTATTACAGGCTGGTTTTTGGCTGGTTAAGCTAATGGTTGACCAGCCATGTTTGCAAAAACAAGATCCCATGCTTGTGATGGAAATTTCCTATAGGGCTATAATTAGCAGCTGGAAAGTTGCAGTGTCCAGTGGGAAGTCTTTCAGAAGTTCTTTAATTGTTCATTTTAAGTTGGGATTCACCATAGTGTAAGTTTTTGAACTGAGATTAAAAGGAGGCATTGTTAGTTTGGCACAGTATCTGAGCACCTGGAGTGTTGGTGATCCCTCTATACAGTTGTTACAGTACAGTTACTTTTTTATTGCAGACACTAGAAATTTATATTGCAATCACAGTAATTAACATTTAAATTGGACACTTTTATTGAAAGTATGCTGTGTTTGGCACCTGGGTCCTTGTACTTTTCCAACAGCTGTGTGTTTATGGAATGCTGTGCTAAAAATAGCTATTCTCAGCATTTGTCTCTGATTTCATTCAGTTTTTTAACAGACTGTCAGTATTTCTGTGTAAGGTTGGAGGCAGAGTAGAATATTCTGTTTTCAAGCCTAAAAAAAAGATCCCACTGAACAGACACCAAGTAGATACTTGCATTTTGTGATTCATTGGTGCTAAAGTAAACTTTGTAAGAAACAGGCATGGACTAGCGCAAGTGACTTGTGAAGGCAAACTACAAAATACTTGTAAAAGCTTTTCTTTATACAGTGCATATTAGGTGAGAGAGTGCGTGCAGTAACACGAGCCTTGCCATGTCATCTGCCAGAATTCACTGCTTAATCTTTTATTGTACAGACATTGGGCAGAATGTGCCAAAAACCTTTATAAACCAAGTCAACACAAAATACCCAAATGGTCTGGCTCCATGAAATTGAAATATCAGTTCATTCAGTTTAGTGAATCAGAAAAAAAGGGTATTTAAAAATAAATGGTCAACTGGTACAGTAATCCTATAATTCCATTTGAACAGTGCAGCATAGAAATTAAGTTTTTGGACCAGATCCCTTGAAACCCTCTAAACGGCCACAGAAATTTGAATATATTATATTCTATAAAATTGAATTGTCACTGTAGTTCTTTATCAATAAAATGTATTTTAAACCACTCTGAAAATCTTTACTGTCTGAACTCAGAGAAGGTCCCCTAGTTTGTTGCTGTGTTTGTGGATTCTGGATTGCCAACTATGTATCATTAAAATGTTATGGGGGCTCCCGAGTGGCGCATCCGGTAAAGACGCTCCGTGTGGAGTGCAGGATGGGCCCTATAGCTTGGACGTCGCCGGTTCGAGTCCAGGCTATTCCACTGCCGATCATGGACGGGAGCTCCCAGGGGGCGGTGCACAATTGGGGGGAGGGCTTAGGTCGGCCAGGGTGTCCTCAGCTCACCGTGTACCTGCGACCCCTGTAGTCTGGCCTGGTGCCTGCGGGCTTGCGTGGGGGTGGTAACAGTGAGCTGAGCCTAAAAATAATTGGCTATTCTAAATTAGGAGAAAATGATAAAAAAAAAAAACAATCGGCGACTACTAAGAAAAAAAAAAAAAATGTTATTTTGCACAATCAGCGCATGCAGTTGTTTCTGCACGGGACCCATAGCTCTGTGCTGAATATGTTTGAATTGATGTGCATTTTAGTTTGTATGCCTAATTATAGCTGTGATTTAAAATAAGATAAAAACTAAAATTAATATGTACTGTTGTATAAATACATTCATGTGTACTCCTCTTGCTGCAATTACAGTAGTGTTTTAGTGTATTCTGGGATAGAGCACATGTTACTGTAGACTGCAATTTATCTAGTTTAGTAGAAGTTACAGTACTTAATAAAAAATCAGAACAACTGTACAGTTAACTCAGTATAACCAAAAATAAATGTAAAACATTAAAATTGTTAAATGTTTCAGTAAGAAGTGTCTTGCATTTGAAGTACAATTCAATGTTAAGATTGTAAAGCCTCATTGGGTTATACAATCTAACTTTGAGGTTTGTATTTGTCAAAATGCAACACTGTCTCCAGGACCTGTAATTGAGAAATCCAGATCAGGAAATCAGCTATTGAAGTGATTTTTGTCAATGGTCAAAATTATTTGAATGCAATTTCTAAAAACATTTTAGAATGTGTGTCAGTAAATATGCAATATGTATGAACAAACACAACATGTGAATTTATAAGTACACTGTTTCCATGATTTCATTAATTAATCAAGGACAGACTAAAGCAAGTCAAAATAGAACTACTGACCTTTCCAATAACATGTTTATATTGTCTCACTGGTGGTGTTTTGTCAATATGAAACTGCAAAACCATCTTGCTAACAGGTTGATTTCTTTGAGCCCTGAATAAGTACTGCTCAGTACATTTCCATGACAGGAAAGAGAGATAGTGCAGTGTGTGTCTGGTGTTTGACGCAGCGTGCTGAATCACTATTCAAGAGGTCTGTGTTATTTAGGCTAACTTCTCTTCTCCAGACAGAGCTTTGTAAGTTATTTGATAAAAGTGTGAAATCACTAGAACTTTTAAAATAGAATTATATATATATATATATTTTTTTAAATAGCTGTCCAGATTTTTGGTATTAATAAAAATGCTAAGGCAGTCAAGGCGAGGCCCTACTTCATTTTGTCTACAGGAGCTGTACTGTTAGACTATTGCCTCTAGCTGAATATGGACAGGTTACTAGAACAGGTTATTTCTGCTTACTGTATACATACTATAAATTATGCATACTTTCTGTAAAGCGATTTGAGATACCACGGTATGAAAGGCACTATACAAATACAATAAATAAGTAAGTAAATAAATAAAGGTGCAATTTATTTTGGTTTTCCACTCAAAATGTGAACCAAGCATACAGAAATATTGATACTGTGTTACAGTATAGGTTAGACTCGAATGATCTTTCAGCTGATATGCCTCAACCATCAGTATTATTAAACATTTTCTGCAGACCTAAATTGCAGATGTAATGTAGAATAGTTTATACTGAGGTTTGGTGTGTAAGCTCTCATTAGCATTCCCTGGCATGCACTGTGCATCTTGTATTGATATAGCACACTTGGCTGTGTATTTGTTTGTTTGGTCTTGATGCACAAGTGGGTAATGTGAACAGTGTCATTCTTCATGTTCCATCTTGGACCCATATTCTTACACCCACTGTGCCATTGCCAGGGATGATAAGCCTAGTGATAGGCTTGCCAGAAGGCCTGGTAATCCAAAGAGCTTCTTGCACACCCAGTTTAACTTTAAAAGTATATTAATCAATTCTCAGAAGTGTGTTGGTGATCTTGATATTGACCTCTGACCTAAATGGTTGCCATATTGAGGCAAATATTGAGGACTTTACATTTTAGGGGTCTAGACACCCTTTGTATTATTGGTCTGTGAAACCAGCCGTTTGAGTTAATAATGTCTTACATTTTTGGTACACAGCTGTATTTTACGACTTTTTTCTATGAAGTTCTACAACGGATTCAGACCAATCACATCGATATACAGTACTGACTTTGCATTTGTTACCCAGCTGTTTTATATTCTTTCAATTCTGTTACCGATGATGTAGAGCAGAGGTTCCCAAACTTTTGATTGCCGCGTACCCCCTTCCAGACCTATCAACTGTCTGCGTACCCCTAGCATACAGATTTATATTTTCATGTTGTTTTTAATATATGCTTTCTTAATACACAGATTTATACACAATAATATACTTAAAATATAAATGACTATAATAGTATAATTACGGCTTGTGATTTTAGGGTTTAACCGATAAAACACCCCTGATACTACAAAAAAAAATCTGTGTATAATGAACACCAGAAAAACACTGGAAATATACTCAATTCACATAACTCAAAAACCTAATACATAAAAAACAAAAACAAACTACCTTTCCCTAACTTGTATTGATTAGTTCTGAATACTTTCTCGACTGGAGGCTTGTTCGCGGGACTTAAAGCTATATTACAGTTAAGATACGTAGGATTTAAAACAGAATTGCAAATTGTGGCGAAATGTAAAAAAAAATGCCTAAACACAAAAAACCCAGAAGAATGTGTCCGTGACCACAAGGATTTCGTTGTGGAAGACAACAAAGGAAAGAAGGTACAAAGTATGGTACTGTACAGTTACTACTTTGTGACAGAAAAAAAAACATGCATTTTGTAAAGTACAGTAACAGAAAACAATAATTTTATACAGTACATAAAAATCGAAAGCTCTGAAAAAATGATTTACATAAAAATCGAAAATAGCTCATAATAAGCACCAAAAAAATGTAATTAATAAAAAACTAAAAACATACGTCATAAATATAATACATTTAATTCGCGTTGTACAGTTATTGGTGGTGAGAGTTCTGTACGTCACTGTCCCTGTGTATCCTTGTTCTCATTGTTACCTCTTGGAGGTTTGCAATAAACGAGCACACCACAGCGTTGATCCCAAGTGTCCCGCTGCTGCGAGATTGTCTTGCACGGCTCTGTTTGTTTCTCCATTTCACGGCAGAAATTAAAATGAATTTCCAATGCGTTTTAAAGTTTTGTGTGAATATGACAAGTCTTATGAAAATGCAAAAAAAAAAAACCAAACCAAAACAAAACAAAAATGTTCGCCATTACACAATTTGTCACGCGTACCCCCTAAACACGTCTCGCGTACCCCTGGAGGTACGCGTACCACAGTTTGGGAACCTCTGATGTAGAGGATTTACCATTTGACTGCCACAATGTCTGACTACAGTATACACAGTATGACTTATACAGACAACACTTTTGAGATTATACTGTATGTTTGTGACAAATGCTATAGTTCACACCACACCACTAAATTTTGAAAAGGATCAATACTGGTGTTGCTTTTCCTGTTCTGTTTGCCCAAACAATATTTTTCGTCAAGTTAAGGCCATCCCTAATAATGTGCAGTACCTTCCACTAATACTTATGACTGAAAGAAAAAAGCAGGAAGTGCCCTTGGTGCAAATCTCGGATATGCCAATAGTAACAGACAAGGCTCTCGTAGCTTGCACACAGCTGAAATTCACACCTGTCACTCACAGTCTTGTTCCCTGCGATGTGAACAATGAGACTGTAGCTGCAACTCAGCTAAGGTCTAATCCACTTAGAAGATTAGGCAGGGCTTCATTCCCAAAATAAAATACCACCAGCGTTTTAAACTGTGTGCCCATGTACAGACATAGTAGTTCAAAAACGTTAAGTCTTCTTTCTTACAAGGGCATTGTCACGGTTGTTCCCCAAATCTTTTTATTTGGCATTCTTTTGTGGCCATTCACCTCACGTCCTGAGCACTATCTATGGCTTTTGGCGGTGTGATTTAAGTTTGCCGTTTTTTGTATTTTATGTCCTTGTGTCAGGGTTGAGACTGACCCACACCCTCTCCACCAAAGTCCATTATCTGTGTCCACTTGAAAGAAACTACAGGTAAGAATTAGAGACAGCTTCATGGTATTATCTTTCTAAAAGAAGCTATTTCAGACCCACGAGGAAAAAAGGCTGTTTTACAGTTATTATTGTTATTTATTTTTTTGTAGAAACCCTACACATAAAGCTGCCAGTTGTGAAATGTATAAAATATGCTTAGCCCCTACAAGTGTGTAAGTTTATTAAAACTCAAGCAACATCTAAGTTGAGGCAAGGAAATCGTTCTGTGATCATTTTTAAACTGAAGCAAAGTCAACTTAAAGAGCTTGCAAGTTTATCGAAGGAATAAGACTACATTTACATATCCATTATCCATAGTCCTGATGCATAGGTTGTTACTATTGTTGTCAACCAAGACTTGTCTCCTGCTGGATTCATTAAACTACTATATTGTCTGTTGAGTATTTACTATTCTTGGAAAGGGGATTTATTTGGAACACTGTAAACAGTAAAAATGCATCCTTATTTAGCTTGCTACTACATCATTTACACTGTCACTAACTTATCTCTACTATGTATGAAACTAATATTGCATTCTCTATTACATGTTTTTAAAATACACAGAACCAAAAGTTTAAAAAGTAAACGGTATAATATTGTATACATGAAAAAGATTCTGGGATCTTTATAAGCAAATAAAAAAAAAATTAAAAATCACATTTGCCGCCATTTAGTCAGAAATGGGTAATACAGTAGAAACATTTATAGAGCAAAACAAGGGACAAGCTCTAGAAATCTAATTACTGTACAATGCATACTTGGATGTGGGTCATGGTGATCTACTTTTTCATGAAACGGACATCTAGTGAGCATGTAATGTACTCGACCATTGTTACTGTGAAACCCTTTATGGCTGTCTTAATTCCTAGCAATGGGTCACTGACGGATGGCAGCTTACTGTCAGTCACAGCTGCTTGTAAAAGCAAATACATTTCTGGGCAGATGTCCTGAGTTTGTGTCCAATAAAGGAAAAGAAGCAGAGCTGGAATGCTCGCTTGAATTATAAAAAGTAAAGAACAAAAAACAACCAACCATTTCAGACAGATTATTTGGCTCTTCTGCAAGCGTTCACCTGGGCTCGATATTTGGGAAAGAGAAGGCTATACCAGCTACTATACATCCTAAGAGGCCTGTGCCAATTTTTAATGGAAGTATTTGAAGGTGTGCTAGTAATCTACATGGAATTAGTTTATTGCTTGGTGGAGCATATTTAGCATATTTAGCTCAAGTGAACACTACTCCTCAACTGACAAGTGCACTCTTGCTGCAACTTTAGAATTTTGTAATTGTAACTAAATACAGTACGGTTTCTGGTCTGGTGAGATTTTGTGTGAAATTCCAGATGAAAAATCTGTTGGAACTAAAGCATTTCTTTTTGCACCCCCTTCTTGTCACATGTTCTTTTCACAGCACTGAAAAGTTCTTGGATTAGCAGACTATTAGCACAAAGCAAAACGCCACTTCAGGAGAGAGAGAGTGAGAGAGGGAGAGAGGGGGGGCACAGACAGCTGTAGCACAACTCTGAAAAAAGACACACAGTAAAGAAGAGAATCATCCTGGAGGCTGCTTCACACAGAAGGTTTCAGAAGTGCTCTTGAGCTATGGAAAAGAAAGTATGCGAATCAATGCAGGTAAGAGTTGTGTTTTTTATTTAATAGATTTTTTTATACATAGATTTAGGTCACTCCTGCTTACACAAAAGTGTATGTAGGATAACCCAAGTTATGATTTCAAACTCGAAAAAGAGAGTAAGACCAGAGGGGAAATTTTAATTTAGAAATAAATGCATTCAGAACACAAGTACTTTTTAATTATGTAACGCAACGAGGTTCATTACCAGGGTTGGGGTCAATTGCTGTTTTTCAGTTCCAATTTCTTTATAAACACTTCCCAATTCCAATTCCTTTGAAGTAATTGGAATTTATATTTTGAGACATAATAATTGTTCTGATTGTTTAACTGCTTTCAATTGCAGACAGTTTAATTGACGGTGAATTCAATGTAAGTCATTTGTTGCGACAAGCTGATTTGAACAGAATACTGCGAATTGCAATTGTGATCAGTGGTGTGTTGGAATTGATTACAAGGGAATGGGGGGTGGGGTTGGAATTGGAAATTGATTTTAAAAAGGAATTGGAAATGGA
This sequence comes from Acipenser ruthenus, assembly GCF_902713425.1. NCBI lineage: Eukaryota > Metazoa > Chordata > Actinopteri > Acipenseriformes > Acipenseridae > Acipenser > Acipenser ruthenus. The sequence goes on along the minus strand of NC_081200.1, from coordinate 34,481,243 downwards.
ATTTAAAAAATCAGGAATTGACCCCAGCCCTGTTCATTACCAGCTTCACTTCAGGGAAGGACAGAAGAGAGGCGTGAGCATGTTGAAAGCATCCACTGTAGTGAGTCGGGGGCGGGGGGTAAGATGTTCCTCTGGATACTGTTTCTGGACTCGGACCACTAGGCTGCACTGCCCTGGTTACTCTGCTAAGTACACTAGATGTTTTGGAATCTACAGTACAAGGGCAGTATGTAGACTGTCTTTTTATTCTGTGGATTGTGCATCAACTGGGGCTAGCAACGGCTATTTCCTAGGCATTAGCTTCTGTCACTGAGCAGTACATTGTTACTACTACCATCTAGTTACACCACAGTTTATCCCCGATTTAAGTCAAATATTTTCTTTGTTTTCAATCTTTCTTTATGTACCACTTGTACATTTTGTTTCAGAATGTGCTTCTAAAGACAACAGAAGAGTAGCAATGTTGGATATTTCAACAAATTTGAATTGGGGTATTTTGCATTAAAAGTTCTAGTTCTTACCAAAGTAGAGACTACTCTGTTCTGGTTCCAGGCTGCTCTGACTGTATAGAAAAAAAATGATGTAGCCTTGGCAGGGTTAAAAGAAATTGTGCCTCAAACTACAGCTCATTATTTATTGCTCTTGATAAAGTTGTAAATCCAGCCTTCTGTCTAGGAGCACAAATGCATTCTTGAAACGAGTGAAACATGAGTTTCCTGTTAAAAAATAAAAACAAAAAAGATCTTTAATGTGTGAAGATTGCATGTCTGAGAATCCCGTAGTTTTACATTGTTTGTTAGTGTTTTGATCTTTGGAGCCCTTCTTCATAATATCACTGCCCATTCTTGAGGTCTCACACTGTAGGCTCTGGATAGCAATGTAGATTTATATTCATTATGGGGGGGGGGGGGGGGGGGACGGACACACCTCCCTCTCAAATACTCAAATGTGCACGCCACAAAAATCAACATTAAATTTAAATAATAACTTTTTAAAATTACTAATGCAATCAAACCCCTGTAGGAATTGATGCCAGCAGAGACCACTACCTCGCGCTGAATAAATTTTTCTCCAGGTCTGCACATAAATTAGACTATAATTCGCATTGTATACAAGGGACAGTTTTACCTTTAACTCTCCTTTTATCTTTTAAAATACTATTGAAAGACCATTTAACCACTTGTCACAGTGTCAAGTATTTATGACATCACTCTACCACTAACCATTGCTGAGATATTAATGGTTGTCAACACAGAAATTAACTTGTAACCATAACTAAATATTTGTCTTCTAGACTGTCTTCTAGGATTAATTTGACCCTTAAGTTGAGATAATTGTCAATGGCTAGGTAATACTGACATTTATTTCCTGGTAAAATAAACCGACATTTGATTTGTTTGAACTGTTTCATTGAATCACGTGGCATATAAAGTACAATGGCCACCCTCAAACTCCTGTTCTGATTACCTTTTTCTTTCAAAAGTATAATATCTGTGCCTACTGTTTCCAATGGGAACATAATGTTTTTCAGATCTGCTGCCTTATAAAAAAAAGTCAAAACAAGTGTCTTCCTGTGCTTCAGTTTCCATCTGATCAATCACTGCACGCATCAGGGCCATTTCATGAATAAATCATCAATTTTTTTTAATATAACTTCTGTGTCTTAAGATAGATACATCACTACACAAATCTTGATTTATCAGTGTAACAACCGTACTGTACCGTTTTCATCATGGCCTATTAGGGAACTGATCTACGTGTTTTTGTGTTGTGAATGCCTGTAAGCTTTTACTTTGAAGTCCTGTACACCAGTTGTGTAAAATTACACATATATTGCATACAAAGCAAAGGTAAACAGGTAGTCTTTTTGAATAAGTGAAATAGTCCACAGTTCTCCTAACGGCCCCTAGAGATGATTATTTTACAAATTCAACACTTTTTTTTAATGGTGTGTCCCTTACAGTACATAATCTTCTTGTTTTGTTCTGTTCATAAATGTGGTACTGTACTGTAAACTTTGCTAAATTGTGTCCCTGGTATTGTGCCTCTGGAAAGTCACATAGGTCTCAAGAAGATAAATGATGTCACCTACTGGAATATTACTGGGATTTATAATCCTGTGTACAATTTTACCAAAGGTGAATGAGATCTGGGGAAGAAAAGTTAGTCTTTTGTCATAAAGTGATCCATTGAGAATGTGTGAAATAAATCATCCTTGATATTATAGATACTATGGATCTTAACGGACCAGGATTGATAATCTGCTGCTGTGACTTAGTAATATATTAAATTACTATATTAAGTTTATTCATACATTAAAAAACAAGAAAATATCTAATTATAAGATTGTGGGAACACTCCTGATGTCTGGGAAGAGAGTTCCAAAGTTTAGGAGCGAGACATCGAAGGGAACGTGCACCAAAAATAACCGAAAAGAAGGTACACAAAGTAGGTAGGCATAACAGAGTGCAGTGCTCGATTTGGGACATAACGCTTTATAAGTTCAAACAAATAGGAAGGTGCCAGGCCATGCAGAGCCTTATAAGTAAGAAGAATTACCTTGTACTTTGAGTTACAGGGAGCCAATTGAGGCCTAACAGAACGGGTGTTATGTGATGTCACATCTTGGTACGTGTCAAGATTCTAGCCGCAGAGTTTTGAATCAATTGAAGCTTGACTACAGTAGTTTTTGGAAGCCCGGTAAAAAGAGCATTGCAGTAACTGAACCTTGATGTAACAAAAGCATGGATTACGGATTCTGCTGCAGCTGTGTTCTAGTGTGGACAAACACAAGCAATATTTCTAAGATGAAAGAATGAATTTTTGCAGACAGATCGAATATGCGCATCAAAGCGCAATTCTGGATCAAAAGTAACACCCAGATTCCTCATCGAGCGATTTAAATCGAGACAACAACTGCCCAAAGATTTTTTTTTTAGATCTGACACACATAGCCTCAGTTTTATTAACATTTAATTGTAAAAAGTTATGACTCATCCAGTTTTGGATATCAGACACTCTGAAAGCACTGAGAAAGCTCCAGATAATTGAGATTTAACAGAAATGTATAGTTGGATATCGTCAGCATACATATGAAAACCAACACACCTATTCTGCATCAGTTCCCTCAGCATATAGAGCAGAAAAAGAATAGGGCCCACAAGATCCCTGGGGAACTCCAGAGGTCAACTTATCAATATGAGATGAACAACCCCCAACAGAAACATAATGACCACGGCCTGTGAGACAGGACCAGAATCAGTTTAAAACAGCACCAGTTACAAATGCATTTGATTGCAGGAGATTTAACAGAATCTGATGGTCCACTGTATCAAAAGCTGCGGACAAATCCAGCGAAATCCATAAGAAACAGAAACCTGCATCACAGTTCAATAAAAGATCATTAGTAGGTTGAAACTTAATAATGCAGATGTGTGTACTGTGAAGTCATAACATAAAATATTGAAAGACCCACCCAAAATGTTCCTCCCCTTGTCTGATTGGCCAGCATTTTGCCTCATTACAGCTTTCTGCTTTGTTTTTAGGCAGCGAGCAGAGCAGGTCAGGCATCCTGTATTGTTGTGTTTGCTTCTGTTAGGTGAAGAGTCAGAATTGTTTTTCATCTAACCTCCTGGTATGTCGCAACTTCAGCGTATACATAACAGCTAAAGTTTATGTTCTAGCCTGCACTTGCTGTATTATAGGCTCACAGCATTTTGAAATGCCACTATTTAACACCTGTAGCTGAGAATTAGGTTTTTGATTTAGATCTGTACAAATGTCAATCTATGGTGTTCATTCACCTACATTGCAAATATAGAGAAAACAAACAGGTTTATTTTAGTTTATTCCTGGTTTATCTTTGTTGTACAGTGGCACATGATGTGCCAATCAAACCTTGAACAGATAAAACCGAAGTAAATGATTGTTGTCCATTTAGTTCTATGTGATATGAGTGTTCACTAACTCCTTTTCAGTACTTGCATATTAACTGCCTGTCATTGTTTTTTTCCTTTTCAGCCATTCATTGATAAAAAGGGTGTAAAATTGAGCCCATGAGATATGAGCAGTATTACTGAAACAACTGCAGCCTAATAGATACACTGGAGGGAACACGTAAATAGAAAAAAGGAAGTGATGTAGCAGTCAGTAATGTGGTTTTGTGAACTACTTTCACTTCCTTTTCTGCTCCATTAGCTATTTAGTGCACACAACTGTAGCTGGAAACAACAGTTTATGTTTTTATGTTGCCTTTTGCATTCTAACAAAAGGTTAAATGGTTCATTTAAGTAGGTAAGGAAGCTTCTTAAAAAACAATGAAACATTTAAATGTTTCTTTTTCTGTCTATAAAATTGGGAGTGCACATGTTAACATTGAAATGAGTACAATTACCAGCACCAGTGATTTGGAGTGTGTAACGTGTCTTCTGTAGCATGTTCATTTATTCTATTTACTGTGGAGATTTACAAATTAAAACATGTCTCATCCATCGAACCCCCTGGTATCAGTGTGTTTTGCTTTAAAGCAGCAAGACATTATGCAGATTAAAACAAGTGCTGTATATTTAGTTCAAGGGTTGCATCAAAAACTCTCGCCAGTTTGGGGTGCCTAGGGACTGAAGTTTTGAAGAACCGCTCTACACATCCTTGGACAGTGAAAAGATTAACGAGAGAAAAGCTATTTTGCACAGCACCACTTCTGTTCAGGTGCCCATAAATACAGGACGTGGCCACTTTTATTAAGATCATCCTGCAAAATGTGGTGGTGCTGTGACAAATTGTGTGCATGGAATGTAGCAGAAAACCACTTAAAAATGCATGCAGACTGCACTGACAGTGAAATAGTATGGCATCTATGCCTTGCTGTGTAGCATATTTTTTCACCAATTACTGTATCTAGAGGGTCTTTTAAAATAATGTCCAGGTCCTTTCACATGTAGCATGTGTCAGTACCATGAAACTAGCCTTCAATAACTGGTAGAGTGATGGCTACCCTCCCTCCTGTAAACCTCAGGGTGCTTTTGCCTTACTGTGTGTGTTTCTTTTGTCCTCCACCTCCCCTCCAACATATCTGCAACTTTATCTTGAATCTAACTGGGAGTGGTGTCCCATCCTCCATGCTTCAGAGGGTAGGTACAGTACACGGTCAGGATAGAGGGAGACTTATAGTATAGGCCAAATCATTCTTTCATGCCTCCTACATTTATCCAGTCATTGCCCTGCCTAGCAAACCAAGGTTCAGCACAATTGGATGAGCATTCTCAAGCCTAAAGTGTGATGTGTGTATATACAGGCGCATCATTCCCAGCGAGGGGTAAAAATGGCCATATTGAAGTTTGTCTGTGCCATAATGGCAGTGTATGTAAGTAGAAAATGTTGTTTGGCAGTGTTAGTGATCTGGTAAGTGCTAACAACACAGGTGTGTCTTTTTGTTACTATAACTGTTTTTAGTTTTAGTAGGCAGTCTGGAGGTCAGTGGCACTTTAAGAGTTATGTAAAGAGCATCTGGAGCTGTCAGTCACTCACTTGAATTAGCTTGAGCACGCCCATCTCTGAGTAGCTGTAGAATCGTGCTGCCTTGAGGGCATGGGAACAGATGTGTTGGTCCAAAGGGGTAGTCAAACATGATTTCTGTTTATGTTTGAACCTCACTGTACAGACTGGAGAGCAGGGAGAGAGAAATCCAGCTGCTGCAGAGAAGGTACAATAGGAGGACAAGGGCCACCAAATGCTAAACACGTCCACTGCTGTGTTTCCTTGAAAATGCATTCAGCAATGGGTCCCTTTCAGCAGCTTCCTTTTATATTTTATTTTAGAAAACTACTCAGGCTGAAAATTGGTTGAGGGTTCACCCTTGAAACTGTGGTCTGGAAATTAGCAACATATCATTAAGCTCGCTCAGTAAGTCCCAGATGACTTCTTATTCTTTTTGATCAGTAGTCAAATTAAACTGCTTTCATTTCTTCTCTTTTTGAATTTGGTGAATTGCTAAATTTGTCTCGCTTTTTTTGGAATGAGGACACCATGAGTTCTCAGGGCTGCTCAAGGGCTACCCTCCTTTGTTATTCAGCACTTTGATGTCCATGTTGAGGTTACACTTAGAAAAGGGGTGTATGGGTAGAGAGGGTCGACTCTAAACTGGATACATTTGTAGTGGGGGTGGGCAGGGTGTATTTAGAGTCAGAATATATAAAGAATATAGCACATTAATGCTGTATGATGTGCCATGGAAAAACCCAATGTTTGTATTCTTTAATAAGTGTCAGCCCTTTCTATAGACAATGAGTTCTGGATTCATAATACAGGGCAGCATACTGTATGCCTATATTATATAGATTAATTGAACTAAAAACAGTGTGAGTTAAAATAGATAATGAAATCATAAATAGCTTCAAATTAAACTTTAAATGATATTCAAATAGAAATATCGAATATGGAATACAGTTTTTCAGAAGATTTAAATCTTGTTTTTCTTTTTTTTTTTTTTTCATTTTGACTTCTGCAAGAAATTGTTGCTTCTATAATCGGTTCATTGTTGAATACACGTGAAATGCAGGATTCACATGTGCCTTCCCTCCATCCCAAGCAATGGTCCCATATGTTTATCAGATTGTGTGCGTTTTCCAGCCTGATTTGTTCCCATGTTACACCACTGAGCCCCATCTTCCCTGGAGGTGATCAGAGCTGCACTCTATTTATAAAGCATTAACAGCTGGAGCCCTTGGAGCTAAATTATGGAGGGGAGGAATTATCGTGGAAATTTCTGGCTAATTTAACTGTTAGAAATTATGCTCCTCTGTTGCTGTGGAGTGGATCAACGGGTAGACAACGCACAGAAACTGGAAGAACATTTGTGAACAAATGTGTACTTTTTGTTACGTTTTTAAACAAAGACACGAAACTGATGAGAACTTGCCAGCGAAAAAATATGGAGAACACAAAGTTCACTCACTTCATTTATATATATATATATATATATATATATATATATATAATTTTTTTTATATTCATTTTGTAGGTTGTTTTGAGATAGAGATTGAACTTTATTGTGTCACTAAGTTACTGTAAGATGCTTGAAGTCGTTCACTATTTTGCCCCAAACTGCCTCCAAGTTGACATGATTGTGACTGTAAATCCCGGGTCGACCACTCTGTTTTGTTGTTCACCCTTCATGACCATTCAAATGCAGCATAAAGCTGCAGTTCTTTTTCAAAATTGAATCCTAAAATGAGTAATTTAGTCATTCAGGCCCTTCAGAAAATGTTAATCATTTATGTTCTACAGCCCCCACCAAAGTGTAAGCCCTGTCTGACTTATTGACATAAAAGGATCTGAAGCCCTGTTCTCATAGTCTGGTGGCATCTGACCATCTTAATTTATCAGAGCCAAAGAGACATAGAAGTAGGACAGCATCCTAAATCACTAAAGTATGTTTCTCTAACATAACCTATCCCAGCTTCCTCCATCTTTTTGCAGTGTAAAGCTATGTACAAAAAGACCATTCACTTTTCATTAATTACTCCTTCTCTCTTTTTTTTTTAATTATGTAAAGCAAATTAATGTATAGCTCCTTGTTATTGCTCAATATTGTAAACACTTCAATCTGATTTTGGGGAAAATGATGTTGGGCAGAGTTTGAAACTTCTGTGATGGTTTTACGTGTAGTATATAAAATATCCTTTTTACTGGCACAGAATTATACAGCAATTTTTTTTTCTAACTGGTTTCCACCTTGCCAAGAGCGAGTCCTCGATGCCAGCTGGCAATAGTGTGGATAGTCTCTGAGGGAAACTTTCTAATGTCAGAGTTCCTGTGATGCAAAAACACACATTAGAAAAAATTATGTTCTATTGAATGTTCTTTCCTTTTAATCCTTTTTACATTGACCATTTTTTGTGACTCTAAAATTGTGTTCAATCCACAGATATGTCAAACTTTTCCACATTCAGAAGATACGTTTCTTCCAAGTTTTTGCCGTGGATTGGTGATGAAACAAAAGCGAAGTAAAAAATAGTAAACGTGTTCACATCTCCAAACTAAATTATCGTAAATGTTTCTTTTCCTGAATGCGAGTATCATTCATATTCAATTTCACAGGGGTTTATTCTTTAACCATTCATTAAGGCTTTTAACCTATAAACAACATGTAGGCACTTTCTTAAGCAACTACAGTACAGTAATTGTAGGGGCAATTTTTCAACAATTTTACCCATTTGAATTCAACAGGTTTACACCATGTACATTTTTTTCATGGTGCCATCCAACATTCTAGTATACTGTGTTGACGGTGGTGGCAATTCAGGAGCAATCCATAAACTGGAAATTCTTGTTTTGTGTAAACATGGTGTAGGTGGGATGAAGTAATCCAAGGGTTTGCATATGCATGTGTGCGCTTGCTTATCTAGTATTGAAATACTGAAGTTCCTTGCCATAAAAGGGAATCATGCCACATTAATAATGCAGAGTTCAGTCTCCTGCCAAGATTTGAACTCGTAGAACTACAATCCAGAGGGTTCAAACATTAAGTATTTCATTTCAGCGAGTTGTGGCAGCTATCAGGTTATATTTCTTATGAGAATGTGAAACCGATACATGGCTAGCAGGAGTACTGTTCATGAGCACCTGTTTCAGGACGTTTTGGCACCACAAACTGGATACCCAAGTAGTGTCAGTATCTGTATAAAAATAGTATTCATGCAATTTTATAAAATGTAATCCTTGGCTAAAACCAAATCCTGGATGTGATTTGTTCAAACTCTTTGGAAGTATTTCTGTATTTTAATTTTCTTTTCTCATGGCTGTGGATTTCTGAAAATTAAGTTTTATAGCGTGGACCTAATTTATTTATTTATTTTCAGGATTCATTATACATTTCATTTTGTAACATCTTGCAATGTTGTACATTTGGAGCATCTCAGTATGCACGTAGGGGGCTGCTTGAGTATGAAAGCACACTGTAGTTTTCATGTAACAGTCTTATGTACAGTAGTACTTTATTTATATCCCATTCCAAACCTTGTGAGAATTAGTATGGGTGAAGTTCCAGATTCTAAGCTGAAAAGATCTATGGGCCTTGGAAACAGACACCCCATCTAAGTGGCAATAAGTTGCAAAAGTGACATGTTTGGTCAGCAGTAGTAATTTACCTCACACTGAAGCTCCTTGTTTGGTTTGTCAATAGGGGCAGCGTGCCACGAATGGAAAAGACCTTGTTATGGCAGCTCATTTGAAATCGTATAGGGAATGTTTTGTGTCGCTCAGTTCAGTTCTTTTTTTGTTTTTGTTTTTTTTGTACCAGGTTGAGATGTGGGCTTCCACTGCTACAAGGAAAACAATACATTTCTGTTCTTGGCTGTAAGAAGAGACACCAACACAATATCTTGGTTATATCACAATGCACATCATTTTATAAAAATGAATAATCCTCTTGAAACACATTGAAGAACAGCATTCGCTGAGCTGCGTATCAGAATTGTTTTAGTTCAATTAGGCTGTACTAATTTTAAAGTGTTTGAAATTGTGCTATACATTTACTTGCTGTATGATGTAAATGTATTAAGTAAATTCTGGACAATTATTTTGTTTTGTATGTTTTTTTTAAATATATATGTATTTTTTAACAATGTATATATTTTGTAAGGGTCAATAAATAAAGGACAATTAGAAAGAAAAAAAAGATTCAACATATTTGTGAAGTAAAGTTAAACGTATTTGTGTCCTTTTATTAAATAGGTTTATTCCGTTAATTCCTTTCCTTCATTTATTAACTGGAATAGGTGGCAGTGTGTTGGATTCTAGAGCAAGGTTCCGATTATAAAGTTGTAATGTCAGTTCATAGTTTTTAAAGGGCCAGTGTAAATTTCCTGAAACTGGCAATTCCTGATAGTGACACTTGCTTCACTAAAGGTACATTAATTCAATTGTAAGTGGGTGATTCCTGAGATAAAGGGGATATACCGTGTAAAGTTTTGAATTATTCCAAAATCCCCTGAACATACTGGATCTCTTTATAACCTATTGACATTAGTGGCAGCACTATTTGCATTGTGAACATAACAGCCAGTATTGCAACATTGGTTCATTCAGTGAAATCTCATTCCAAGTCCAAATTACTAGGCATGTGACTATTTAACTAGGGAAGTATTGTGAAATACGTATTGTTTACAATTCAAATATTTATTGATTTATTTTTATTTTTTTAGTGTAGAGATCAAATGCAATTTAGGCGATACAAGTCTACTAAACGGCTACACACCAGTCGTGATGCGATTTTTCATCGGGCGACAGGATACTTTCGTAGCGACATGACCTGAAGCGGCACAGATGTGATGCGACAGATTTGAAAACTGCCAGATCTATAAAACTATTAAAAATATGCTATTGACAAAATTATGATCAAGACTGGTACATACTCATCATTCTCTTTTTTTTTTCCTCTGTTATTTTAGATACTGCTTCACCCTGGTGGATTGAAGCTGTTCTCGATTTGTTTAATTATTTCCCTTATACAGTTGAATAATGTTATGTAGAAAGGTAACGTTTTGTCATAAATCCTTTAACGGGGAAATATGCCAAGCCGTTAACAGAGCAAAAAAGGAGCACTATTTTAGTTTGGTTCAATTTTACATTGTTGATGCACATCCTGAATTGGCTTAGTTGATCAAAATTCTCTATCTTTCTTTTCCTCTTCTGTGCCTCTTGAGTTCAAATCACCCCTAGTATTTTGAATGTCATGACTAGCCCTGAGCAGTTGCATGACCTGTTGATGACTGAAACCTGAACCGTTACAACCAGTGCTAATTTTAAAATATTGATTTATTACTTTTAGTAGCATTTAAAATATTTTTTGTTGTACAGAATGTCTCTCAGTTCTCTTTTGGGGTTTTTCCACTAGGTCAAATACTTACTTAAATTTGCTAACTTTTCTCCCACATTTCAATCCAATCTGTAGGTACTGGAGTGTGAAAATCACCTGCCCTCTGGTGGCTTTGAATCAATTAAAGCAAATATTCACTGTGTATACAACTTTGAATGTGTTGTAATGGGAATTGATGGGAATGGCAATTTTTTTCACATTACTAACACCTGCATGATCTGACCTATCAAAGGCTTATTGGTATAGAGCATAAGATCCCATGTTCCATCTACTATGGTTTGAATTAATTTCATACAAAACTACAGTTTACATGAATTTTCGCTAATCTCTTTACTACATTTATGAAACCTAATTGGTAAGCAATGTACAGAGCAGCCAGCAACTCAGTAACTCCCCAGAATCAAATAAAACATTTAGTCAGTTGCTAACAAACTCAGCTGATGAAGGTGAGACAGATTTTTTCGAAATCAATGATGTAAAGTACTCCACTCTGTCCTTGAATTGGCATGGCATGTGGCTATGAATCTTGGTGAACTAAAACTTTTAAGGATGTAAGAAAAAACAGAAGCAAGTCAGAATTGGTTACCAAATAACATGAATGCCATGTGGGTATTTTACACTTTTAAATCCTAGTAATTCTACCTGTATTGACCCTTTTTAAATAATACATATGTATTTTCAAATTTGTTGTCAGTAGATAACATACAAAATACTAATTTAATGCATATTTATTTTAGAACTACGATTATTTTTCCCAGTGACTCCATGAATAGACACAAATGTGGTCTCCTGTACAGAAGTACTGTATATCGACACTGGCAGACTGTACTTGTAACAAAGTAGAATACATTCTGTACATGATGTCTTATATCCCATCGTTTTAGTCCTGGGCAAAACAGAATACAAATGTTCATCCATTATCCAGACCCTTGCTGCACTAAAGAAGTGAGCTGACAGTATAATTTCTACTGCTTGTGGAGCTTCCCCCTTTAGGGTCTATGGAGAAGAGGCAGAATATAAAATAGAAAAGATGTGCATCCATTATACAGTAAACCCTGTATTTAATGGCCCTGCTTTTGCCCACAGTGGATTATGTTTAATGGATTCAAGGCATGTGATTAAAATATAACCATTTAAAAGCAAATCGAATGGCATTAGATACAGTTTGTTTGTCAATCTCACAAGACCAGGTTATTAGGGTTTTTTTCCTTGCAGAATTTGCCATCAGTAATGGATTTAACAACACAACCTCTTTTAGGAAGGGTGATTATTTTGAATGGTTTTTTGTAATGGTCCCAAGCAAGCTGCTGGTTTACCGCCCCAGTTTATGTACTGTGTTTAAAAATGCATTTAATTTACTTAGACAAAGGTTTTGTCATAAATAAACCTTACCAAAAATACCTCGATCAGGTGTGTAAGTGATCAGGGTTTGACGGCTCAGTTTATTGAACTTGAGAACATACAGTCATAAACTCCCGAGTTGCTTCAGAAATTGTGTTTTGTTATCACCAGAGATATTGCTGTTATTCTGAACTGCGTAATTCTTCAAAGCAGATGAAATTATCAGCACATCCACAAGTGCATGGTGTCATGTCTGGCGTTTCTTGTAACTTGTCACTCCTTTTCCTGGGCCCTATTCACAATGTCCTTTGCAGGGTGTAGGCTACTCGCCTATCGCTGCCTTTCTTCTCCCTCCTATCTCCAAACTATCATTTCTCCCTACACCCCCTCTCTCCCCCTCTGCTCCTCCACCACCAGCAGATTAGCTGTACCCCCCCCCCCCCCCCCCTCCACTCCCCTGCATCCAGAGCCTGCTCCTTCTCCACCCTTGCCCCTCAGTGGTGGAACAACCTACCCATGGATAACAGTACTGCTCAGTCCCTGACCACCTTCTGGCACCTCCTCAAGACACTCCTGTTCAGACAGCATCTGTAAACCTCACAGCTCTCCACTATACTGGACTATATGGCACCCAATTGTTCCAGTGCTTGCATCAGCTTGATAAGGGCGTCTGCTAAGAAATAAATAATAATAATAATCTAACTTAGAATATAGAAGTTTGATTGCCAAGTACAGAACAACGTTTGGTCCTACTTTCAGGAAGCACAGTGGGGAACCTTTGTAACAGAAATCATTTTGTGTTCTGTGCTCTAAATCATTGTTCAGTTTTTTTTTTTTACTTTTTTGCTGGCTAATTTCCCCACAATCTTTGTTTTGAATAATTATTTGTAGTTAAGTAGTAGCGCTGGCAATTCAACAGCAGATGCACTTTTTAAAAGGTTGAGACAGAAAAGAAGATTTATTCTTCCTTGTATGAATTAGAGTAAGAGTCAGAGGTGCCATGTTTTCAGGGTTAAAGACAGGGCTTGTATGAATGATGCAGCATTCGCTATATATCTTCAAAATAGCACACAAACAATACAGTGTGATTACAAAAAACACCATCTGCACACTAAGTTTCTGTGTTTTGAGCTGGAGATCTAGGCAAAGTCAAGAGACTTGGATTTACAAATCAAGTGTCTGTGAATGGAAATGTTGGTGTGTCTGGATGCTATCATTTGAAAACAAGAAAAGGCACACATAAATGGAAATGAAATCCTGTGGAAGTACATGGCTTCTTACCTTTATTTTTTTTTATCCCTGGTGTGAGTTTGGCAGGGTTTTTGAGTTCAGCAAGTAACAGTCTCCTCAATCTGTAGTCAGAGAACTAGCGTGATGACAACAGCCTCATTGACACTGGGAGTAGAAATAGAAGCTGTGGATCTATCCTGCCTCTTTTTTTTTTTTTTAAAAGCAGGAAAACAAATAGATTTTTTTTAAAACACTGTAGAAAAGGACAGAGTTAGGGTGAGAGAGGGAAAAAAGAGCTTCCACGTAGAATGATTGAGGGAGGCGGAGAGGAAACAGAGAGCTCCATCAGATGAAATGAGGTGAAAATAATTCAGACATTAATCAACCGAGGAGGAAAGGAGGGTTTTTCTTTTTTCTCCTGTGGAAGCTAAAGGGAAGGTGTGAACGAAGAACTTGAGAGCAAGAGAGAGAAACACAGAACACCCAAATCATGTCCGAATCCAACACTAATGCAGATTTTTCTTCTGATCAGGTTAGTTTTGATAAAAAAAATTACTTTATTATTTTGTTTATGCTTCGTCATTAAAACCAAAATGTTTTAGAGTTTTTTTCCCCTTTTTTTCTTTTTTATTGTTCTTTTGTGTCAGTGCTGAGTGGGGGAAAAAAGAAAAAAAACCCTTTCATATTCCAAAGGGACCACGGAAAGTGAGAGAGTTTGTCCGGCTATCAAAGCAGCAATTGTGCTAAGCTGCCCGGACAACGACTGAAGCTCCCAAAAGAATTGAATTAATCAAGACAAGCTATTGTTTGGACTGCCTGATTTTTCTTCAATCATTCAGGGGGTCCACGACGACTCAATAGCCCCTAAACCATGTGATCTGGGGGGGGGGGCAACGGCAACTCTTTAAAAAAACAGCCCATGTGTGTCCAAGCTAAAAAGTTTTCCTATCTACCGGGTAGTCCTAGTTGGGTGGGGAAGGTTGGGGGTGGGGGTAATAGATTATTTTTTATGTCTGAGGAAGTAGGCTGGGTATGTGTGTTGGAGAGACAAGAGAGGGGACATTTTTGTTGGCTCATATTTATGGGGGCTCTTCCTCTGCCCCTTTTTATTGCCATGGGGTCTTGACAGTTAAAGAATTCACAGGAAGATTTGTTTTTAACAAATACATAGATATTCGTTATGGCACATTTTCCCCCTCAGTTTTATATCAAGAGCCTCGTCCTGTCACGTTCTTTCGTTTGCTTCTGTCAAGGCAGAGGGATCTTCTTTTGGTAGAATATAAACTTTAACAAATAAGTAAATACTATTTTTTTTTGTCTGTACCAAGAAAGGAATGGGGTTGCCTGCGGTAGGTGGTAAAACATTTTGTTGCAGTAGTTTTATTTTTGTTTCTGTTTTTTTTTTTGTTTCTTCTAGTAATTTGTGTCTTTTGTGCTTTTATTAATGTAGTGTACTTTGATAAAATAATTTTAAGGAGTCCAGGAATACTGGAGTGGATGCATGTTTGTTTTGTTCTGAACGCTTTCTTTCATTTGGAGCCGTCTGATACTTTGAGATGATTGAGACCAGCACTTATGTTAGGGTTTGTAAGATGGTGGCCTGGGTAAAACTTATGTAGGGTATAGGCTGAAGTAGCACAAACAGTTACTGTAGATAATGAGGTGTGTGTGTTTTTCTTCTTTTAATGGTGTTGCTGAAAGGAGAAGGCAGTCCGTGCATTCAGATTTTAGGGATGGCTGTGACTGTGATTGCTTTTCTTTATAAATTAGTGTTTAATAGACTTTTAGTAGCTTGGAATGCCTAAAACTGCATGGCTTTGTTCTTTATTGCGTATTACCCTCCAGGTCACAGCTAATAGTCCAGTAGTCCTAAGAGGAAAGAAGCATCCAACCTTTACTTGTGGTAACAGACGCCACGATTTATAAAGTATATGCTGAACGTTTTACTGACTCAAAGAAGCTGCAATTTAACCCCGGACAAATATTTAATTAACCTTTCTTTTCTTGATTTTGGTCTTGCTTTTTCTTCAATTTCAAGCTTTAGTTTCAACAGACTGATGTAAGATTTCTTCCTGATACTATCAGAAATGCAGTAGGGCTACATTAAAATACAAAAATATCAGGTAATGGATTTTCCTGCTTGACGTACTGTAGGTGTGGAAGGACTTTTTACTAAACATGCTTTTTACATAGCACTTTCATATGTACTGTAATGCAAAATATGGCATAACTTGTGCACTTGTGTGTGGAGTAGTGGTTAGGGCTCTGGACTCTTGACCAGAGGGTCGTGGGTTCAATCCCCGGTGGAGGACACTGCTGCTGTACCCTTGAGCAAGGTACTTTACCCAGATCGCTCCAGTAAAAACCCAGCTGTATAAATGGGTAATTGTATGTAAAAATAATCTGTAAAAAATAATGTAATTTGAATGTAAAAAATAATGTGATATCTTGTAACAATTGTAAGTCGCCCTGGATAAGGGCGTCTGCTAAGAAATAAATAACAATAATAAAACATCATAATGTACTTAAAGTGTTTACAGTGTTAGAGTACATCAAGGTGTATTGAAAATGTAACGAAAAGTTCAGAAAGGCATTTCACCTCTGAAGATTATCTGATATATTAGGTTATCTTATTAATTTCCTGCATGTATCTTGGCTTCCTGCTGTATTAATTCTTAATGGTACATATGATGACCATACTAAGCATTAAAGTATACATATTTTAATAACTAGGCATACATGCAGTACGTACATATTACTGATTGTGTCCATGTAAGAGGGTGTAATTATTGTAGACATTAGATATTTCAAATATTTTTCTGAATTAAAACATTCTTAGAATACACCAGCTCTCTCAGCTAACTAAGCAACCATACACCTTTAGCAACCTGCCACATGATATAAAGATGAGTTCAGTCTTTCTTTTTCAAAGAGAGCAAGGCTGTCTCCTAAATATGAGAACTTTGGGCACACTTGGATAATAATTAGAATAATAAGAGAGGAAGCTTTTCTTTCTGAATAAATGGCAGCTGTAAGCGATTTGTCCCTTACAGAGTATGACATCTTTCATAGTAGAAATAGAGTTATTAAATATTATAATGCATTATTAATTTATAGCTAATCCAGTTTGGTTCAGTGTCAGTCTTGTGCAATTCTCGTTGCTGGAGTGGTTTTGATTGATCAGAACATTTAGATGGTGCCATAAATGCAAGTTCAAATGGGAAATCAGAAGAACCATATCAAGCACAGTTTGTTGTTTATTTCAAGAATAGTACTGCATGACTCTACAAAAAACAGCATCTCAACCGAATATCATCAAATTGAACCACTACACTGTAATGTGTATTATGTTTAGTTTTCAGAAAAACAAACTTTTAGCTTCACTTTTTAACTAAGTACAATCACAGAAATGCACACAAAGTGCAATGTATTATTACCGTAGCTGATTGCACAATAAATACTGAATTCCCTTACTGCAATTTAGAATTTGGTCAATTCTAAAAAAAAACAAAAACTTTTGAAGAAAATAACTTCTGGTTTGTCTGGGCCCATTGGGGGTGGCATCATAGTTTTTCAACTTCAGTAAAGAACGCCTGAAAACTTTAATAGAAAAGGCAATAAATTTGGTGAAGCAAATCTCTTTGTTTTATTTTTAGAGGTTTGCCTGTTATGGTGGGTGAGGGAAACGGTATGGTCTGCATTCAAGATCTCTGCTGTTTAGAAGTTTAAAGCCAGTTAGGCAAAATGTTTAGCTGTTAAGCATGTTCTGGACTGACACTCTTCATGCTGATCTCGTGGTTGTATAATTACAATTCTTCCAACTGTGGTATCCAGGCTAGCCCCTTAGGCATTAGGAAGTTATAAATGGAGGTCATTGGGGTAGTTTTATAACTTGATGTTAACACATGAATTAGGCATGTCAATTCATGTGCACTAGGTTCAGTGAGCCAAACTTCTATAGTAGCAATGCAGTTCTAACTTGCATAGACTTTATAGATTGTGCCATTGTTAAAGGTGGTAACACACCAGCAGAAAATATCATTTGCATGGTAGATCCAAGTCAGTTCCATTTAAATGGGTAAAGAGAGAGTCCCAAAGAACATAGTATAGGGTGTTCAATCTTAGCTGCCGTACCCATTTGGCTTCTTGCAATAGTGTAGGCTCCCAACACTATAATGTCAAAGTCTATTGAAGTGACTTACCAAACAAGTGTAATATTTACTTATTTGTAGGGAAATGTATTGTGTATAAATACCTTATTTGTTTGTGGTATGGTTACCAGTGCATACCATTGCACTGAAATGATATATTTTTTTGGTTCTGAATGAAGCTCCAATGCAGCATCCAAGCGGAAAAAAAAAGTTCCTGCAAATGCTTTCTAATCTTGGCAAAGGCTATACTAATTGCAATAATTTGAAAGCTATTGTAAATGAATTAAACTGAAACCCAGCATGCTATGTTTCCTTTTCTCTTTGAAGAGTGAAGAGTGGTGGGGATGTTGGTGGGGACTGGAAATATTTTAACGGATTTCACTGCCTCAGAGTTATGCAGACTGGCACCCCTCCACCACATCACATCCACTAATTGAATGTTCTGGCTAAACACACAGCATGCTCAATGCTAGGCTCCAACAATATGCACAAACCCAAAACGACAGCTTTGATTTTTTTTGTTTTTTTAAACTGGGAACAGCAGTTGTTGCTCTTTGATACGTCCTCAGGTAATTGGGGTCAGTTTTATTTGGTATTTTAATAAATTAATATACAAATTGGAATCCTGATGAGTCTTCGGTTTTACCTAATTTTCAGCTCTGTGGGTCAGTTTGTGAACTGTGATAAGGTATCTTGTGAACTGTTAGAGCTACACACCTGGACGTTGACATTAAAGGTCTCTATGGCCCGTTTCAACCATCTGCAGAAATAGTGACACGTGACCTGCAAGAAAATGAAGCTAATGTAAGTTGATACATGCTTGGATTCCTCTTTAGAAAAGTCACTGTATGCTTGCTACTGTATACCCTGCCAATCCTATCCCATAAAATATTCTTTGACTTTTTGTAGCAAACTCTGGGGATACTGGTACTAAATCAATCTGCAGCCCTGTTTTAAGCTTTCCCCACAAGCAGCACATTTGAATACACTTGCAATTTCTGTGGGTGGAGTATACGGTCGGTAGGAACCTTTGATATGCTGTATGCTTTAGCTTTAGACAGTGTTTCTAACCAGAGATGGCTAATTCCACAACATTTCCATCTTGTCATGCAATGGTTCTGAAACAAGTGGACGTTATGGAAGTTGCACAGGTAAAAAATAAACCAGTTGTTGTTCTGCAGTAGAGTTACTGTGTAGTGTACTATACCGTATCTGTTTCAAAATATTCTTTAACGTAGTAGGTAGTAAACTTACCGTACCTATTGTAAACATATTTTAAGGTGATGCGTGTTTAAATAGCTTTTTTCATTGTAATTTGTATTTGTTGTTTATCATATCTACTTTGGAAGTAACGTAGTTGATAAATTCATTCATGAGGTTTTCTTTAGTTGTTAAAGCTTAATTGTAACCTGATGTTAATGGTGCATAATGCTTCTTTTACCATATAAGTGAGTAGTACCCAAGCCCTTAAACAAAGGTTCTTCCCTGTGTGAACGCTTCATGTGCTCCCCGCTGCTCAGGAAGTGCTCCAATAGTGTGGTAGTTGAAGGATAAATTGGCTTCACTCGAGTCAAAGTGAAAACCAAAGTCTGGGAAAACCAAAAAGAACAGCAGCGAAATAAGCCACTTTCAAGAAACTGTTATTCCAATCAGATTTATTAAAGTTGTTTAAACAATTTGTACCCTCTGAAAGGGAAACCAGTTATTTAAAAGATTGTAGCATAAAGTTAATTGATTTCAAACTGAATGATAGCAGAGGATAGTCAGCAGGGATTGTGCACTTGAGTTCAAATGCCTTTTTTTACTGTCATGGCACTTTTTTAAAATTACCTCTACCCCCTACCAGCAGGGTGCCAGCTTTGCCTGGTATCTAAAGACAGTAAGGGTCTGCTAAAGAAGCACATTCTTTGCAGTACATGTTACACCTGTTGGGAACTGAAGGGTTCTCTTAAGATATGACTCCAAGGGTCAGGGGTGGTGGTGAGGCAACTGCCATTCAAGGTTCCTTTTTCATACTCGCTGGCAACTGAGGTTAAGTGAGTGGCAGTCTGTCCCCGTTAGGCAGGATGGGAGAAGACTTGCCGACTTGCCTGGCAATTTGACACCAAATTCATATTGTGTGAATAAGTGGTTGTGGTAGACTTAGAGAAGCCAGTCAGTAGTTTTTTCCAGTCAAGGATTATAACCGTGCTCTAGACTCTAGATATATCCACAATATAAATAAAGCAGAACAACAGTAATAAAACCACTTTGCCCTTACGTTTGCATTTTACTGTGTTTCATCACAACCAGCCCCTTAGAATTGGAGAGTAGGGTGTTACTGGTACTACTATAGATTTAGATTAAATACTGCACTTTTCAGGTATACTTGGTATAGAGAAGAGATATAGATAACTTAAGGTGTATTGAATTCTGACATTTTCAGGTTCCAGCCATGATTTTAAATGTTTTTTTTTTTTTTCTATATTGTTTACCAGCTCAGAAAGGTAATGGTTGTGTGTACACAAAGTAAAGGTTATTCACAAAACCAATGATCATTTGGAAAGAAAGTCCTCCATAAAAAAGGTCACATTTTTTATGTTTATTGATCCCAAATATCCCATATTCGAGATGTTTTCCTTTTACATGAATGTATTATTTTCATTCGTAAATTAAGTTTTATTCATCAGTTTAATTGTACTGTTTGGGCCAATCTGGCCCTCCCAGACAAAACTGTCTCCAGATTTAGTATATTGTATATTTTTTTTATATAAAAACTGTGCTGTAAAATGGTTGCATCCTTCTTTTTAGCCATCATGCAATTTGCAGTTGCACAGTTAGTTGATTTCTGCATGTGAGACACACAGAGGGCTACAGTAGTTCAGGTGCTTGCAGGTTAGAGACCATATGGAACATCTCCCACAGTACATGGGAGCATGTGCTGTATTTATTGAAGGGCCAGATGGGTGCATGTTGGCATGAATAAATGTCCTGGGCCTTTCTTTTTAGTAAGTAAATGTTGTGAAGCGAAAACCAAGTAACACCTGGGCTTTGGTAGAAAAAAAAAGTTTAAAAATATATATATGATTAAGTAACATTGTCTTTTTTTTCTACTTCTTTGGCCTTTATTCTAAAGTTAAGTTCAGCATTTCTACTAAATATTGAAAGAAAAAATATTTTGTTCTATTCCAGCTGTTGGAATGCCATTTCTGTACTGCTCTAGACACAAAGTGTTAATCATTATAAAGTGGTGTTTGTTTGTTTGTTTGTTTGTTTGTTTGTTAGTCCCAAATATACATGTTCGTACTGTGACTGTGTAGTTTTGTACTATGCAACGGCATTCCTATAACAAGCTTTTATTACGCTGTCAACTGATAAACAGGGAACATATGCTCTCCCTCCAGGTCTTTCTACTGTTCTGCATATTGGAAAGATTTTTCCGTACTAACATTTCCTAACCTCTCTCATTCGTTGTCCCTATTGCTTCATAAGGCTTATCCTCTATAATGGAATCTCTAGAACTATACCCGTGATGTGCTATTGTATGTTTAGAAGTGTTCCGAGGCTACCTCAAATCAAGTTGAGAGTGTACTTCTCGCACACTCTTTGCGCCATACACTTATTTTCAGACCATATTTCTAATTCAGGTTTCTCTGTTGTTCTGTAATTTTCCCTGCTCTTAGTTATGGCCTTGGGACCTCCTGAGCCTCATATGGCGCTCACTAGAAATACTTTGTTTTCCGCATGAATACCCATGTGCTGGGAGCACATAAGGGGCTTTGATGTTACATCGTTGCCATCCAACTGAGCAAAAGATTTGCCAATATTGAAATACTTATTTTTAAATGTCATGGACAGCTTCAGGTGTGAACTGTAACAATGTAGCCTTTGCACTGATAGTTTGGCACTATTGTCTATTTTCTTGTTAAGATCTTGAGGTTATAATCTCTATGTGCTTTGGACTCAATTGAGATTATTTGCTATGGATTTTATTGAAATGACTTAATGCATTGTAATTCTTATGATGTTTCGTCATGTTTAAATGTTAGCCTTTAGGTGTAATTCGGGGGATGACGTAGAGGGATTTCTCCTGCTTTGCCCTGCCTTTTTCTTATCCTATATCCTTTTCTTTAGCCTATCTTACCTTCCCTCCGTGGCGTTCTGCCCGGTAGCATCCACGATCTCTTCCGTTTGGAAATTGATCCCAGTTCAGCCTTGTTTAGTATTTCCATCACACAATGCAGCGCTCGCCTCGTCAATTGTTAGGGCATGGCCAGTGCTGCTCCACGTATGTTATTGGCTGCCCCTCCTGTCTATCTCGCTCTCTTTTTCTACTTTAACCCAGCACTATTTCCGCTTCCTTGTCTGTGTTTGTTTTTTGTTCCTCCTCCTCCCCACCTCTGCTCCTTTCTATATCGCACTGTCCGCACAGGGCTCCCTCGGGGGGGAGTGAGTCTCACTCCCCCAGCTGTCCGGGTCGGCCTCTCGTCTCAACCACTGCCGCCCGGCTGTTCCTCGCCGGCCTGAGGGGACCCACGGCCACATCCTATTCTTCTGCTGCTTATGCGCTAAGCCTTCCAGGCCTCAACCTTGCTGTCCCGTCTCCTCTCTTCTATTTCAGGTCCAGGACCATTTCAGCCCCCTCATGCAGTAGGCCGAGCCTCCACCTGCCGTGCGGGCCCCGACCGAGGGGGGTGGTTTCTCTGTTTTCGTCTCTCCTAAACAGACCCGAGACACTTTTTCCTAAGCTCTCCACGCCGCCCAGCTACCAGCTTAGCTGCCTGGGATGCTGCACTGAGTTACGAAGGATCTGTCCTTTTGTCCTGTTTGTCCCCTTCCTGTCTCTTGCTCTACTAAACGCCCAGCAGCCAGAGGATGCTGCCTGACCCGTCGGGAGCGAGAGTCAGTTTGTTGTATGTTATATGTCTAAACTTTGCTCTCTCTCTCACTTTTACGTCACCCAGCAGTCGGAGGATGCTGTTTGACCCTGCAGAAAGTGTTTATATCTAATCCTTTGCTCTTCTCGTGTCTCCCTCTCTACGTCGCCCAGCAGCCAGAGGATGCTGCCTGACCCGACGAGAAGGGAAAACTCTTCGTCCCCTATCTCGTCCTGCTATCAGCATCTAACCTCAATGTTACTAAGCACCATTCCCAAACTCCAGCCCTCAATCTCTTCATCCCTCTCAAACTCGTCTCACTCTTAAACTCTCAATTGTCTCGCCCCTCTCAAGCCTCCTAAGCAACTGGAGAAATCCTCTCATCTTGTCTCATTCTTAATATCTCACTCCCAATTTCGCCTCCTCTCAAGCCCTCGTAGGCAACCAGTGAATTGTTGTTTGTCACATTTAGTATCCGGGTGCTGTGGTTAGTTTCTTCTAATGTTGCACAATGTAAACTTGAATTGCATTGATAATTTGCAACAATAAAGTAATTTTGTAGCAACTGGTGATTTCGGGAATAAAGGTGTGTTTGAAGTGTGTTCAATTACAATTGATGCTGCCTTGAATGGAGAATCCATAGTGTGAAACAAACAAAGTAACTCTGTAACTAAATGGCAAGGATCTACAGAATCAATCCCCATTTTTGTTCTGAGTGTTTTGTGACCGTTGTACTGAAAGCACCTGACCAAACAGTACTGTCTATGGAAGTCTCACCTAGGTTGTAGTTTCAGAAACTCGCGATTTGAACCTGTCACAGCATTGACTGAAATTGGAGCAAAATATATGTTGATGGTGGGAAGGGTTTTATATTCTCATTCTGTTCATAAACAAGAAGACTTGATAAGAGAAATCTGTGTGCCAGCACTCAACCTCAATATCGTCTGCATCTCCAGATGGCTGAAAAGCATGCAGGCAGGCAGCATGAGCATACAAACCATACAAAAGATAAACGTTCTATAGGAATACCTTATACAACATTCTTCTTGCTGCGTTGCATTTTTGAACTTGAATAACTCCAAGGAGCATCTTGTGTTTTGATGGAGTGCTGCATGTACTCTACCGTGAAAACAAATCTTATGACTCTTAAACTATTGTACATCTCCTCGAACCTATGCTATAGGAGGATCCGTCAAATTAAAAAGTCATGGCACTAGAAAAAGAGTCGGAGCTTTCATTTCATTCCTGATGTCTACCTTTTCTTGTTTTTAGCCTTAAAGTACTCTAGAAACTTTTCAAGGTTTAGGATCTTTGCATTACTTCAAAGGTTTTACATTTACATTTAATAGATGTAAGGGCGAGATTCTCAGTAAATCATGTTATTTTTTTAATTAGATTTTTTGTAACAAATATATATTGGTAGAATTTATTGATATTTATAAAAAGTCGGTAAAATGCCTCAATTTCAATAGTGCCTTATGAATACCAGTAACAACATTCTGAACATACTAAATTAGGAGTAAATTAACCAATTCAAAATATTTTTTGTCATACTGGACTTTTTACTCTAAATGTTTAAACCCTTTGTGTAAACCAATCTTTTACTGTTAAATTATCATTTGAAAAAAAATGGTCTTATTTAGGTATTATAGTTACATGCTATGTTTGTATTTATTTAAAAGTTTACATTGATTTTAACTAAGATGCTATAAATGATTACACTTGTTGAACAGGGAAATTGGAAATTGATACAATATCCCCATTAAACAGAACATTTCATGCTGTGTCATTTCGGATATTTTCCTTTACCTTAAATCAGATTAATGAATAACGGCAAAAGTGGCACGGAAATGTGTATATGGTGGTGTGAAAGGCTGAAGGCGCTGTTTCTGATCTCTCTGCAGAATGGAGCGGTTCTTGGTGAGACGACAAAGAAGGATGAGAACATACGCCGGGGGAACTGGGGCAACCAGATTGAGTTTGTTCTGACCAGTGTCGGCTATGCAGTGGGTTTGGGCAATGTCTGGAGATTCCCCTATCTCTGCTACAGAAATGGAGGAGGTGAGTCTATTTATTATACACTATGTCTTCAGTGAACACTATCAATTATTTCTTTGCATTAGTTGTTTCTGGGTTGGTTCTTAATTACATCAGGAGAAGTTGCAAGTTGCTGTTAAAATCTTGTCTTGGTTTAAAGAAGAATTAATGAACAACAGTTTTTTTTGCGTCACAGAATCCCATCAGTTAAGTTATTCAAAACAGCGTTACTAAACAAAATGTACTATACTTTTCACTGACAGTGTTAACTGGATTTGATGACTGTGTGAAAATGTGATTAATTACAGTACACAATATCACAGTATTTTTTTTTTTCCCCCAAGGAGTTTTTAAGATACATTTTACTATATTACCTTTACTCACACTTTATTTTGCTGAGCTAATTTTGTTTAGCCAGCACAGCCTTGTATTCTTGGGATGTTTACCCGTGATATTTACAACGCAGTGTTTGTTTTTCATGGAACATGTACAGTAACCTCAGCACTGATGATCTTTGTGTCCCTAGGTGCCTTCATGTTTCCCTACTTCATCATGCTTGTGTTCTGTGGAATCCCGCTCTTTTTCCTGGAGCTGTCCTTCGGACAGTTTGCCAGTCTTGGCTGCCTTGGGGTATGGAAAGTCAGCCCCATGTTTAAAGGTAAGAAGAAAGGAGGGCAGCTGGGTGGTATGGAGGCTGCCAGGCTCAGTCCAGCAACAAGAGCTCTTAGACAAGTGCTTTCCGACTCTGGCTTGGATATTCTGTAAAAAATATACATCCTCACACAGCCTAAAATACATGATAGTTTAGAAGCATTATCTGTATATGAATCCCTTTACAGTTTTAATTTTCACATTAAACTATCGGTGTGATCATCTCAAAACAAATTTATGCACGGTGTATAGTCACATTAAAATTTAGAAAAAGGGGTGCAATTGTATATGTGTAATTGTATATATATAATTTGTGTTTTATTTAACTTTTTTTTCTTCTTATTTTCCCCTGTACTTAATAGGTGTTGGCTATGGTATGATGGTGGTTTCCACGTATATTGGTATTTATTACAACGTGGTGATCTGCATCGCTTTCTATTACTTCTTCATGTCTATGACCAATGTGCTTCCTTGGACATACTGCAATAACCCCTGGAACACCAAGGACTGCAGCGGGGTGGTAGGGTCTTCCTATGCGAACGCCTCTATCGCCAACACGTCCACGTTGATGAGAAACATCTCAGAATTGGTGAACCATACAGCCAAGAGGACCAGCCCTAGCGAGGAGTACTGGAAGTAAGCAGCAAGTCTTTGCTACCCACGTTTCCTTTCACCTTTTTGACTTCTGTTTTAAAGGTGAAAATAAAGATTATAAAATAACCAGTCAAATGGCCATTGCTGTGAGGTAAAGGTCAGCTGCTGAATAATGACAATTCCAAAGCATTTTGATTGGCTGTCATCATATCTTTTCCCCTTTATTATGACATACTTATTGTGATAAACTGTTAACACGTATGTTTTGGGCTTGTTTTGGAAGGCAGTGACGCTTTTTTTTCTTGTGAGACTTGGCAACATGGGTAACATTCCCTGTCTGTCTCACAGGCAGCCACTGATTCCTGAACACCTCATTTTGTTGTTGACAAGAGTTTGTGCAGGATACAGCAGGCAGTGGCAATTTTGGGAACAAACTCATGCTGCACTTCAGTCCGTTTTCATTAGTTTCCGCCACCTCCCTTTCAAGTGCCCACTACTCGTATTTGCCCGAGCGTGGTGGTGAATGCTTCCTCAGCAGCTGTCAGCCGTCCGGACGGGTAGGGTTTCTAAGCAAGGGTAGTATACGCAGCATCACCTGATCCCCTATATGCTGTATTGCCTGAATGAAAGGGAAATATATATGATGTCTCTTCCGGTTTTCAGCCATGGTGATCTGCAATACCTGTTGATCAGTTTAATTTTATAACTCCGAGTTAATTTTTAATTAATGAATCGTAGGATAAATTAGTTGAAACATTATTCACTAATAATGACATGACACCCCACTAATGACATTTGAAAAACAATTTGGGCAAGAGCAGTAAAACACATTATTAACCAACCAGGCACAAGGTATTGTGCTCTATTACAGCAGCTTAGATTCACTCGTGTACCAGTTCTCTGAGCATGGAAACCACATTTTCACCAAATTTCACCAGTAATCATCAGAAACAGCACAAGTACTTTACGCATAGCTAATTTACATATCAACCCCCACCTTTCCCATTCATTTGCATGACGTCGGGTGAAAAGCCCGGTTTACTCGAGTAAAATAAATTGAGCGAATGGAAACCCAAAAAAGCATTTTACACTAGAGCAAATGTCTCGAGCTAAAAAAAAACATGCATGGAAACTCCACCATTATCGTATATTAAATAGACATGGCTGTTGTGATTTTTACATGCAAATTGTGCTTGTTTTAAGGTACCATGTGCTGAACATCTCCGATGACATTGGTCATTTTGGAGAGGTGCGGCTTCCAATATTGGGTTGTCTGGCAGCCTCCTGGGTCGTGGTGTTCCTCTGCCTCATCAGAGGGGTCAAGTCGTCGGGGAAAGCAAGTACATTTTCTATATTGTATATCCTACCAAGGGCACAGTTGTGGGCACCATTAGGTTGGTCAAATCTTTTAAAAATACAGAAGGTAAAGGAGTTTAGAATTATTTAATAAACTGAGTGTGTGAGATTAGTTCTGGTAGACAACAACAGTATATCCTCTGTGATCTGAAACAAATTGAGATTTTTTTTTTTTCATGCAGGTGGTTTACTTTACAGCCACATTTCCTTATGTGGTGCTGACTGTCCTCTTCATCCGAGGAATTACGTTGGATGGTGCTGTTAATGGGATCAAATACTACCTGACTCCACAGTGGAAAATGATCTTGGATGCTAAGGTTTGTAGCATTTTAAATGGTTCTGGTTAGCCTATGTGACTAATGCCATCTGACCGTCCATTAATAAATGATTGTGAAAAAAAGGTCAAGTGACCGATAGGAGTGGAATGCCCTGAATCCCTGAATCGTTCTATGGTAGCTGTACACCAAAGCGTGATCGTTCAGACAACAGAAGCCAAGTGTCTAAAGCTAATCTGTCTCCTTGTTTCAGGTGTGGGGGGATGCTGCCTCCCAGATCTTCTACTCTCTTGGCTGTGCCTGGGGTGGGCTCATCACCATGGCATCTTATAACAAATTCCACAACAACTGTTACAGGTACAGTGCTGCGCACAGCAGTGAAACATCGGCATTGTATTTACATTTGATTTCTTCACAATTGGTTTAATAATAGTGTATTTGAGAGCCAAGTCAAGTCACAGAGGCAAGGGTTTGGTCTTAACCCATTTATCTGTGGAATTTTAATGCTTCTGTTTTAATAGAGCTTTGTCAAAAAAAAAAAAAAATGGTTACTAGGTTAAAGGGTTAAAATGCCACTATCTGTTTGGGAAGTGTACTGCACCATGTGCAAACCTGAGTTGGTATTGTGGGGGAAACTAAACTGCATAATACAACAGTGTCCCCTACTGGTTAAACCAGAGCATTGTTCAGTTGAGAAGTGATCTCCAACATTTCTGTATGAAAATGCCATTAAATTATCTTATTGATTTTAAAGGTAGCATTCATTTTATATATATATATATATATATATATATATATATATATATATACATACATACAGTGCCTTGCAAAAGTATTCAGACCCCTGACCATTTCTCTCATATTACTGAATTACAAATGGTACATTGAAATTTCGTTCTGTTTCACATTTTATTTTAAAACACTGAAATTCAAAAACAATTATTGGTAGGTGACATTGGTTTTATGTTGGGAAATATTTTTAAGAAAAATAAAAAACTGAAATATCTTGAAATATCTTTCAGTGTTTTAAAATAAAAGATCAAACAGATCGAAATTTCAATGTACCATTTTTGTAATTCAGTAATATGAGAGAATTGGTCAGGGGTCTGAATACTTTTGCAAGGCACTATATATATCATTTTTTATTAATCATAAGCACCTTACAGTTGAAACCAATTCATGTGTTTCCTTGGGATCACACGGTGGACTTTTTAAGTTTTATTTTTTGTCATCATAAAAATATTCAGTGGGTTTACAAGAAACCTAAATGTATTGTGCAAGTGGGTGTCATTGTAGCTATGCTAATACTACTGGAGTCATCTGGATAAGATTATCAGGCACTAAAATGCTGTGTAACAACATAAAATTGTGAACCAAACCAAGGGTGTCTGCTAAGAAATAAATAATAAATAATAAGGATAAAAAGCCCTATGTTTCTCTAAGAATTAGATAAAGTTTGCTTCCCATAGGTCCCTGCTGGTTTTTATTAATTTCCAGGCACTAAAGAAGATTACTTTTCAAATGTATTATTATTATGAATTAGTCATTTAGCAGAAACTTTTATCCAAAACGACTTACAGAGACTAGGGTGTGAACTATGCATCAACAACTGCTACTGCAGAGTCACTTACAATAAGACCTCAGTTTTATGTCTGATTTTAATAACCTTTCCTGCAGCCCCACCTGGTGACAAGCTGGAATGCAGTCCCCTAAAGTGAACAGATCAGTAACCAAAATGCCAAAATATTTAATGCCATCATGGTCATTACATTACACTAAAACATTAGGATAAGAGCTATCCTAACTAAAATAATAGACCTATGCTGTGCATTTTAAGTTTAAATCTCTCTGTAGATATGTCCATACATTCTCAGTACATTTACATTTAGGTAAATCCTCATTCCTTTTCATTATGGTACATGCATGTATGCGAGTGCCAGCGTCTCAGTTGCTTGTGTCTTTTCTCTCTGGATACAGGGACAGCATAATCATCAGCATAACAAACTGTGCAACCAGCGTCTATGCAGGCTTTGTCATCTTCTCCATTCTGGGCTTCATGGCGCACCACCTGGGCGTGGATGTGGCTGATGTGGCTGACCACGGACCTGGGCTAGCTTTCGTGGCCTACCCAGGGGCCCTCACTCTGCTGCCCATTTCCCCACTTTGGTCACTCCTTTTCTTCTTCATGCTCATCCTGCTAGGACTTGGAACTCAGGTGAGCCACATCGCATCCTGAACTGCCCTTCCGATCAGTCTGATTGATCTTTACCAGTACGTGGAAGGGAACAACAGATGACTGTTTGTTTGTTTGTTTGTTTGTTTGTTTGTTTGTTTGTTTCAGTCTTTGTTTCAGTCTTTGTTCTTTTGTTTTTCTGTAGTTCTGCCTGTTGGAGACACTGGTAACAGCTATTGTGGATGAGATTGGGACAGACTGGATAATTCGGAATAAAACATACGTGACCTTGGGGGTGGCGGTAGTTGGCTTTCTGCTAGGAGTGCCTCTGACATCTCAGGTAAAAGCTGCTTAACACTAGCATGCTCTCCTGCTTTCTAGGAATAAATAAAATAAACAAATGTAGTTAAAAACTCCCAGCTAACCTACACTAATTACCCTGTGCAGGAACATTTTGAGTTGTGCATCCAAGAATACCATCTGATTGTGAGAGCATGTCCTGAGCTGAGAAATAGCCTTTATTTGGGTGCGGGAATCCTGTTCATTGCACACAGCAACAAAAAAGTTCTGCAAAGTTGCCACACTAAGAGTTAAAGGTTTTGAAATATTTTGGTTTGTGCCATGTGGGTTTTTAAACTTTTTGTCCAACAAAACAAATCCTGATAACTAGTGCTGCTGAGCCCGTTTTTGATAATGTGTTTTTTGGGTTTTTTTTTTCCTCACAGGCTGGGATCTATTGGCTGCTGCTCATGGATAACTATGCAGCCAGTTTCTCTCTTGTCATCATTTCCTGTATCATGTGTGTCGCCATCATGTACATTTACGGTAAGCATTAAAACTTGGGAAGGTAGTGGGAATCTTGAAAGATGTGAACGTGTTTTGTTTTTGAAGTTCAGCCAAAGTCTTGTGTGTTTAATTTCAGGCCACTGTATGAAATAAAATACCCATTTTTTTGGAAGAGGACGTATTGTAGCTTTCATGAACATCCATGTTTACCCTTTAACTTTCTGTCTCTGTAGGGTTCCATAACTACTTCAAGGATGTTGAGATGATGTTGGGTTTTCCTCCTCCAATCTTCTTCCGAATCTGCTGGCGATTCGTGTCTCCTGCCATTATCTCGGTGCGTGACATAGCTGTGGCCTAGTTAGTCTTCAAAAGAGAGCTTGTGGACTGTCAAATCCAGCTTTGGGACATATAAGCTTTGTAGGATGTTTGCAGGGTTTGTCTGGCGTTAATTTGATTTAAAAAAAAAAAGTTACCAAGTAGAAAAATGTTTTATGAAATGAGTGCCAAAGCGCAATAATCTTGAGATTTAACAATAATAGATCATGAGGAAGAGGCAGTGTGCCTGACACTCTGGGCCAGCAATGGGAAGGAAAATGAAACTACTGTTAACAAACAAGTACCATGAAATTGAGAAGAAAATTAGGTCTCAAGTTTTCTGTCACCAGTTTTGTAACCGTTTGTATTCTACTGTTACTACTTGCCAGATGTCATAGCTCTATGCTGCATATTTTCCCCCTTTGAGATTTTATTTAAAATGTTTTTTCATTAGTGTTTTACTATGAAAACTGAACGATAAATCATGTCCAATCATGCTCTTTTAACGTCATTTATTTATTTGATTTTTTTTGTCAGTTTATCCTGGTGTTCACAGTAGTCCAGTACAAACCTATTACTTACAATGACTACATCTACCCTGGCTGGTCTTTAATCATCGGATTCCTAATGGCTCTCTCTTCCGTAATTTGCATTCCTATCTACGCCATATACAAGATCTGGACGTCTGACGGGACAACGTTTCTAGAGGTAAACGTGTACAAGACCCATTCTGAAATATTACCTTGGGAAAACGATTCTTCTTTCATTTTTGGCTTTCAGTTTATATTATTATTATTATTATTATTATTATTATGAGTAATTCAAATGATAACCATAGAGTTTAGTTAATACAGGTGCACTCCACTTATAACAGATCCTGTTAGAATGGGACATGCCCCTGACAAACATGGGTTTTAATTATTATTATTATTATTATTATTATTATTATTATATTATTATTTATTTCTTAGCAGACTTATCCAGGGCGACTTAGTCGTGAACAAAAAATACATTTCAAGAATCACAGTACAAGTATTAATACAATTAAGAGCAAGATAAAATACAATGACTTCCGTTCTAGTAAGTACAAGTATATTACAAAATACGAATCAATATCAGAGCAGATAAGTGTCAGTGATAGTTACATCAGGATACGATTAATGGGGTTTAATGGAGAATTACTCTGCTTAAAACGTACTTGTTTATAACGTATATACCTTTTTAATACGTACAGTTTTCCTGTTCCACAAACAGTTGCTGTTTACTTTTATTCTTTTGTATTTTTGTTGGCACAGCCATTGTACAGTTTAAACGTATACAATTAATTACATTTAGCAAATATAATAAAATATAATATAATGGTACTGCTTATTACATTGTACGTCATCCCACAGGGGTGTGCTTTGTTCAAATAACAATTTTGCAGTTAAGCTTTCTTGTATTGTTTATATGCAAGGTACTTGTGTTCGCAGTTACATACAGCATTTTGAATTGTGTTTACTACGTACTTCGTTTATAAAGTACTCATTTCCATTGTCCCTTGGAGCCCGTTGTAAGTGGAGTGCACCTGTATAACCGTTTTGTACGTTTTCCTCCTTTCCAGCGTGTAAAAAACGCATTAAAGCCAGACCCCAGCTGGGGCCCAGCCCTACAGGAGCACCGGACTGGTCGTTATGCACCGAACGTCAGCTCTGGCTCAAACTTGAACCAGGAGGGTCAGCTCCTGCACACTAAGGAGAAGCCAGAAGAGGTCAGCCTCATGATCCAGGGCAGCAATGACTCTGCACACAACCCAGAGGCCAGTGCGTAAAACCATGGTGCATCTTCAAAGCATTTTACACACAGCAGTGGGTGAAGACATTCTTGTGAAAACGTAACCTTTACATATTGCAAAGGCTTATTATTTCTAATCTCTATAGAATGTGGTTGTCATTTGAATATTTTTTTTGTCTGCATAATCTGAGAATGTACATTTTTGTTTGCATGAAAAACTATAACTTGCCTACACACTGTTAGTTCCAAAACTAGCAAGGTGGAGTACATTATTTTCAGATCTTTTATGAAAATTGAGTATGGTAGAATAGCAGCCAGGCAACCTTGTAGTATCTTGTTAGAGAGCTGGAGACAATTTTCTTTATAACAAAAAAATAAATAAATAAAATAACACACACACTGACCCAAACCCCCGTTCTCAATATAGCAGGTGTTCTGTTTACCATTTTTTATTACACTTGCTATATGCTAAAGACTCACACTAACCAATCAATAGTGTTTGGGTAAGTATTGTTTTCTGTTTCTTAATATAAGCAATATCATACTTGTATATATGTAAAAAAATATATATTTTAGCTTGTTTTGAAAATATCCTCCAAAACAAGTACATGATAGTTGTTCATATATTCCATTGATCAAAAGACAAAGTCTCATTGTTTTACAAGTAACCTATGGGTACTGTTTTCAAGGAATCACAAACAGCAATAATTGTTTGGAAACTGGGTTCTATTTACACACATGATGGACTAATTGGACTACAGCCTAACATCAATAAAATGATGTGGAAACAGACCTTTTTGACCCACGCATTAATGATCCAAGTGTAATAGAATATACGAATGGTGCTGCATAAGAATTTAAGAAATATTATGCTCCAGCTCTCTAAATGGACAGCCTGATTCATAAAACACTTATATATCCACGGTTAGGCCCATGGTGAAACCAGGCAACCAATGGACCACAGAGGAAATGTTTAAGAAATGTTCATGTGTTCTGTGTTTCATTGGTTGCCTGAAAAAAGTTGCCCAAAAGATGGCTTGTGTTTATCTGCTGTTTTAAAACTCATCTTTCCAGAAAATACACAGAGAAGTGGTATAGGCAACTAAAGGAGAGATATAAAATGATGATACTTAATTATTAAAGTTGCTTGGTACAACTCTGGACCCAAGGTGTTATTTTAGTAGGTCTTCCAGTAAGGTTGTTGTAAATTGTGTGTGTGTTTTTTTCAGATAGAATACTACACTTGAGAAGGGAGCATAGGCATTAAAACAGTAGGACGAATGTTATGAAATTGAATGCTTGTGATAAGTTACAGAACAGTATTTGATGCCCCATATTAACAAAAAAGCACAAAATATATTCTAACATTCCCATATAAAACTATAGTATGCATATTTATTTTAGTAAAAGCAAACTAGTAGTTTGGGAAGCACTATACAATACTTACTTTCTTTTATTTTGACGTGGGGAAATTTTCCAGGGGTTGGGCTGGGCTTTACCCCATTCCTCTATTCCCCTTTACAGCATGCTGTTAAACAAGGAATCCAGCCATTTAGTCTACATACAGCAAATAGCAGTTTGAACCAGCCTTTTTAGAGAAGTCATAAATCATATAACATAGCCTACAATTTTAAGAAACAAAAAGGTACATTTTGTAAAGCACTATCTTAAATAATAAGAGTAGTGTTTACCTTTCCTCATTTGTGACTTGATTTGTTTTAAGTGAAACTATTTGCTAATTGCTGAGGATGTTTCAGTAGAGGTGGAGGACTTAGTGGAAGGTGTGGATGTAAGGGAAGCCTTTTACCTCATTCATTAGTAAATGTCATTGTGATCTGTTGGTTGTCTTGTGAACATCTGTAATTGGCTCCAATAATCTCATCATCTCATTCGGTGCTGCGGTTAAACAGGTGACTTGAGTCTTCAACACTGTTAATCTGGCTCCCGGTGTAGGTAGTTCCTGGGATTGCTGTATGACAGATCCATTTAAATTTACTGGTAATCCTTACTAATACTACTCCATTGCTTGAGTTTTTGTGGATGTATTAGGAATGTGGAGAAATGTGACTTGTGATCCTTATCTATTGCTTTATAAACATAAAACAAATAGTGGTTCTCTTAAGTCATCCAAAAATGTGAAAGCAGCAATGTGTACCACACACAATTAAAAATATACTGCAGAACTTCCATTATCTGAAACTCAGGGGACAAGGAATAATGTAGGTGTTTGGATATCAGAATACTTGCATATAGAGGTTTGCAGGGAAGCTGCAACCAGTAGTTCAACTACAGTGTAACTACATTTTTTAAAGATTCAGCCAGTTAAAAAAAAATAAAATAAAAAATAAATCTTGTACTATATTTAAATTTATAATAGAATTGTTATCCCCCTAAAAAAATGTCAAGCTACATTGATTTTGGTACAAATTGCATTAATTATTAAAAGAAAGACAACTGCAATATATTTAACTGAACCTTATTCCCTTTGAGCGTCCTCAGTGAGCCCCTGTTCTCTTCCTTGTACAGTGATGTAAAGATGCACCCTTAGGGATGTTTTTCTGTCGTTTTTTTGTTTGTTAGTATTGTAATTAGGTTGTATAAATGTGTAATATTTCCTCTGTGTAGTGTTGATTTGCTATGACATAATCTAAGTATTATTAGTGCAGCATAGTGCATGTATTGATGTTTATAATTATAACGATTCTCAGTACCTTTTAACAGAACAGTTTACATATGCCATGTTGTTTCTTCCCAAATCTCTCAGATTAAGGCACCTCTGTTACCCAGTTATAGTAACACCTGCCTCACCTAAAAGCCAGTTGGTTTTAAAAGTCCTGCAAAACCTATAATAGTATATCTTACAACTTCAGTAAAGGAGCAGTAAATGGGGACAAGCAGTGTTAAAAAGTGTTTTAACAGTATGAAATTTCAACTACTATACATTAATTGTTAAGGTCACTAAGTTTTTTGTACAATTTATGTAACTATGGCTATCTGCAGTATATGCTGTATTTAACACATACTTCCTTCTATTTATTTGGCTTTTTCACTGCAGTGATTTAAAGACCGCACACCATTCTCTTAAGCACACTACCTGCAATGCGAATTACTTCTGGAGTATGAATATTTTAGTGGCAAATAATACAGGTAGTCGGTGACTTTTCAGCAAGGGTGGAGTGTACTAGAATATCACTAAAATATAACTTTAACTGAACCTCTTTTATATACAATAAATGCAGGCAACATAACCTCACCCACTCTCTGATGATAAACCATCCTTCCAAAACTTGGCACATACATTACACACTTAGAAGTAGTGCCACACAATTTATACATTTACCAAAAGACACCCTTGCAGATGCAGAAAACTACAAAAAACTAAAGCCTGCAAATAAATTTGTGCAGACAAAGCACAGGCCCATCAATGCCAGATGCATTATAGGGACCATCTGTCACCAGTCAGGTGCATGTGCACAAAGGTGTGGTGGACATCGCAGACCGTGGTAGGAAGTCAGTGGGTTCAGGAAGGAGACAGCATTATTGATGTCTCCAAATGTATAATGCTGCAAAAATGCTTCCTTGGGGAACCAGCCATTTGCACAGTAGTTTTAATTGTAATGTATTTCTTCTAGGAATTCTTCTAGTTTCTAAAATATTACATTTAATATTATTAGTAACTAAAACATTACATCTTCAGTCAATGGCACTAACTTGGTGGGTCAGATTGTGTCATGGGTTTTTTTAACGTCCTACTTTATCCTGGGTGATGGGGATTTACAGTTTGGAGTAGATTAAAGCCGACAGACCCACATCAACTTGTCTTTTTTTATAAAACTGGAGGTTGTTTTGTTTGAAGTATTTTTAAAATAAAAAAAACCCTGTAAGCACAAAGCCATTTTTAAGGATCTGCCTTATCCATGCCTGTTATATATGGAGTCATGTATGTTATAAATGGAAATGCATGGAATTAGCTGTACATGCTTACTTTCCTGAGGATTCTGTTACAACCCTAAACCTAAAAAGCAACAGCTGTGTATACATTTTTCTCTTGGTATGCGTATATTGTACAAGGTTAAGGTTCAAACTGTAGTTATATGTACCATAGG
This sequence comes from Acipenser ruthenus, assembly GCF_902713425.1. NCBI lineage: Eukaryota > Metazoa > Chordata > Actinopteri > Acipenseriformes > Acipenseridae > Acipenser > Acipenser ruthenus. Next base: position 34,444,723 of record NC_081200.1, on the reverse strand, counting down.
TTTTTAATGATATTTTTGGGACATACTTGCGATATGAACTTTTAAGACAATATAATACGTATGTCATGTTTGTGTTAGGAACAGTGTCTCCTGATAAAGGAGGGTTTTACTTGTGTTTGTTTTTTCAAGCATACTTCATACCAATAGGAAGTTGTTGTAAGTAGCAATATCTTGTAACACCCTCATGGTATAATTAATATGTCTGATAGAAAAAAAAGCGACCTGTTGCCGTTTTACCAGCAGAGCAACTAAAAATATTCAAACAAACATTAGAAAATGAAGGTGTTAAACAACAAGTGACAGTGTAGGGCATTTTGCACAGATGCATTGTCATGCTTTTTCATGGCATTTCACCTGAGGAAAGGCCTGCAGTTTAGGGGCTGGTTTCCCGCCTACTTTTAATCTCGCTAAAGATAAGAGACAAGTGACCTCATACCTATTTTTTGTTTTTAAATTTTAGAACATATATCCTGTTCATCCCAGGTGGTTTACAGTGTAATTTCTCAAACAATTTAAGCTTTGGTTCCTGATTGTCTTTTTTTTTGTGAATCAAATCTCAGGTTTTACTTCAGATGGGACTGCTGCTCTAACCATTACATTTTGTGTTGCACTTCTCTTTATTGATGTTTATCATTGTACATTGTAAAGGTATAGAAGTGTGTATGCTCACATGTCAGAGATATAAATTAGCCCAACTCCATATATATATATATATATATATATATATATATATATATATATATATATATATATATATATATATATATATATATATAAAGGCTTTATATATTTACATTTATAATTTTCATTGTTTATTTAAAAATAAGACAATTTTTTAAATAAAAAATTAACGGTACTGTTGAGATACTGGAACCCACGTATTTGTGCATCTATAAAATATCAGTAGTTGAACAATCCTGTTAGAAAACAGCGGTTACAAAAAAAAAAGAAAAAGAAAGGAATGTCAGTCAGTATGTGTATAGTATGTTAATATAACAATAACTGTTACTACTGTTTTCAGTGGTATAAACTGATATTCTCTTAAGTGTCGTTGACATTATACACAGACTGGCGGTGTGTGTGTGAGGGTGGAGGGGAGGGGGGACCAGTCTCAGTTCATGCCAGCTGCTGTGGAAGTGCTCTTGTTGGGGCAGAGCAGCAAGTAAAATCTAACCTGCTTTTCCTTTGACAGAAGTGGATTCCCTTGTGTGCCCTTTACTCTGTGCAGAATACCCTGTTTGTCCATTATGAAACAGCATGAAAATGTATTTGTATTGTCACAATTTTCATTTGAAGTATGGAATCCCAAGCTAGCTTTAAAATAAAATAAAAACCTCTAGATGATGTGTACAATACTGTATTATGTTATAAGATTATTTGTCAGACATGTGAATAAAGAATAGCAATTAACCTTAAAATGGTTCTCTGTGTTTTTGGGTTGTGTTCAAAAGAGATTTTACTTTTTAGTCTTTATTACCTTTATCAACTATGTCCATTCCTCCTCAGTAATCCACACATTTGAGGTCCGTCCTCACTATGATAAGCAGGATGTGGTCTTGAGGCCAGGGGACAGGTTTCTGTAATGTAAACTTACAGCAAAAAAAAAAAAAAAAAAAAAAAAAAGGAAGAAAACTACTTAGCAGTAAAATGCATAAACCTTGGATAAATTATTAGTATTATTTTAATAATTTGAAAAGTTCATTTAATTAAAGCTCTCAATTATAATGTCAGTTTTGTTTGGCTCATAAAACCATCTTTTTTCTTTTTTTCTTTTTATACTTGCCATACAACAGACAATGTGAACTTGAAAACTGTCCCAGCTTCACTGACAAACGAAGGCAGAGCATTCCACAATTTAGGAGCTGTACAAGAAAAAGCCCTACCTCCTGTGTTGCTTTTGTTGACCCTAGGAATTACCCCACATCCTGTGATCTCAGAGTGCAGTTTGGAAGATACAGAGTCAGTAACTCCTACAAATAACAAGGTGCTAATCCAGTCAGGGCCTTGTAAGTTCACAGCACAATCTTATAATCAATTCTATACTGCACAGGGAGCCAGTGTAAAGAGGACAAAACGGGTAATATGTTCACTTTTCCTGGTTTTAGTCAGAATTCTAGCAGCGGTATTCTGAACAAGCTGCAAGCGGGATACCACACGTTTTGGGACAGCATAAAAAAGTGCATTACAATAATCAATTCTAGATGAAACAAAGGCATGCATTAGTCTCTCGGCATCAGATACAGAAATAATTGGTCTAAGTTTGGCCATATTTCTCAAATGGTAAAAATATACTTTAGTAACTTCCCCAATACAAGTCTCAAATGATAGATCAGGATCAGATGACCCCCAAACTTTTAATTTCTACTTTAAGTTTTGATGAGAGACTGCAAGGGTCGAGCTCATGTAATCCCACATTTCCTTTTAGTTGGTTCTGTGCGGTGGGTGGGTGGTGAGGTGGGGGGTGGGGGTGGGGGTGGCGGGGGGAGTTGGTACAAAAACTTTTACTAAAGTCTTAGAAGCTGGCTCTGCGTCAAGTGTTAATGTAAACCTTGATGGTAAAGCCTGTGTGATGTGTTTTGTGTTGGTGTCTAGAGTCAGAACTGAACGAAAACTTTGTCTCCTTTGTTGGGTGTCTGTGGGCTGGTCAGTTTCTATGCCGTGTTTCTTTGGTGTGTGTGCCGGATAGTTCAGAGATAAAACAGGCGCTGAGACAGATTCTGTTTAAAACCTTGGCTGGTGGACCCTCTATTGGTTGAAGAGTCCTGTAAAGAGTAATCATAACAGGGAAACTTTACAATATATTCTGAAGCCAGGTGCCAACAATATTAAACTAGTTCAAAATCCCTAATGAAAATAGATTTTTCTTTTTATTATTTTTTCTTAAAATCTGGTCTCATTCCACTGCTACATAATCTTGATTGCTTGGTGTAAAGTGTTTTTTTTTTTTTTTTGAAAACCTAAAAAGGCAAGAATAACCTATAATACTCCAAACAGTATTCCTCTGCAACTAGGGAATATTTGTTTCCTTTAATTAAGGCTTTATGAAAACCTACTGATCTGCTGACAGTGCTTTGTAGGTCAGTGGAGGAACTCTGAAGAGACAAGAGCATTGGGAAAACAGCAAAGCTTTTTATACATATTAGCAACAAAAGATTTCGTTTTTTTTTGTTTTTTTTATACTGTATGTTCAAACAAACCAGCATTGTTGAGCAAATAAACAGTGAAAGGGGACTAACAAAAATATATAACATATAGTATAGTTTGGGCAACTACGGGCTATTTTCTATATAGAGCTGTTTAAGTCACTACACAATTGTGTCTCAGTTATCGCTATTTTAATCTTAATCTTTTTTTTTTTTGTATAACCATCACCCTAATCACTCAGAATTACTTAATCAGCTGGTATGCCCTATTCATACATTTCAATGAATGTTATTTATATTTTTTCTGGACAACTATGACTACTATTGATGCCAAAATGTCAGATAGTAATACATATTTTCCCGTCATAAAATAATTGTTCAAATGCACGCACTGAAGTTAAGTATAATTCATTTCAAACTGGAATGCTCTTAGTGACGGCCTCATTACAAGCTTCTAATTTGAAAGCATTACGAATAAAATTAATGCTGACAGGCTGGCAGGGAGTTCCAAGGCCCTGAAACGACTTTAAATGAATCCCATGTGCACGACTACAGGAAATGATAGTATACTTCCATGATAAATTGAGTTATCTGGGTTATAATAACTTCAGAGCTCAAAGTTTAATGCCAATTGGCACACATCTTAATAATGCATCCTGGGTGCCAGTGATTTATTACTGCAGAGGAATGGCAGAGTGCAGAGGGTATTCTCAAATTTTGATTTAATATCAAAACCCAACCACCCACCTCCAGCAACTGCCAGACACGATAGTTCAAGTATACATGTAGTTAACAAGATCGTTTCTAATCACGTATTGGAAGAATAACTGTTTTCTAAACATTTTTGTGTGAAAGCCTTTGAAGCCCACTGCTGCATAAAGTTTTATGCAACAAAGAAAAACATTTACCATAAAAATAATGTTTTATTCCAGAATTAAAGATCCATTACATTTTCTCATTGGGGAACCCACTGCAATGTGCTGATTTTGAAAATAGACAAGACCACTGTGATTTCACTATGAGCCACAAGGGGGCAGTCTTTTTACAAATATCAAAACACTGAGTAATACACAAAAAAAAATTGTCAAATTAAAAAGTACTGGTATGCATTTTATTTAAAAAAAAAAAAAAAAAAAAAATAGCGAAAAGGGAGATCAGCTCTAAATATTCATTTTGGAGCCTTTTTGGGACAAATATCATGTCAACCCATGTCACATGTTCTGGCATTATAAAAACAAAACAAAACAAACAAACAAACATGAAAGCATGAAAACACCAGTATCCTAACATACAAAAATAAAATGGTACAAAACCAAAAACCTACCTGACATGGAAGGTTCTCGTCTTGTTTCTGTGACCTCTGACCTGTATTGATGTTCACCTACACACTCCTACAAAACAACAAACAATTAATTTATCAGTAATCAATGCTCTCCCGTTTGGTTGAGGTACAAAATCTATGCATTCGCATACGTTTACTGCAGGTTGCACCACTCGCCAGTATTTAGCACACCATGGAATTGGTGATAACTAAAATAATTGTTCTTCAATACCAAGACCACTTTTTAACACTTCATATTAGGTTAACATTGCCCTGCTAAGTGATTACTGTCTATACCATATCTTACTTCTGTATTTTTTTTTTATTATTTATTTATTTATTTATTCTTTACATGTAAATGTTTCTAATAATACACAGAAGAGAGTAAATTGTGAAAATGATGTGCCTTATGTAAAACCACAGTGGGTAACTGAACTATAAACAACCACCACATTCAAAGGGAGCTGCAGTATTGTGGATGTTTTATTTATGTACTTCTTTTTCAGATGTTTACATACTTTCCAGACTTGAGTCATCGGTTATGACTGCACCAACAGCGATTTTCTCATTAGCCTGACTGCTTCCAAAACTAAAGGCTCTCTCTGAGCATAGTGGCTTAATGCACTGCATAACTATAGCTATACAAAGAGCATTGTGTTCCTACAAATCGCATTTGAACATATATTGTATTTTCCTTCTTGAATGTTTTTTTTATTGTCAAGATATTCAAAAGTTAAAAAAAAACCCTGCATGTCCAAAAACATCATGATTCAATTTCCCCTCTATAGGGGGAGACGAAACCTTCAAAACTCTAATACATCTGGGAAAGATCATAGGTAATGTACAAAAAGTGCTGCGCAACTGATTTAGAAAACAGGGATGTCATAAACGACGTGGGATGTGATTTTAGTGTATCAGGAAAAGCATTTGTGTTTCAGAGTCAAATGATCACAGCAGGGTATTCTGTAGCCCTCTCAACTCCAGTAGGCTTGTTTTGTGTGTTGGCACCCTGCTGCCAGGATCAAGATGATCACTGAAATAGCTTTATATATTTCTGGCATTATTTGAAAAGTAGACTATAAAATGAGTCAGTGATGTTTACCCTGCTTTAAAAATCTCCGGAACACAGCAGGTGAAAAGCGTGCATAGGGATGATTTGCAATCCAGTCCATATTTAACTTTCAAAATATTCTGAATTTTTGAAAGGAGATAAATTGTGTTTGGCTGCACTGTTGGAAAATGTTATTCTCATTGGATACAGCATTAACATTAGTTGCAGGAAAAAGAGATGAGGTAGAGAGCTTTAATATCTTCGTGCCAACAGTGGGATGGAGAATTCTGCTTAAAATGTCTTTTTTTTTTTTTTTTTTTAAAGGGGTTACAGAGAGTGAGCATTCACGAGTCAGAGAAACGGAATGGTTACATTTTGCTTGTACAAATGTTGTCTATGTCTAAATAGGAGAGGTTTGCAATGCCAGGTTAAAACATCTAACTGTGGCTTGAAAGGGTTAAAAAAAACCTCAAGTTTAAACATTGCTGATCACTGCGCCAGATGCTTTCACTTAGAAACTATGTGCTCCATTGAAACACCACGGACCAGCACATACACAGGAGGAAAATGCTTCTGTGAGGGACTAGTGCACCCTGAAACTGTGTTCTCTGTTTGACACCACTGAAGTTTACACCCACAGATGATGATTGACTTGTTCTGCCACTACTACTATCACAACAAATTACTTTCCAGTAGCTCATAAACTCAAGTATAATCACTACGTTTTAAAGCTACAGATTAAAAAAAAAAAAAAAAAAAACTTTATATTTTTCTAAATCTAAATAGCTGCATTAAATGATAACTCCTTTGTCTCTACAAGAAATGTTGACTTCTCACCTGTAAGAACTGAACATCCTTTTTCCAAAGTTGCATTCCTGCTGTAAGATGAACCTGTAATAAAAAATGTAAAAATGATGTATTTAAAACTTAATTTATAAACAAGAAAAGTGGGACACAGTTGCATGATTAAAATGTTCCAATGTACAGTTTGTTGCCTGGTTTCAATGTGTCTGTTATGTTTCAATGTGCTAGTATCCTAGCTGTGCAGATCTTACTCTTTTACTTCTTCCAAACGAAGCGGCACAGACATCAAAAAAGACCATGCAAGGTAAATGTGGACAATCATGCATAACACATTTAAACAAAATCGTTGGAAATCAGGCAGAATTTTAACAGGGATACAAAGTTGATTTTTTTATTATTATTATTTTAAAAAATAAATAATTTACAAGAGTGATCACTTTTAAAGATTGCAGAATAAGATCGGTTATTGCCCAACAACTAAGCCATTTGTTTGTAAATGGAAAGATGTGTGTCAGAATATAGGTCTGACATCCTACTTTATCCACAGAGCAGGTATCATATTCCTCTACCGATATGAAATTATAATGACATCTTGTGCACTGGAATATGACAGTTATGCTCAGCCCTATGACTGGGTGCAATGTACCCAGTCACAAAGGAGCCAGGTGCACGGGTTAGGCAGAAACCATCATGCACACCCTCCTATAAAAAATAATATTAGTGCTTTCATCCCTGTAGACAATACAAGCAGACTGGAAACAAAGACAGCAAAATAAATCTGAAGAGCTAGAAAGTTTATCAGAAGGACAAGACGAAATCTAGTTCTTTAACTTATTTGATAATTATCACTGCCCTGCTCGATTCAATAATCCAAAATGTCTCTTTATATTTTATTAGCTGGGCAGCTGCTGAACACATACCTAACCTACTGTGTACTTCTAGTGTACTAACCCTGCCTTCAAAGAGTAATCAGGCCTCCATTTCATCCAATTCATGTTGGCCATATGAGAGCCAACAGGTATCAACTGATGAAAACCCTGCTAAACAAAGTTAAGTTTATTATAGTTTTTGTTATCTCCTGCCACAGTCATCCAACCACCACGTGTTAATAAAAAGAAGTTTCATCCAATGAATCTAACATTACCAGTGCATTAAAGTCTGTTTTCCATTTCTTACAATAAGTGCTTTTGTTCCCTTTGAAGACAGAAGTGTTTTCCAGTCTATTCCCCTCAGAGTCTGGCTATTTCATTTACTGTTTGCATTCCGCTCCGGGACTGGGAAGATCACATATTCCAGATGGCGACTATTAGGGTTGGCACACAGTTAACAGGAATCACATGTAACCCTTTAGACACCAGGAGAGCGTGCTGCTTTTTCATTTTATATTATTATGTTTGGTTCCCCTACAGTATGTGTAGATATTTTGTTAACTGGATGCATGTCTGGTTCTGTACAGTGCATACGTTGCATGCTTTAGATAAAGAAATTTAAAAAACAAATGACACATTTGCTTTAGGCACCCATTTTTTAGACATATTTCTCCAAGAAAGTCACAAACCTCTCCCTTTGTGTAGTCCTGTTTGCATTTGATCAGTTGTCGTTTGCAACCATCAGATTTAAGTTTTACTGTATATCTGTGCTGAGAATGGCAATATGATGTTACAACACGTAGCACATGATCACTGATCTTTCCAGCGTGAAGCTCGCAAAATAATTTTGAGCCCAAGCTTTATTTTTCTTTTTTTTTAATATTAGATTCTGATACTCATTAATGACCAAGTTTCATTGCAATAGGAAACGTATTGGTAAGTGGCAAATGATGTATGCATTGCAGATGACAGTTTCAAGAGTAAGTAGTTCAACACAACCTATATCCTTAGCATGTGAAATCAAATCTCATAAGAAATGTCCATGCACAGGTTCATCAAAATTGGACCTATTTTTGCAGGAATTTGTTTTAATTAGTAGTTTCTTGCTAGCTTTATAAAGTTACTAAAAACTTTTTTTTTGGCTTAGCACTCTGAATGTTTTTGTTCACAACCACAAAGGCCATTGGCAGTTCTCACCTCCCACTGTTTGAAAGTATTTCTGCTGCTAAGATTTATTACAGGTTCTAGAAGTATCTGGTATCAGTAGAAACTAGCCCAGTTGAGTCATCTGGATAGACAACCTTGCACTTCAGACATTATTTTTGAAACACATTAAAGTGTGCATTAAACAGGCTAAAAAAATAAACACTCTAATATCTAAGTTCAACCACTTCAACTAATTAGAAATCAGTTGTCTGTCTGTCTATCTATCCAGCTTTTTATCCTATGCAGACAGCTTAGGCCAGGGAAACCAATGAAAAGCTATTCATAAGTTACAAACAATCTAGCAGAAAACTGAAACTTTCTAGAAATCCCCAGTTGGATTTACGGTCTGTTTTTGCAAAGTGGGTACCAGGTGGAGCTAATGTAAAGAGAGCAGAGCTACTCAGTTTTTATAGCAAGTCCAGACAGAAAATAAATATTCTGCGTTTTTCTTCCCCTGAATTGCCAGCTTGTCTATCAATCAGTTTCAGAACATCATTATTAGGAATGTGTCTGCTCAAAATGACCTTCTATAATAAAATGGGGAGACAGAGTTTTCTCTAATTTACAGCAGTACAGCATTCTGTTCCCACACCCCCCAAGATATCAGTGTCAATCTGCCACCCCAATTGACTGCCTACATATGAAAACTGCACTTGAGGTAACAAAGAAAATGGAATCTTTCAAACTTCCAGTTACCTCACCACTAAATTATGCCATCTTGGTTTATGCTGTAGACCAAAGCCTGCTCTTGGAACATGTGTAAACACTTTGGTTTGTGTGCAGCCTTTGGGTAGTGTGTAAATAAAGGACATGCCCCCATTACTGATCATTACACTGCACACAAGCACAACCATATGGCAGGGATCAGAAGCCGCGATACTGACAGCAGAAAGAGACTCTTATTGTAGTGTTAACCAATCATAATCCTGCCAGACCACTGCGGTTTACAGCAGAGGAATGTGGTCCAGCCTCTAAGGCAGTTTTGTCAGAACACTGAAAATGGCTACACCTTTTTATTTTTTGGTGGAAAGAAAAGCCTCCTGTGATCCTGGGCTCAAGAGACAGGAGAAACAACTTGGTCAACACACCTGCTAACCAGCAGCCTTTCTGAATGATACGCACTGTAGAATAATAATGAAATTACCCTAACAAAATTAGTTGCTGTGCACAACTTTAATGTGGTTACATGGCACAGTCAGTGAACAAATATAATTCAGATTTGAAAAATACAGCAGTAACAGATTTTCAAAACCACCTCTCTCCTATCTGTATTTAACAAACTATGTATGGCATATCAGGCCAAATGTTATAAAGCAAATAAGCTCTTGGATATTGTACATAAAGAATGAGGCTATATGCTTCATTGCTTACTTCAGATGCGTCACAACTTCGTCAATCTGAACTACATTTAACTTTTCCTTTATGGCATCAATATCATCCTCAATACTGGAGCTTGTTGAGAGGCTAGAAAAATGGCTATTTGGGGGAAAAACAGAGTAATGAGATGACACAGATATATAACCTTAACACTCTGGTTAATTTAAACCAGACAGCCACTAGGGAAGTTAGAAGACACAAGTTCTGTACCATAATACACTCAAAATGAGCATATTTATACTTAAAAATGTGATAATATTAAACTTCTTACATGCCCCCTATTGGTTTACATCTTGGCATTTAAACCATTTTTTGCCACAGATCATACAAAAAAGGATACTTTGAAGAGAAGGTTGTTTTTAAAGGGTAAAATCTTCAGACTAAAATCACTATTTTTATGGCAGAGTTGAACTGCAAAATGAAACCTTTTGTTAGGGAATTCCTTTATATGCCGGCTCGTTTTAGCATTTTAATGCATGTTCAGCCATTTAAGACCTAGAACAGATCTTATTCCTTTTTAAACTAGTAATTCATAGCATTGACACTAGACACAGAGGGCATTACTTAATAGATAGCTGGCAATTACGACAGTTAAGTGACCCATGCACAAGGCCTTGTGCTTAACAAAAGACAAGGCTACTTATCTTTTAGGTAATAATGAGGATATTGTGGTATTGCTTTTATGAAATGAAAATACTTTATTGTACTGTACGTGGAAACATTTTGACCCACAGGAATCCATATTAATAAACAGTCCAAGCTGGGATTCAGGCAATAACATTGTTGGCACCATAAAACATCAGTTTAGTAATATAGCGTGACTCTCAGATGTATTAAATGCTGACTGGCAGTTTTGGTAAATGAATACTCAATAAATACAATCTGCAAAAGAACAGAAACCTTGGAGCACCAGGCTGTAGACTCTTCCTACTTGTGCTTTTCCATCCTTGAATCATAAACCCAGGATACGGAAAAGTGCTTAAATTCGAAAAGCAGTTGTGCTATGGGATACTCTTACGATTTGAGCAATTTATCCAAGCTGGATGGTTAAAAGTCACTGAAAAATTTGTGAGCAAATAGTTAAACTGACAATCAACAGAAGGTGCAATACAGACCACTTCTAATCGTTTTGATACTAACCGCTCTTCCCTTTTGCTGTTTGTTGTTTGGGGCCTGCTGTACCCTTCCTGTCCGTCACATGAACTCCTGGCACTGCCTGCTGTGCCCAATTGACTGGCAGGCTTACTGCTGCCAGTCACAAAGCTTACCACACAGGGGTTGTAGTTCATCAATACATTGTTTTCATCCCTGAATATTACAAACAAAAACATCAGTTAGACATGGATAATATTGGTAGCTAATGCTTATCTGAGGATTAAGACGCATCAAGACCGTTTCAGTGTATCATTCACTCAGAGAGATATCTAATTGCTTACTGATGAAGCACTCACTAAATATAACTTAGTGACGCTCACACTTATGCAGAATTTGAACATCTCCACCAAACCAAAATGCAGGAACCTTTATGACCTTTATAACCATAACCATAACTACAAATATTCCCTAACAGGCCAGTTCAATAAAATAAAGTTCAGTTTTGTCATCTGCTACATCCACCCATGAAAGTTTTGCTTGCAGTTCCACGAAGCTTATATTTTTATTTTCATGCCCTCCGATCCCCTCTCGTTAACGGCCCCAATCTCTGTGGAAATCGTAAAATCAGATGCAAGACAGATTAAAGCAGAAGCCGAAAACCTAGGGAACTGAATGTTATTATTCTCTTTAATCGTATGCCAGGTTTCTAGCCTTAGAGAAGGAGCTGAGATGGTGATTGAAAACACCCCAGCTGTGGAAGGCTGAAATTGGGGGTGGGTGCTCAGGGGTGACGAGGGGGGTATGGAGGATTAACAGGGAACATTCATTTGGACAAAGCCTCACATCATTACCTCTCCACATAGGCATTCATTTAGCAGGGTTGAATTCCCTTGAGAGAGAGAGTCACTGCTGTAGCCAAGGTGAAGCATACGTATCTACTTCCAAATCCCCACTTAACCTACTGCAACAGGCCAAGGCTTATTATTTGGCAAGAATTAAAGGTGGTATCGATCCCAAAATAAGTAAAATAGGCCACTTTTAATAAATGAAATAAAAACTGACCCCAAAATAAAAAGGACAGTTCTGCAGAGTGTTGTTATAACTACATTGAATTATGAGTCATCATATTGTTGAATCCCATAATTTGTTTGTCTAAGGTTGTAGTAAAGTTTAATAGAAACTGATTTTACAGCTAAATAAAAAAAGATTGTGAAATGTCTTGAACAGTCTGTGAAAAATGATTTAAACAAAAGGATAATAGTGTTAGACATGATTTAAATTCAAATCCATCCATAACTTCTAACTATAAGTAGCTTATGTTTCAGTGTTCAGTTAACGCCTTAATCATTTTTTAACATAAATGTTAAATGAGGGCTTATTGAAATACTGAAAGAGCCAATAATTTTCTGGCATCCCCTGGTTTATAAAAAAAAAAAAAAAAAAAAAAAAAAATCAAGTGGGTTTTTAAATAAAAACTCATGTGACTAAGAACAGCTCAGTTAGCAACTGTGCCTCCACTGTCTTAAAATGTGAGAGATGGTTTGTGTTATAAATGTGTCCTAAATTAGCAAAAAGTAAATGCAACAAGTTGGAATAAAATTAAAGAGAAATTATTGGGATTTGGCTCATTGCAGATCAGCTGATTTAGACTTTTAACCACAAGATCAAAGCAATGGGATGATGGTAAAACAGTACATTTCAAAGAAAGCCTCAAACACAACAATACTGTGCTCCCTCTTTATAACGCTGTAGTCAGGACTCGGGAGGCATAGGGAAGAGACTGTAAATTTTGTGTTACACCTTATTGCGAGAATACAATTGCTAGTATAATGGTGTTATAGGGTAAAAGGAAGCCATGACCATACTGCCTTATAACTTGTTCTCGAGTATAACTTATTCTGTCTTATAACCTGCTCTTCCGCCTTATAACAAGAGAGCAATGTAACACTGTAACTGCAGATCTAAAAATTCACAAATTAAAGAATGACCAAAGCACACAGGGACTAAAAATATTTAAGAGAGAGCCAGGAACAGTGTGCCAAACATCCATACAAACTTTGCAGTGTTATGCATGGTGGATAAATGGAGCTGCCTGTGCCAAGATGTACTGTATTATTAGTCTACCAGTAGTTCCTTATGGGATTTCTAAAACCACACTTTAGACAGAGCACAACAACAATGAATTCCCTTCTATTTGTTTATTTAGCAGACTATTTGTTTATTTAGCAGACGCCTTTATCCAAGGCAACTTACAGAGACTAGGGTGTGTGAACTATGCATCAGGTGCAGAGTCACTTACAATTACGTCTCACCCGAAAGATGGAGCACAACGAGGTTAAGTGACTTGCTCAGGGTCACACAATGAGTCAGTGGCTGCGGTGGGATTTGAACCGGGGACTTTCTGGTTACAAGCCCTTTTCTTTAACCACTGGACCACACAGCCTCCTAAGTGTAAGTGTAAGTGATCATCTGATTTTAACCTTTTGTGACACTGCATCCATATTTTATTAGATGGTCACCAACTACCCACATTTTTATTTTTTTTAAGACATATGAAAAAAGCGTAAAAAAAGGGCATAACAGTCACTGTTCCCTTAACACTAAAAAAATAAAAGATGCATTTTTACTACTTTTGTGTTTTGGTCCAAGCAAAAAAGGGTTAAAAACAAAACAACTGCATACTTTTGAAAGTCCAGTGAGTTGCTATGAAAAGACCACCCTCCTGACAAACAAGGTTTCTATTGTACCTGGAAAGAATTACTTCTATGGGAAGAAACTAGACACAGTGATAGTAGTCTATTGTGTAACAAATTACATTGGAGACTGCCCAGTGTCCCTAAACACCAACTGGCAGATCCTGAGGGACATAACAAACAAAACTTACATTTAAGGCACAATATCTTATTGTCAATGTTACTCTTGACTGACCAGCTTTGACCTTTGCTGCAGGGAAAAAAAAAAAAAAAACAAAGAAAAAAAAAGGCTTTTGTCTATATCCAGGCTGGGCGATATTAAACTACCCTTTTGTGGTATAGAATAAACCTGGCAGACTTTTTCACTGGTCTTTGAAAAAGAGGATATGAAGTTATCTTAAAATACCATTGCAAATAAAAAAAAGGAAGGAGTTCTTTTGATATTAAAATTTTTATAGCATTTAATAAACATCTCTACCAGGTGGCTGACTGGTACTCCAAAAACAAGTATGGCACCAACTGGGTCACCAACACCAGCATCGACCTTGGTCAGTGTGGCTTTTAATGAAATAGAACTGAAGAACCATTGTAAGTGCAGTATATTAAATAAAGCCAGAAAAAGTTATTTGGCTACAGTCCAATGAAAAGAGGATACTAGTGTTCTCATATCCTGTTAGACATAAATAGAGACCAAATATTTTCAGCGGGAATCTAGTTTAATGCAGGTCGTGACCTTGCCAGAGCAGTATGTGTAGGACTACTGTATGTGCCATACTGTTCATGTTCATGTGTTCATGGCGCAGAAGGAAGTTATTAATTATGGGGAGGCCTAAAAGAAAAATAGTGCAAGTTATACTAAAACTCAAGCCTTGGGCGGTTAGAGGTGCATTGGGCTGTAGGGTTGTGAATCTAAGTCCCAGCACAGTAACAGTACCTCAAATATTGTCTTGCTACATGAGCTATTGCAGCTAGAACAACACTTTTCTCTCCATCAGTTTCCTTCACTACACCTGGATCGTGTTACAAACAACGGAATAAATATATTGAGCTTGAATAATGAAGTGCCCTGATACTGTAAAGGGAAATTAGACTCACTTACTGACAATATGTATCAACCACATTACTGACACTGGGCATTGTAGAAAACAATTGATGAATTTGCATCTAAAAGTCTACCAGCTGTCCCACCAGTGAGACCAGTGGCAATACCCCATTGGTTGAAGTTGACATTCCCCATTTGACTTGGGGGGTTATGGATAAATCAGATTGAAGGACCTATATAATAAGTTGGTCACATATTCTGCTGGAGATTACATGACATTAAGAAAAACTGGACCTTGACTGAAACCTCGTGAGCCACAAGCACGATTCCTGCTCTGATTTACATGGGTTTTTACAGCTATTTTTATCATGAGAAAGTGATTGACTCTGCCCTTAAAGTCACGCTGCCAAAAGGACGTCATGACTGTAGAGTCGATTTTCAAGTGCATGTAAACCAAGCCATTTTACCTTAAGTCTAATTTCACAGTTAATTGCTAGGAATAATTTACATATTTTTGAACTACGATACATGCTTACCCTTTGCAGTGGGTAACTTCATGGTCTATACTTTGTCTACCAGTTTATCAGAGACAGGAGAGCATATGTTTAAGATAACTATTGTTTGAACTCCCCATTAATGTATAGGAGTACTGCGGGGGCAAGAGGGTTGTTCCAGTAGTTCTGTGATTGGATTTGAATGAATACAAAAAGTACAAAAAATAATTCAATGCTACATCTTGTATTACTTCAAAAGATTTAATTTTTACTTTTTTTCTGAAGCTTTACAGTTTTACTGACTCCTTAATGCTCAGTTGGCACCTGATTTTGCTCTAAAGTGCCGTAGGTTTTCTTTGACCTTCGATTAATTTAAAGCCAGGGCTCTCCTGTTTCTGCGTAAGATGATACAGGATAAAAGCCTGTCTGAAACTGTCTAATTATTCTCCATGGACTAGCTGAAAGAGAACAGCACAACTGTTTAATTTTGGCACAAAATCACTACTGCAGTCTGATACTCCATCTGATAGCCCAAAGTAGAGATGCATCTGTGGTGGAAGATTATTATTATTTATTTCTTTGTCATGCGTGTTAAAGTGAATTAAGTCACAAAAATGTATAAACACTCTGGCCTACTTGGAATGAAATAGAGGATTGGCAATTCCTAACCTGTAATACTGGAACATATTATACCTAGGAGGAATCTCATAATTTATGGAAGAAAACATCTGTTAAAAAAAAAATATGAAAAGAAGAATCCAAAAACTATACAAAGCATCATAAATCTCCCTGGTTTCCCCCCTACCTCTGTGCATCTCCAAACTCAGGTCAACCAGCGTTTCTCCCAAAATGTTTTTTATTTCTGGAAGGTCCAACTCTACCAGTTTCCATAACAACTGTGGGGGTTCACATGCCTTCAAGAATCCACTATTCCCATCATCTGGTACACAAGCCATCTGCGGGACTCAGCTTCTCAGGGACTGACTATAAAGACTAATAAGAAAACCTGAAAGGGCAATACAATTAAAGTTACTGCCCCACGCAATGTACAACACACTTAACATTTTAATAGATTTGCAACAGTGGAAAGAAATCTGAAGAAATAGAACTGTACAATGCAAATGTTAAAACAATTTAACCCTAGCACTTTGTTATGATCATCAAAAGTCATTGTCTAGTTCCTTCTGATTCGGACACTTTTTAGAGTAATTTATTGTTTTATTTGTATTTTTAAAATGAATAAAAAAATAAAACACATAAAAGTGGTACAAAGCATTGAATTTGCAGATTACAACAATGATAAACTACAGCCTAAAATAAAACTGAGAAATAAGGCTATATATACACTATACCCAATGCAATAATACAACTAGCAATGTAACAAGTCATGTTTAATCCATGTTTAAAAAAACACTCCCATGGGACTGCTGTTTTTGTTTGGACTAACAGTTTGGGTGAATTAACTACAGTACCCTTAAGTAGATTTAAGTAAAAAAATAAAAATGTTTACGTATTTTTTATGCTTTAGTCAAAGTTTTTATAGAACTTCAAAAACACACTGAACGAAGTACTGTAGGTCCCAATTAAATTAATTGCAAGTTGTATTATAACATTTATTTATGCACTTTGAGTACTTTATTTACCACAGTATTACATTAAAATGTTCTTATTTTCTGATTTAGAAGCCAAATCACTGATAATTTCAACTTGCCCGAGCAACATTGGTTTCCTGTAACCAGTATAAACATCCCTGTCTCCGTGGAAAATATCGCGAGATCGTCAACTTGGTGGATTTCTAAAGGGTCAGCTCATCCTGTGAAATTGCAGATTAACACCACAAACTGAATACACATTCCTGTAACAATAACATTTTTTTAAAAAAAAATAGGTTATGCTTCATACACAAAATGATAAATGAATAACTACATGCCTGTCTGAAGTTTTCAAAAGCACATTGCTATTTCGGTACATACTGTACAGACGGTAGAGCTGTATTTAAACCATTAAGGACGCTAACAGAAATAGGCAGGTACCATGTGGAAACAACAACATAAAAACTGCAAGTTATTTAAACATTGCAAAACTGAAAACAACGAATCCCTAAACTGCATTATATTTGCGGGAGGAGTTTCAACCATTATTCCTTTAAATATGATTCCTAAATAAAAAGAAAGACGCATGCTCCCTTCAGACAGTGCAATTCCGTTTCTAAAACCTGTTGGCTGTGTTTAATGTTAAGAATTTGGACTGCAGACAACTCCCTACGGGTTTGAATGTAGACAATCACGTGGCCCAGGCTCTGCTTCAAATGCAACCCCAGCAGAGAGAGAAAGCACTTCAATTGTAACTCTAACTTTCCAGGGACATGGGGCCAGAATACGTACAACAACACAGTACTTCATCGAGATTCGTCTAATCAAACGCCACTTACAGGATACAGGCGAGCAGCAAAGCGGTTCAGTGCACATTATTCATGTGGATTCATCTCCAGTTAATGAGGATAGGTCATCACAATCATAATACCTGGGGGAAAACAAGAAAACTGCAGGGGAACAAACTTCCCTGCACATCACACGCAACGAACAAGGGCATGTAAACAATGTTGGACATTTGTTATATGTTTGCTTTTTTTAACTTTTGAAGATACAACGCAACGCAGCTTTTGTTTTGGAGCCAAAGGGACTGTATGGTTTGAAAGACTGACGCGTTTATATACAGATAAGAGTTTTACTCTAAGGCGAAGCTAAACTTGGAAATCTGTCTTTGTGGTCAAGATTGGATAACAAAAAAGAGTTCTGCCCACTGTAACTCTCAAAAGGGCAACTTTAATTGATATATTGTCGAAATAATATAATAGCTAGACACAAGACAAAAGAGCAAGACCGAATCATTTATTTAGCTTCTTGTTTAATTTTCTTTGGTTCTAAGATGTGCGTTAAAGCAGTTAATGCTCTTCATTCCTTACTTTTGCTAGCGCTGTGCTTGCAGTGCGCCTCCGGTTTTTCCGTGGCGGGGCAGGTGAACACCTGTGAGGCCAATGGCAGTGTCTATTATGTAGGCGAGTGGTACTTTCTGGACTCCGATCACTGTACCCAGTGTGAGTGCACTGTCGAAGGAGCGGCCTGCGCTAGAACCGAATGCACCTCTCTGCCCCCAGCTTGTATCCATGTCAGCCACTACCCAACCGACTGCTGCCCGAGGTGCGAGAAAATAGGCTGCGAGTACAGGGGAGAGGTCTTTGAGCTCGGAGAACAGTTCCAGGTGAAATACATTATTATTATTATTATTATTATTATTATTATTATTAGTCGTAGTAGTAGCCATTGACTCCTATAGCGGCTGTCATATTTGCATTATAATCTTGCAGCAGAAAATGTAAGCTCTATAGTTTACCCTTTTAAAGTATCTGTTTAGCTTCTTATCATACAGCGTATTGTATAACGCATTACTGATATAGGTATAAAGCGCCTGTGGGTGTATATATACACAGGAATGCAAGCAAACACTGCCAAACATATCTGTTATAATAAAACACACACTAAATAATTATAATTGCTTTTATAACTAAACAGGATTGTGGGACACTGCAGTTTTAAAGGTACTTTGAAAACCTCTGTTGTTGTTCTAGTAAATTGCAACTTTTACTGTTTATTTTTTTCCCCCCTTTTAATAATTTACCAAATTTCTGCTAGAACAAAAGTTTGGAAAAACAGGCCATTGAATGTTTAATGATCCACTGTATCTTCTACTTTCAAACTGTATAAATCTGTGTTAACTATAAAGCACACCTTGCGGTTTACAGCCTAATTCATTTTATAAATAGTATGATGTTTTATGTACATAATACATGAATAAATAGCTGCACAAGGTTATAAAGATAAGAAAACCAGACTGAATAAAATGCCATAGAAATAGCATCGTGATGTGTACTACTAAAGGAGAGTGCTTCTGCTGCTGTGAGTGTCTAGGCTCAACTCATAAATCTTGTTGTGTAATAATCATTCAAACTAAAAGCACATTCCCTGTAAAAGCCAAAGCGAGGAAGGTATTATCTGGGATTTTAATGCCATTAAATCTGGGCTTGTATTCAACATGCAATCTAACAAAAGAATTCCAGGAAAAGACTGATTGAGAATCAGATATAATACAACTTGACCAACTTGGAAGCTGGTTTGCATCGCCTCCTATGAACACATGGTGTGTGGTTGATGGCTTTTTTATTTGTTTGTTTTATATTCGTATTTCCATGCCAATGCCTTTGAAACAGTTTTGTTAATGCACTTGGCCCCTATGAATACAGCTGTGCCATTTATAAATCACAGATATCCTTCGGTTTGAATTGCTTTATGCAATGTTTGTACCACATTGTCCCCAAATGGTATCAATACTATAAAAAGAGAATTTACATGTAGTATTATGTTTCTTATTGACTGATGCAATCCAAATGGGTTCCCTGGTGCTGTGAAATACTCAAATAAAATCCAGCTGTGGTTTATCCCCACAGGGTATAATATGATCAAATCAACCCCTTAGTATGTCAGGCATGGGATATGTGGGGCTATATTCACAGTGTGCGTATATACCGGGTGCTGCAGTAGCACACCAGGGATGAAAATGCATTTTGCCATATATTTAATCTGGGACCAAGGAAGAATGAATTAAATCCCTCATTAAAAATCCAATGCAAAGTGCTTGAAGTTAAGATACTTTTGCAGTAGTGAGTTAGACATAAAATCTATACTGGTGGACAGATTACAATAATAATAATAATAATCTTTAAAGAACCAGTTCATTTAAATGAAGTGTTACCGTAGGTAAATGGCAGCTTTTTTTTATTTATTCAAACACTTCAGATAGATCTAAAGTGCTGTCAATCCTCCACTTCTCAAAATCACATGAATGTTTATTTTAATTCTCATCCATTAACTAGATCGCTAAAAACATGAGCCTACATGGGAAGCAGGCAGTCAAGTGTGAACGACGAGGATTAATTTCCCTTTAGCATGCAGATCCTGCCAGTGTGCCCTGCTTCCTTTATGCTCTTAAACTGAGTGGATTTGAATACCATTTATTGAAGTAACTGTTACAATGCATTTATTCAATCATTTAAGATCACACTGGTCACTTCATCATGCAAAAAGTAGCTAAGCTGCTACAGCTGCAGCAGACTATCAAAAGCAGATGGGTGTTTTAGTCCTAGTGTGGTAGTGTAGTTATAATTATCTTAAATGTGCAGACTGTTAAACAAAGGAGATACAAAATATTCATATGTGGACAGTAATGATATGTCAGAAAATCGGTTCTTGTAAAACCATTGTCCATTAATTCTAAATGAACACTCTGCACTGCCCTATTGGCTTGTTCGCTATGTGAATGTACAGAAGTGAGCTTTATTGGCCAGTGGTTGACCGCAGCTGGATTCAATTATTGTATTTAATTATTTATAATGAGAACCCCTGTAACAAATACCTTTTGTGCATAGTTCTTCATGGAGATGGGGAGGGTACATTTTATGAAATATTTTATAGTCCATTTAACCAAACCTCAACCTTGGCAGTTTTATGAAATATGCTTCAAAATCACATTACGGTCTCGTATTGTACAGTATTTATGAGTAAATAGCTGTCCCTTGTTTAACAGGGACCCCTGCTGTTCGGATTTTAAATTGCACCATTATTAGAGAACTATAGATTGAGAGAGAGAGAGAGAGAGAGAGAGAGAGAGAGAATATAAATGTTTGGTTTGCTGTAACCCAAACCAGGTTTCTAACGCTGTGTAGGTAGGAAGGAGATTTTTAAAATATATTTTCTTCTCAACAATATACAAGTTAAATAATAAAGATACAGCTTTCTGGTTTATGTATTAAACTCTATAAGAGAAACGGGCTGTGTTGTTTTTTTTTTTCTAGGACTGTAATACAAATATGAGAAAAAGAGTGTGAAAAAGTATTTGGGTAAGGGTTATAATGAGGGGTAGGACGGGTTACAGCAAACCAGCATTTATTTTTTTTAAGTTTAATAATAATACTGCACTTTGCCAAATGTTGTACCTAATTGGTTTAGTTTAGGAGATTTCTAAGTTATCTATTAGTAACAAACACATGCTTTTTACTTGCTAAAAACTGCTGTTGTTCATTCAGATTTGTAGAATGACTTCACCCAGCCACAATGCTGAGCCATTTCCATCATGAGAATTTGATGACAGAACTGTTCAGCGTCACCTTATTTAATATTTTAAACTTCAGAGACATACATGTATCCACTCACAAATTGGCACCTAGCAAATAGGAACAAAAAATAATTCTCAAATCTTGACATATTTAAACAGTCTTTTAAAGTTCCCCTTAATTAAACCATCACTGCTATATTAAACTGGCTGAGGGCTGTTTGAGGTTAAATGAGAACGGCTTTAATCAATTACAGTTTCATGTAATGCCAAATTAATACAATTATTCGTCTTAGAAAAGACGCTGTTGTTCGAAAGGCTAGGTGACACAGTTAATTAACCCTAGCATTGCACCCAAGGTATCCATGATTTTAATCTGGTTCACATGTAGGTCAGTAAAATCACTTTGCTGGTCTCACCAGTCCTCAGGGCACAGTAGTCCACATCATAAAACAATCCTGCAGTTTGCACAGTTCTGTACATTGGTAGAGCTAATGGTGAAGCTTGCATAGACGTTGCATACCTCAGTTTGTGGTGCTTGGTGTACTTGCACGTCTTTTAGCAGCTGGTCTCTGTCTTGCAGCCCTCGGAGTGCGAGCAGTGCACCTGTGACATGGACGGCATCGCCCGCTGCCTGGTGGCAGATTGCGCCCCTCCTCCCTGTGTCAACCCTGTCTACGAGAAAGGGAAGTGCTGTCCAGAGTGCAAAGAAGGTAAAGGGAAAACTGCATTCTTGTAATGTCATCTGGAAACAAGCAGCAGTTAAAGCACATTGAAACTACAGTTTATTTTATATACAGTAGGTAAGCCGGTAGTAACACCCACATTTACTGTTTAAAAATGTAATTGATTTTAAAAAGGTTTAATGCCATCATAATACATTACTACAGTATAATGGTAAATCTACAGTAAAGTAAAATGACAAGAGAGAATTATAAGTACAGTAAACTACATGATTACTTTGTAGACGTACCATGGTAAATATGTTGGTGTTCTGCTCAAATTTCAGGCCCAAATTGTTACGCAGACTCTTCCCAGACACAAGTGATCCCAGGAGGGGAGCCAGTGTGGATCGATTCCTGTACCAAGTGCCGATGCCACGACGGGCAGGATGCGGGCTACTGGGAGGGCAACCGTGTGGCCCAGTGTGTGCGAGTGCAGACCTGTACTCTGGATGATGGGGATAGCCACAACTGACTGGGTTACTTAATTACACACAAACTTTAGTGCTAACTGGACTATGTAGGAAAAACAATCACAATGTTAGTATCACTGTGTATTTCTAAGGAAATAGCTTAAAACACGAAATATATCTTGGATGATTTAGCTCTGTTGCACATTACAATGTATACTAAGTTTCCACTAACCTTAAAAAAAACAAAACAAAACAAAAAAAAAACCTAAACACTGCATTTATAGTACATGGTTTCTTTGTCGTCTTACATCAGCCAACAAGAATACAAATGTTTTTCTACTAAATATTTTAAATAAAAGATGGTTTTCCTGTAAGTTTGTCATTGATAACCGTTGTTCTTACTTTCACAGAGGCTGTTCCATGTAAAGTAGAAAGCAGATAACATTTTAAGCAACAGCTGACTTCCAAACCAAACCTTTTGTAAATAGCCCTGAATCTAATTCTAGATCTTTGACTTTATTTTCGGAGACAAAAATCCAACTTCCCCTTTGCGTATAGTTACAGAGAATCCCTGGTTATGCTGGCGATACTGGCACTGTGTAGTTATTATTTAACTATAGTATATTGGTTTGATGGGTGTTGTTTAATGTGAAACAACATGAATTCAAAGCATTTCCTGAAGCAAAATGCAGTAATGAGATGTTTTAAATAATGATAGTGCACTTGACTTAGTAAACCTGATGTTGTAATTCAACAAGATACAGTGCACTCTGTTTACAAGAATCACCCCAGATGATTTGATTCTTATAAGCGGTTGATTCTTAAAAGCGGACCGATATGATTACTGTGGTGCAGAATCGGTATGTTGGTATGAGAATATGAGCTTGTTCCCTGGCTGCAGTGTAGGGTTGACCACTAGATGTCACAAGTTCCCACATGTATGCACACCCACGAAAGATCCACAGCTGCTTTTCCTTTAACGAATTAAGGATAATGGTCAATTGGTTAACTGTTAAATAATTGGTTAATGGCACCTCGATAAAAAGGGCTTAGCCGACAGCTTTGTGATGGGGGCATAGAGGAGTAAGGAAGCAGAAGGAGGTAAACAAAACATGAGTAAGACATCTAATGTTTGTTCCACACAAAGTGGTGTTTACTTTGTGCGCCAACTGAGAGCTTGGTTTATTTTGTTGATTTTATTAGCGTTTTTTTTCGTCACTGTAGTGTAAGAAAAATAAAACCAACACCGGTTTAAAACTGTAAATCAAGACTCCAGCCTGATAATTTACACTGTCCTCGGCCACTCTGTCGCATTACAATTAGCAAAAGCATGCCATCAGCAGTTTAAATACAGTATACAGATGTCAATGGTGCTCAATCACGAAGGACAATACATCAAAACAAGTCCTTGTGGGTAAGCAGCTTGTTGTATGGTCACGATTATGTTTACTCAAGGCTGCAGAATCCTATTTTACTACAGTATACTTGAGAAGCGATCGTGAGGGTACCTGGTTTAACTGCGTGCGGTGTTGCGTCTAATGGCCTTTGAATTAAAATGACATTACAGTACAGTATTTCACTGTCAGGACTACCACTGCATTTAAGCATCTGTGTCTTCCTTATTTTCTGTTGCAATGCAAATCTCAAGAGTTTTTCATTAAGCAGAAATGCAAAGCTCTGCAACCCCCACCCCCTCCTCCTCCTCCTCCTCACCGCAATCCCACTCCCTCTACATGCATACCACACGATAACACTGCTGTACTCAGTATGTATTCAATGAATGTGTATTCACTTTATTGAACCAAATTTTCACTAATAGAACACAAAAAACATACCTAGACAATGTAGTGGTGCAGTCATGTTTGATTACAAACAA
Organism: Acipenser ruthenus; assembly: GCF_902713425.1. Classification (NCBI taxonomy): domain Eukaryota; kingdom Metazoa; phylum Chordata; class Actinopteri; order Acipenseriformes; family Acipenseridae; genus Acipenser; species Acipenser ruthenus. The sequence continues at coordinate 34,420,452 of NC_081200.1, read as the reverse complement.
TGCACTGTTTCCTGCATCATTGCACTAGCCATGCAGTAGCAGGTGGAGTAGTGGTTAGGGCTCTGGACTCTTAACCAGAGGGTCGTGGGTTCAATCCCCAGTGAGGGACACTGCTGCTGTACCCTTGAGCAAGGTACTTTACCTAGATTTCTCCAGTAAAAACCCAACTGTATAAATGGGTAATTGTATGTAAAATTAATGTGATATCTTGTAACAATTGTAAGTCACCCTGGATAAGGGCATCTGCTAAAAAATAAATACTAATAATCACACGAGATGTGATCAAATTCAAAAACAGCTTTTATTGGCTGTACACGTCATTGCACTTGATCAAATACCGTTTGCCCCGAAATGATTCTTATAAGCGGATTATTTGATACTTACAAGCAGAGTATTTTACATTGGTTGGTATAGGAATTATTTTGTTTCAGTGGTTTTGATCACTATATGCAGTTGATTCTTATATCAGTGATTCTTATAAACTGAGTGCACTGTATATTGATTGCTTTTATAACCTGTTTATTTGTGACTCAACTGAACAACATAACGTTTGTAATTTAAAGAGAAACACCTTTTTATTTATTTATTTTTTTTATTTTATTGATTGGTTGTGTACAAAAAAGTAGGTTTGATATGACAGTATGCATTCTATAAGATTTTAGATTTCCAACATTCAATGTACAAAACCTAGATACAGTACATTATTTAAAACACTCAAGTCTCTGAAGCCCAAGGCAATTCATCATTATACATTTAAAAGCAGGTCTTACTTATTTTTCAGCTTTGTACCAAGAGGAAGGTGGTTCTGTTGACATAGCTTTACTAAGAAATGAATGCATGGAGGAATGTGTAAATGCTTTGAAAAGTATTGCTGTTTTCTACTTCTGGCTATACATAGCTCTACTGACCAACAGTATCCATTACATACTGTATGGAAAAAATAACTTAAGTTTAACTGTAGTACTGTCGGATTGCAAGGTGTCATTAGACTGAGGTTTAACTGCACCCTCAACTTCTGTTTTATTTCACAATCATTTAATCAGCAATTTAAGATCACCAGAACTGGATTGCAATTTCTGTTAATGCAGTTTTAACTGCAAGTTGACAAGTGGGTTGTTAAAAGAAATCTAATGATGTTAAAAATAATCACAAGAGGGAATAAGGTCAAAGCTGGGAAACTTTAGTTTATTTTATATGAATATTATTATTATTATTATTATTATTATTATTATTATTATTAAGAATCAGCTTCCGAATACTGGTTAGAGATTATGTTGCATACTGTATAAGAATTTCATAGAGAGAAACAATGAAAACATACTTGGTTCTCTCTCTCTCTCTATATATATAAATACAAAAAAAACTATTTTTTCAGCGCAGAGTTAAATAATGTGAGTAACAAATAACTGTGTGTGTGTGATTTTAAAAATGGATAATTAATCTCTACTTTTTGGAATGCTGAACAAATAACTTGCGTGAATAAAGATCTAGCAACATTTATTTGGCCACTAATATGTTTTGAATAATTTTAAAGGGCAGATCGTATCAATTGTAATTTAAATGTTGCCTTTAAGATGTTTCTCTCAATGATTCTTGCAACAATGACAAGGTGCAATTTACCTGATATTAAAATTAGGAAAAATAGACAGCAGTGTTAGACAAAATTATATGCATTGTTACTGCAGATTACATCACTTTTTCTACCACACCTATCTAAACAGACTGGTGATCTTTAATTGCAAAATAATACAGTGACAGTACAGAAAACTGATGCTCGAGGACAATGTGCTGCAGGCAGATTACAATTACATCTGAAATGTATCTGTCCCGAGCTGATGCAAGTTACATTGCTTTCTCTTTGTATCAAGAAGGCCTATGAAACCAGGAACTGAACTGAAACTTCTCAAATTCTTTGGTAACACTATTTTAAATGGGCTTGAATTTGCTATAATTAAACTGCAATTCACTCAAATACATGTGCAAATCCATTACAGTATAATTACAACACAAGTTACCAACAGTTTTGCTTGATATTTCAATTCCTCACCAAGTTAATGGTATATCCTGAAGTAAGTCACCAGTAAAAGACCCTCCAAATATATTTCTAGATACTTTCACACTACCTTGGCTCCAATGAAACCTTTTTTTTATAATTATTTCTATTTAATATACAAATTTTTTTTAACGCATTTTGTGGCACAGTTACAAATCATTAACCCAATTCACACATTTAAATCCAGTATCACATTCTTTCACAGCTACAATGTGTAATAACACTTACATATTTGCAAACAAGTATTCATTTAAGATGACTGCCTGGAATACAGTATTTTTAGAGCTGTTGACAGATCTGCTCTATATACATTTAAAGCCTTAGTTCCTAAAGATATGTGAACTTTCTCCTGCATAACTATTGTTCTCTTTTTTGTTTGCCTTCATAGCTGAGAGGGCAGTACATTTCCACACGTGGGTTAACGTAGCGATAGGCTAACAATGCATTACTGCTTATTGGGTAAGATTTAATGTATGAATAATTATTATCAGACAGTTACAGACTGCTGATGAAGAGTTGCGAGCAGGAAGCTGATAGGTACGTCATTCAGACCGATCACCCAATCACATTTGGAAGTAATAACTATCTCACAACGTATGTACTGGATGTTCTATATGTTGGTGTTTTATTGATGCAGTACAATTTGACCCCCAACAGGTAATGTGCTCAGTATCCAGTAGGTGGTTTAGGCATGTTTTCATGAAAATATAGTATTATATCCAGGAGTTAGGTGGTATCAGAACCTTCAATACAGGTGGATATATCCTGGCAGTTGTAGTCTGAAAATTTGCAACGTAACTTCCTAAAACCTGAAGAATAAAAACCATCTAAAAGTGAAGAACAAAGCTCACCAGTCATAAGAAAAACCAAGAAAAGGGATTTTGGTTCTCCATTAAAAAAAAAAAAAAAAAGTGTAAATATTATAAGATTTAATATCTAATATTATAATATGCATTTCTAAAAGTGCAACTTCAACCAGAAGAAATATACCATTATCCTGTTGAACTGGGCAGCTGAATGGCATTTATGATATAGAATGCAGATAGAGTTGGGAGAGAAAAAAAGAAAATGCAAGCGTTTGTTAACAGATGTTTTAAAAAAAACAAAAAAGGGAAAGCTTTTTGAATACTTAATCTTTTGAGCTAAGCCAAGATAATAGTACAAAAGAGAAAGACTTCCACATCACTTCACTACACACAGGAACATTAATACAAAAATCACCCAGAATGCAGCATTACCAGTTGTTTGCCCCACATAAAAATTCCAAAGGCATCGGTTTGGTGTTTAGGCAGTACAAAAAAAAAAAAAAAAAAAAAGAAAAGAAATCTGAAAAAGGCGGCAAATTAAAGACGTTGAAACGGTTTTGTTTGTTCATTGAGTTATTGTTATATAAAAAGAGTACAGTTATTCTGCAAAAGAAATAAAATAAAGGAAAAAAATGTCTCTGGCTATTGAGATCCGTTTTCAAACAGTGTACTATAATTCCAGTGAAAACTGTTAGATTAATTACAATCAAACCATCAGCTGATGTCTCCATAAATACCTTAGGAGACAATAGTCTTGCACTGCATATGCCACATATTTTTAGAAATCAATATTCTGAATATGTAGTTTCAGCAGCAACCTAGCAGGGATAAAGGCACACCCAGTTCAACCTCAGTGTAATTGACATATGGCTGGCCACTAGGTGTATTCCAGTTATTTGATATTCTTGAGCACCAGTCCTGTCAGCTCCAGTCAGTCTTTGGATCAGTTCTTTGTGAACTAGACCCTTTTCCTTTGCAGACTTAATTCCTCTTTTTACAACTTGTCAGATCTGTTTAAATAAAACCTGGCTGCACGGGACAGAAAATCCAATTCACACAGTCCTTCACTGAGCACTAATCCGCAAGATAAAGCCCAGCATTTGTATTTAAAAGTAATACCAGTGCCAAAAAAGTTCTGAATGAGGCAATCACAGGGACACATTCAATTGAGTATTTCAGTTTGCTGTTTTTTTATCAAAAGAAAAAAAGAAAAAGAAATGAATAGGATTGTATGTGACCATTCAAAAGATAAAGAAAAGCAAAGCTTTCAAGATATTCCAAGATATGAAACCCTGGGTAAACTAATAAAACAATCTGTACAGTATGTTGCTCACAGAACGTCTTTAACAATCCTCTAAAATGATAATAAACAAAGACTGTTTATTCGTTTCTGGTATGATGTTTTCATAACTTGAATTACCACAGAAGCCGGATATGTTGTAAACAAAACAAGGAAAAGAAAAACATTTGAGTTAAGACCACTCCCCTGGTTGCATTCAGGACTGCACTCAATGTGTAACAGTATGCAGAGGTTAGTTACAAAGACAGGGGTTGCAAAACTAATTTACCCCAATGATGAAGCATTCCAGGGAGGCCAAACAAAGGGTTTTGTATTGAGTCTTGTGAAGCACAGGGTTTGTGCCTTCTCAAAGGGATCTGCAGCCTCTCAAAGCTCGGGACAGCAGCCACTGGTTAAGGCTTCCCTTTTGGTTGGACCCCTGGCAAGCAAGGTGAGAAGAGAACAGCAGGAGGATGTGTTTGTATGTTGGTGTCTGAGATTTGCATCCCTGAATCGAGGAAGGTCTATCCTCTAGGGGGGCGGGGCGGTGGTTTGCCGATCTCCACGGTGATGTTGGTGAAGAGTGGGTACTTGGTGACCTCCAGAACACGGTACTGCAATGAGTTAATGCCGTCATGCTTCATTGAGGCCTTGGTGTTCTGGATTTTGTTGAACCTGAAAAAACAAATGATGATGATTATTGTTATTATAAATAAAAAATAGATACAGTGTTCCCACCATTCATGTATTTCACATTTGGTTATTTCAAGGTTAGGGCATGTTGACAGTTATTGTACAAGTACTATATTTCACTTTATAAAGACCCTTTACGAATGCACTATTTTTCAGAAAGTGAAATAAAGAGGGAGCACTGTACATATAGGCTTCTGTGTAATTGATAGCTCGACTGTCAAGGTCTCAAGACTAATGGCATATTATTGATTACTCTGATCAAAATTCTGAACTGAGTGACTTCACTTCTCATGTGGGCTTTAGCGTGCAACTACTTAAGCCAAGTTACACTAGAGGAGTCTGGCTTTGAAAAAAAAAAAGAGAAACTACTACACAGAGCCTACATACAGTTAAACTAAAAAGAACAGTTTCAAGAACAGTTTACAGTCAACATTTGGCACTATGAGCTCATCTCTCCTAGTTTACCCATCATGCCTTATGTCTCCTAATTAGGAAAGCGAACTTCCTTCCATACTTGGGGGCATGAAACACACAGCACCCAGACACATCATTCAACTATACTGTTTATGTAATTATATCCATGGCCAGGCATCTTTAGATACTAAAGGAAAATGACTAACATGAGGCCAACCCTATACTAAGCAGTGAATTAATCATCCTTTTCTAGTCCAGTATCTGCTACAAAAGCCACAACACACAACCTGAGATGTTCAAATTATTTTGGCTTGAATCTGTATATGACACCAAATGAGAAACATATTTTTAACAATGCCTGGCAAATCCTCCCCATCTGCACAACTTAAGAATGCATTTACTGAAGCTTTCAACAGCCGAGTTCATTAGGACTTCAAATCAAACCACCGTCTCAGGTCAATCCTCCAGTCTGAAAGTACAGTCATACGAAACGCTTATTAAAACTTACTCATCTGTTTGAAAACAAGGAGGACAAAGGCAATAAAATGGATAATGAGGATATACGAGTGATGCAACACAGATTGGTCTATCAGATTGGAGGTGTATTTGTGATAAATCATCCATGCCTTCTATTTATCTGTCCACATGTAGATGTCTGTTCCCACACTGCTCGACACTAAAGCCACAGTTGCATTTGGCATGCCTAGTTTAAACTGAACTGCTGATGGCCCCCATCGCTAAGGCAGGTCCTGTGGCAACCCGGAACATGGTAATTGCAGCACAGAGTAAGTACTTTTGTGGACAGGTGACAGGCAAGTAGGAGCTAGAACATATACATATTGCAATCCCAGAATTGCCATGCAAAATATAGAAATAAACAAATGAGGTAGTCTGGAAGCAAGAAATTGCAAGACATTTTAAGTGCAGGCGGCCTTCGTCCTTGATGGTCAGACCTGTAGACCTGCTAAGCCATTGAGTACACCAATCATAGCAACTTCCCCAGGTACTACGGATGCAACCTGGCAAGTGTTAGTTTATGGTGTATACTTTTATTTTCAGAATTACTATAACTTTTGTACTATCTTCTGTTATCAACTGCATTTTCTCCATATATTTAATGGGTTGATGCTTGGCTGTTTTCTTTTTTTTTTTTTTTTTCAGAGGGATCTTGGGTCATTTAAAAATAGATCAAATTCAGTCTCAGTTCCCTCTCTTTAAATTGCTTTATGTAGGAATAAATAAAAACATATCCATATAAATTGGAATCTGAAACATTTCCCAAGCATTAGTTCTTCTTGACTCAGTGGGGAATGCAGACATTCGAGGCTCACTCAGCACAATAAAAATGGACCTTAAACTGAAACCAACAAAGCTATCTACTGACTGGGAGAAATCAGAAGAAACTAGGCTGCACATATTCATTTTTTGTGCCCTGAGATGCATCTTCAGTATCTCCTAATAAACTAGATAGGCAGCCACAAAGGCTATTACACTGTCCAAAGATTATGATTTACAAATGCATTTTGAATTATATCATGGCTCGAAATGGCTCATATTCAGAGAATTAATATTCATGAGCCACGGCACTGGCATAGCTAACTAATCTTTGAAATATGAATGAATGGGCCGTGGTTTGTTTTAGCAAGCATAATACCTCGTTATAACAGAGCAACAATAGTTTACAGCGAAAATAACTTCAAATAATAAACCTATATATGCATTTGTTTTTTAATTACACTTTTTACCCGATACAAGTTATGTTTAATATGCAGACCTCCATTCTGTAATATTAATAAATACTGCAATGAAGTTTAAACCTTGGAGGCAACATAAGCCCTTCTCTACACCAATGTCAAGAAATCTTATGTCTTCATGAGAAAAGCTCATGTTCATGAGACATAGCGAAGACTGTCTTGGAACTGCTGGGGAAGCAAAGGATTGTGGGGGAATTTGAACAAAGCACTGGTTTGGAATTCTTAGTTCTCTTCAACTTCCCAAACTGGCTAAATATACTGTATGCAAATCAGTATACACAAAATTAAATCGAGATAGATGAACTTCAGCTATAAATGCACTGCTAGTGACAAAAGTACTGTATAAATGCATGACTAACTAAATGTACACATTAAATGTAATTTGAAGATTACTATAGTAATGTTCTAATATTTACGGCAATTAAACTGCAGTTTGTCGCAAAGCCTTTCAACGTGTTGAGTCATTTTGCATACAGCAACCAGACAGAAATTTTACAGCATGATAAATATGATTTTTTTTGCAGATATATTATGAGTAGAAGTATAATTACGTCTTTCAGCTCAAAAATAATCTTGGTTCAGTCACCGTATAAAAAAGCTCAACTCATGTACCAGCATCAACCTGCAGTTTACAAAAGACAATGTGCTCTATGAAAATGCCAAATTCATGAAATTCGTCATTCAGACTTCTTTGAATGCTCTGAGATGAAAGACTGAATTATTTATGTTTTTTTTTTTAGCTAAAGGAGGATATTGGGAATTGAAAACAAGGGTGCCGGTGGCTCAGACTGCATAATGTTTCTGAACAAAAAGTCAAGATGCAACCCTGTTTCACAGATGCCACTACAGTAAAGGAGTGTAAGAGTACAAACTAATCAAATAACAGCCATAAAGTGAGCAATACAAACAGTTCTGAATTCCATTGTAATTGCTTCTTTATATAGCTTTGATGGTACAGTCAAAATATCAGTGCTATAATGTTTTAGCAACAAGACACAGCAGGGTATGTGTTGTGCTAGGAAAGAAAACAGCTTGCTTCAAGTTGTTTTTTATGGATTGATTTTCACTGTAAACTTCAAAGCTGAAGGGATAAATACAGATAAAAACAAAAGGCAAATGTATATTTTTAAAATGCAAATCACATCCAAAAGCCCTTTTTAACCAGGTTGCAAAATGGGAATTTTTTTTACATTTTTTTTTCCTGTGCTTTTTTGTTTTTATGCTGGAGTCAACCAGGTGGCCAAACTTAACCAAAACAACACAGTGTATCAGGTTCATTGTTGTTGGTGAAACAATTTAGCTGATCAATTCTATGAAGTAAGTTGGAAAAGCATTTTCGAACCATAAAATGTCCAACCTAACTGGTTTCTGGAATTCTTGACCAGTTTTCTTTAAATAATTCAGTAATGTAATACATCAATAGACCTGAACCCCTTCAAACTAGGATATTATGCATTATGAAGTTATCACATAGCCTGGTTATTATTGTCTAACATATTCATGAAGTCAATGATGCTGCTCAGCAACTTTAATCTCTTAACTGTTAAATTGGGAGAATATAAAAAGCGGATGCAACAGAAACCCATTCAAGGTTTTAATTGCCCCCATGTGGATTCACATATTCATCTACATAACCTCCATGAATGGAAGGCCATTAATAAAAGTTATTATAACTTCCTGAAGACAATTCTATTCCATTCTTAATTCTAAATTACTACCTTTTCCTATCTGAGATAATCAAAAATAAACGTGATGTCTGTTTCACTTAGCAATATTATTGATTATTCTATTATTCTTGATTATTAAACAAGTTACAAGCTCATTAAAGTGAAACATTGCTTGTAAATGATAAACAGTTCTCAACAAAAGAGTATTCAGTCACATATTTACACTTGTCCATAAATAAAGGTTATTAATGTTATATGCTTTAAAAAAAAAAATGTTTGCAAAGAATTAAAGATAGGATTTTGCAATTTGGTTTCATCTTGTTTTAATATATTTAATATATCAAAACATTCTTCTTGTGAACGATAACTCACTTGGATCACTGGAGTATTTAAAGCCAGAGTAATATTTATAAAAACAAGAAAGTCCCATTACTTTCTGAATGACTCGCACAGAGATTACCTGTATAAAGCAGTACTTTACATGACATTAGAACTTCAGCCTGCATGAAACTTGTATTTTCTAATAATGGACTGCATATGCTGCAGGTGCAATGCTGTAAGATGCCACCTGCATCTAAATCTCAATTTAAAAAAAAAAAACAGTACTGCTTTACTAGGTAGGCTTTATTTCAGTGTTGTTAATTTCAATAATTCCACCTTTTCAGAATCACAAAAAAAAAAAATACCAAACACCAAGATTATATGGATTTGTTTCTAGGTGTTTTTTTTTCCCCTTGCATTTATTACTTCATGAGCCTGTCTCAATGTCCAGTCAAAGTTAACAACAGTTTAGCAATTAAAATAAATAAATACATACATACATAAATGAATAAATAAATACAAAAAACTGTTTTAGAACACGTCGGTGGTTGTAAGGCCAAGGAGATAAATGTATACATATTTTCTTCTATTTCTACTTCCCAACATTACTTGGAGGTCGAACATATGGTTTCTAAGTGGCAGGTGCTTGTGCCATTTAAGTATAAATCTTTGTCAAAATAGGCTGCCTCCAATGCCCACTGGTAACTGGCACAATTCACCGTGTAACAAATTTTTTTTTTTTTTGGTTCCTGGGTAGTAAGTGTTATTTCCTAATTGCTTATGCCTCAAAAGTATAGAAAATGGCTATTATTCCCCTCAAACTTTGCTTTTGTGACCAGGACAGTGATATTTTGAAATTTACCTATTTTCCAGAACATTCCAGATAGATTCAGTGCTGAGTAAACTTGGAGTAACTTCTAGAACTTTCCAGTAATATAAATAGTAGTATAAATACAGGGGCCTTAAGCCCATCAGTTCAGTTTAGTTCCAGCTGCCTAAGTGGATACATATCTGCATTTTTCTGAGATGGCATCAAGAGGCTGCAAGCATCCAGCAGACACATTTTGCTATGTCTGCGGCCCATTTATCAAGAAAAAGTACTCCGTGGAAGCATCTGCTAAGATGTGTGAGGCCTACAAGGCATATTTCAGCATGCCTGTCGGGGATCAAGACAAACCCTGGGCACCTCATTTCACCTGCGAGCACTGCAAAAAAACTCTGGAAGGTAAGATGGACAATTGTTGCTCGGAATTTTATGTTATAAAATTTGTTAATTTTTAAAGTTGTAAAAGTTTTTAATTTTAAAATGTTTTACAATTTTCAATGTTATTGAAAAAATATATCATATATGAAAAATGTTGCGAGAATCTCTTACACATTAGTCATGGGTGAAATAAATGTATTTTTGTAGGATGGTACAGAGGGGAAGAGAGAGCCATGAGTTCGGTATCCCAAGAATTTGGCGGGAACCCACTGACCACTCAAGCAACTGCTACTTCTGCATGGTGGACCCTTCCAAACTTCGGAATGGCAAGAATGCACCTGCTATCACGTATCCGGACCTTCCTTCATCCATCGCCCCGGTGCCACACTGCCATGAGCTCCCCGTACCCACTCCTCCGGAGAGAGTGCATGCAGCCTTTTTTAGAAGAGAGCAGCAAGTCAGAGAGCGAGGAAGACATTGTAGATCCAGATGACAATTTCAGAGGTGGAGCTGAGGAGAGAAACCCATACTACACCAACCAAAAAGACCTCAACGACTTGATTAGAGATCTTGGTCTCACCAAGTCCAATGCCGAGCTTTTGACGTCTAGGCTCAAGCAGTGGAACTTGTTGGATGAAAGTGTGCAAGTCGCAGATCAGAGGAAGCGTCACCAACCTTTTCCAACTTCTTCACCTGTCAAGATGGGCTCTGCTTCTGCCACAATGTGACCAGTCTGTTCGAGGCAATCGGAATCGCCTGTAACCAGAAATCTCGAAAAACTACTCACTTCTAAATCTTTTGTAGTCATTTTTGTATTACTTTAGTATAAATACATGTTAATTTGGATTCATATGTTGTTTTTTTCTGACTATGTGAACGAAAAGCCACAAATTCACCCGTTTTCTTATTGGAAATAGGTAAATTTCAAAATATCACTGTCCTGGTCACAAAAGCAAAGTTTGTGGGGAATAATAGCCATTTTCTATACTTTTGAGGCATAAGCAATTAGGAAATAACACTTACTACCCAGGAACAAAAATTGTGTTACATAGTGAATCAAGCATGTACTGGTTATTGCTCTATAAAAATCACAATGACACAAATTAGCGCTAACAGAGGCAGCGAGGCAGACAGGTCTGTAGCTTGCAGACAGCCAGGAAACACAAGTTCTGAACCAGATCTGCTTGACAGATTGTAGTAGGAGATACAGTATCTTTTTAGGCCAACCTAATTTTGGGTAAGTGCTTATTAACAAAGAGGTGAATCCAGTACTTGAACTGGAAGACAAATGTCAACTGCTTGATGTCAAATAAAGTCTAGGGGCTGTATTCTGATCACAGCGCAAATGAGTGCAAGCGCAAAATGACGCTTGCCCCTGATTCTGTGGCGCAAAAGATGAAAAAAAATGGTATTCTGGAGACATGTCCTGCGTCGTTATATAGTGCCTGCCCCCATCGCCACATGTCGGCATAAATTTCAGTGTGGTATCACTAACATATTCCACGAAGTGATTCTGATGACATGCGATGGGGTCCCAAATAGACAATTGAGCGCTGTGTTAGGACCCGCTGAAACCAGGTTTATTTAGTGGCGCAATCAGGAACTTTAAGAATTGAACACACTATAAAAAGCAAAGTAGTCCTAAGTAGCAACTGTGTGCACTTGGACTGACATAGAAAGATGAAATCAAAGAAAGAAAAGTAAAAGAAAAGAAAAAAGAACGAAACGTAAGAAACTAACAATATTATTCGTAAATTAATAATAAACAAATATATGAATTAAAAAAAATCCTATTTTGCAGATACAATGGAGTACTACATTTATTTTCATGAGGACTGTAGCAATTTATTTTCATGGCAATTATTACAAGTGAAAATATTTACATACAGTATATGGAGAGCAACATAACAGGAGCAGCGCTTCTGTATCTGTATGTGTGTGTCTGTCCATTCTTTCCATTCTTGGTTGTTGCTGGTGCTGTGTGTGTGCGTGTATCATGTGCAACTTTAAACGAGTTAACTGCTGTTTAAACTTAACACAATGTATTTGCTTTGTTTCCGTGATTGAAATAAGTAACTATTATCGGCAGACATGAAACATGATATCGGTTTCGCTAACTGATAATGTATGAGCTTAACTAGTTTGAAACATTATAACGAATTAGAAAATGGATCGGAGATTTCCTTTAACCTGATTGGTTAATACGAGGGCTTAAATCTTTGAAGGACCTCGAATGTTATCTTTCAAACTATGTTTAATCACTGTTCCAAATCAATCCGCCCGAAAATACGTAAATACAGTATGTGTGTATTTTACCTTTTGCCTTCTTGTTGAAAGAAAGTATCTGTTCTTGTAGCGCACACACTCTCTGAATGTTGCCTGTCAATGTAAGATATTCTGCTTCCTGCAGGCCTATCTATTTATTTCAATTTAGTATAGCAAATAAAGATTAATAAAATAATCGAGAAATTGTTTGCTCTCAGTGGTAATACAGTAACCACAATACTATAGCAACTAGTGTCCGTTTTGAATGACGAGATGAAATCAAACAACTGCACGCAGTCTGATTAGTTTCAGCAACTTCATTTAAGCATATCACTGTCAACACAGGCACGTCGCATCTCTTCTGAAGCCAGAAGATGGAGGCTTTGACTTTATGAACACACACTGTGAACAAGTAACAAGCACGATCAGGATTAACACATACTGCAGATAAACAGATCATTTTAAATGACTAAAACTTTACATTTGATTTATTTTGCTGAAATGCTGAAATGTACACAAATGCACGAACATGCACTCAAATAAAAAAAAAAAGAAAAATAACAATAAATAATAAATAAAAAATAAAAATAATTTAGCTGTACTTTTAATCTTTACATGATCTTTTCACAAAAGAATTAAAGCCCTGGTTATATTGCAACTCTAGTACATTACAAGCTCAGAGGGAACGCGATGCAGCACTTCATGTCCCACTAGAAAATGAATTAGCTGCTGCTACTGGTAGACAGAGCAGGGACGGCAGTAAGTATTTTACACTTACATGTAGTAATGTCAATGCCATGAAATAATGTACCTTGTATAATTATTATAAATAATAAATGATTGCCCTACGTGCCTCTACCTCTTCTATTAATATAGCAATCTCTACCTCTTCCTCTTCTATTAATATAGCAGTAGGTGAGTGACCTACTACTTGCTGTTCCGCTGTTTTTTCTTGTTCTGTGCTACTGCCCCTCAACATGATCGCCATTTCTATATTCAAAACGGAGCTTTGCGGTGACGCAACCGCATTCTGTCTCTTAAAGGGATTGCTGCCTAGCCCTGATTGGATAGCAGATTCCCCAACCTATTCAGCATTGATTGACTGGGCGCTGTCACTGCGTTTCTGCTGGGTTTTTATTTTGATCAGAATCACACTGTTGGAGAAGCCACACCCTACGGGGCAGATGCGTTTGACTTTAACCACTGCGTCTGCGATTGCACTCATTTCATCAGACTCGAGCCCCAGGTTTTTTACCAGTGTTGGCGGTACCCCAATACTCACCTCTGCGGGTTGGGCTCGTTGTGCTTGTCTCGCTCATGTTTTATCATCCGGTACCGCCCGATCCGCACGTCAGGACGAGAGACCTTCATTCCATTTAGTGTGATCCTTCAAATAAGAAAACAAGAGGCAAAGCTCTGTTTAATATACTGGCTATTAACCTGTATCCATACTACTTTGGATTACTGTATGTCAATTTTAGGGGTTGGGTGTGACCAGTACTTGCACAAAGACCCTAACAAAATACAATGTATAGGGAACCGTCTCATCTGGGTGATCCTGTCCCCTACCTCAGTGTTGCAGGTGCTGTCTTTCAGAGGAATTATTACACAGTGAACATGATTACAGATCCCATGATTCTGTTTCTAAAAAGAGCCCTGGTGTGCTGGATACATTCCACTACAAAATAGAAAAATTACCTTGCCTGCCCACCTGAGATAAATCATAAAACAAGTTACATATTACAGGCAGCTTGACAATTCTGAGTTTTCTGAAACATTAAATAAGAAATCTGTTAAATATATCATTTTTTTTAGCATATCTGAGCACAGGAGGGCTTCATGTGGAAATCTTGGTCTCTGCAACACAGCCACATTTTGATTAATGTGATGTAGATGTATTTTGGTGTAGTGAACTAACTACAGATCAATGGTAAACTGTTTACTGTCTTCCATCACACCTACACCTCATGTCTCAAAACACCTGAACTGTATTTTGACATCTTGCAGACAGTCAAAAAGTATTAGGTCAAGGTCATGTACTGAACTACACAGTTCAGTAAGAAACACAAAACATGGTTGATTGATTCAAAACAGGATTCACCTTCGTAAGTGCTAGTTTTGATTCTTCTGTTGGATAACTTCAAGATAAAATATTGAAAACTAGCCAACTGACTAACTTATTAACCCAACACTTTAACACCAGCTTTCTGTTTTTACAACAGTTTCAGAAAAAAGTATAATCCCTATAAATCTTATTTGGTCAACTGGTCATGTGGCATTTTTACTGGTGTGAATGTTTTTTTTTTTTTTAGGTTCAAGTTTGACTATCTTGGATGCAAGTGTGCTTTGATGACATTGATGTTCTAAGCACTACTTGTGCGTTGCTGGATGGGTTGATAGGTTGTGTGTGGGCATGCACGTAGAACACCAATCCATCATATATATAGGAGCAGCATTCAGACAAGTTTTGGAGTGGAGGATATTTTTTTAAGTAAATGTGTGCATGTATGCTTCCAGAGGAGATACAAGCAATATTTCAAGTGAGTGTAAAAAGCCTAACTCCTGAATCACTTGATAGATTTGCTCCCCTGCTCAGCAGCATGTGAAAACTGAACTTATCTATTTATGAGTCTCACACACTTCCTACTCATTGAATCAAATTATGATGCCTACACCCCATTGCCTCGCATTATGCTTGCATATTAGCGCCACATTCCCATATGTTTATCTTGTAAAGATTAAACTATAAATCAGATAAGACATGTACCAAATTCAACCAAAAACAAGCAAACAAAAATATCCTTCAGCGAAATATTTTCAGCAGAGGGAGAAAATGACGAAGCCTCTGGTGCTAGAACAGTCACATGTTTTGAATCAAGCCACCCTACTGTGCTTGTTTTAGAAGAACAGAAAATGTCAACTTTTACTTTAAAAGTTCATCTAAGGATCTTGCTTTAAGATCCTCTGTTAACTGTGTGAAAGGATGAGTTTTCTAACTGATTATTATAACTGGTGAGAATTTTTAAGATAACAAAAAAAAAATTACAAAAAAAGATAAAAAATAAAAAATAAACATTTTGGAGATTGATAATAAAAAATAGAAAACTTGTTTACTAGAGCAAGTTAACGTTATTGTACAAAATATCCTTAACAGCACACAGATATTTTTGGTAAATGGAATATGTACAGTACAACACTTTGTCAGACAAGAATTGATAATAAAATAAAATGTTTGTAGGGAACTTCAAAATAATTAAAACATGTCTTTACATGGACTAGCAGCTCAGTTTAAAAGCAAGGCAAGATATATTTATCAAAAATATGTGCCCCTTCATTAACACCTAAATAGAATTTTTGAAAGCAATCATGCTTCTGCTGCAGCTAAGCAGTATTTTCTTGCTTGTAACCTTTGGCAGTTCTGGTTATGCGAATCGGAAGCAGACCCAAGCTCTTAGCTAAGTTTGCAACTGATTAAACCTCACAGAGTACAGTACAGTGGCTCATTAAATAGCTGCTCTATTACAGATGATTAATGTCTTATCATCCTATAACCTGAAGGGGACCGCCTTGAAAAGACCAGAAAAACAGTTATACAAAGTGATTTACATTTGTCTAAGTTTATATAGAATGTACAGTATGGTGCCTCCAAGTTCAACAAGACAATTTTCAGGAAGTTCGGTTAAGTCACGTACAGCTACCTTTTAGACATGTAGTATGACAAGTTCCAGAATAAACTGGTTACCTGTTTTTTTTTTTCTTCAAAAAGCACTATCCATGCTGATGATTAAATCATCTGGCTCTTTGTTAGTTGAAGTTCAGATCACTGCTTATCCATAAATTGACTTTTTTTTTTTTTTTTTTTTTTTTAACTGGTACAGCAGTCTCTAGGATTACATGCTAACTATCTGAGCCTTCTTGCTATTTATCTGATTCTATCGTACAGCTGGAGGATTCAAAGCACAAACTACCAGCTGGAAAAGGCATTGCCATATGGAGCTCTTGGGGTTTGTAGCCACTCCAGACCAACCCCCGGCCATCTGTACCTGTTCTGGGCATCAGCATCGCAGCTAATCTGCTGTTGGGCATACATGGTTCTAGTTGCCTGGAAGCAGCTCAGATCTAAAGAGTGTACTTAAATATCCATGTGTCACATCAGTGTATTTCATTTCCTTACCTATGTCGTTTCTGCTTTGAAAATCTCTATACACATTTTTTTTATATCAGATTTCAGTAACAATATACGGTAGTTGCCTTGCTTTCTTGGTTGTACAAAGTCATATCACTTTCACAAGTTAGATTGTGCATTGTTGTTGATGGTGGACTTATAAGCCACTTTACAAATCTTGTGCCTTTCTGCTTCTTTACTGAAACTGTGGGACCTGTGAATGAGGTAAATACTTCCTCTGAAATGAAACTCCTGTCCAGCACAAGAGAGCACTGAGAGAAGCCAAATACCTGTGGACATAAGTGGAGGGCTGCTCTACATTTTTGTAAATAATAAAAGCTAAGAAGACACATTGGGTCTAAATCTAAGTTAATTAGCATTCATGCTGATCTGTGGTTGTCCTTGAAGTTGTTTGAAACAGTGAAATGAATATTGGAATTTGCATTATTTCCAGGGAGTGCAGTCTTTTATGGCCTTCCCAAAGAGCCCTGATGTTTATTTGCAAGCCATGTGTTTCTTTGTTGTTGTTTTTTAGTCATGCAAATAATAAATTGACAGGCAGAATCAAGTGAGATGGAGTAAATACAGTATGCTGAATTTAAATGAAGCCACTGCAGTTGTAGCAGAGAATATCAAACTTGTTTTTACATCATTTTAGAGGACAGCTTTAACATATTGAACGTTGCCCATATTTCACTTTTTGGGGTTTAAAAACTCAGAACCACGTAATGGTGTTACAAAGCAAGCCTCTCTGGTATGACAATCCATTTACCAGCTACTCCAAAGTGGAAAAACAACAAGAATTACAGAGATTCTGCGAGATAACTGATAATTACCTGCAGATATGTTAAGCTGTTCTGTTTCCATTTGCAAAGTTATTTCCGGTTTGGAATTTGTTTGCATGTTGCTAACTTTTTATTTGTGTTTTGCACTTCAGGGCCACCAAATCTACCTATCTATAGTGAGCCAAAAGCCACACATTGTCTACATTTACAATGACTTTTGGGTCTCAGAATTATATGTTCTCTTGAAAGAATTGTAATGTCATTGTACCATCTTATGGTGCACCCTCAAATAAACCAAAGACCAAGGAAACTTGATTTCCACAATAACAGCACTGTAAACAAGCTATAATCATCTTTGTTGAAAATATAGCCTTTATGCGTTATTGTGGATTAATATATTCCTGAGCTGAGAAAATGTATTCCACTGGAGCAAAGTCAAATTGCTTTTTTTTTTTTTTTTTTAATTTATTCTTTTTTTTTTTTTTTTTTTAAAAGGACAGTGGAGCTAATTTGTATGGATTCAATTAACACATACTGAATGGTATGTTAACTTAATCCAAACAAATGAAGCTATCAGTGCAGAAACTCAGTAAGTCAGTAAGAAATTTCAAATGTGAGATTTCTGACAGGATGCGACTATAATAAGAGCCGCCAGGCTGTTGTTCTAACAAGGTAACAAAACACTGCTCGGAGGGTTTGACACATGAAACCGTGTCTGCCAAGTTATCAACTAAACCCTTTTAAGCAACTAACTTGCAAGATCACTCAATACGACATGTACTAGCATCGATGACTTCAAATAATGCACTTATTTCCTTTGTTTGTTGTATTAACTTGGTTTTCCAAAATATTTCTTTCTAGGTAAGAAGGTGTAGATATGATCATGCATAGGCAGTTATCTGTCAATTCTACAGTCTGAACTTTGAACAAGATTTTACTGGGCAAGGCACTGCTCGAAAGTGAAAAACGTAGCAGCAGATAGTCATGTCAGATTGAGTCCAGGCCTGCTATCTAAATGAGACTCACTCCGTGTTTAACGTGGAATTACCTGCAAAAGGCAATAATGGTTCTTTGCTGGATACATGAAACAGACTTGACGGTTTGGAAAGTCATCACCATTACCGTAATGGCAATCATGCAGATATCATCGACACAGTAGGTAAATGTACTGTAACTTCTGTGCTCCTTGCTCTTTAAATATTAGACAGAACTTGCTCCCAAAAACAAAATCTTTTTTTTTCATACTTTTTCCTTACATGTCTGAGAGAAAATGCTATTGGGTGACTCTTTGAGTTATCAGATGTTTAAATCTGTAAGGCTATCCACAGCTGCCTGGCTGAGAGAATTATTATCCGTGCGACTTCCAGCAGCTCCCTCTTAAAGCTATTTCTCTCGAGTTTATTCACTTGATAATTTTGTAGAGAAAAGACCTTCCACCCAGCCCCAGGCAGAGAGTTAAAAAGAGGAAAAATCTTCTCATTAAATGAAGGCGTTTCAAGAATGTATTGCCTTGAAGAAGCATTTGTCACAAAAGAGTTATTATGAAGGATTTTTTTGACACATGGCTTAAATTATTTCAGGAGATGACGGATTCTTAGCCCTGGGGGGAGGAGTGCCACCGTTTCAGGCTTTTACAATGGGCTCTGTTGTAATAATGAAACGTAGGGCGAGGATACTTCAGTATAGCTTAAAAAATGTTTAGTGGGACTCAATCAAGTGAGAGATTTTACCTTTTTTAAAACTTGGGGAAGTTTGGCGGACTTCGTTAGTATTACTGTTACTCATTTCCTCACTTAAAATCATAACTTGATACTTAAACATGACTGGTAAACAAGTGCCTGGAGATGTTTGTCACAGAAGGCGTAATAGTCAGTCAGAAACTTCACTCACCTGTTATAAATATCGTCGTCCTCACCACCCCAGCCCCAGTACTCGTTTGGAAAACCGTTGATTTTTAGAAACTGGACTCTGGTGAGACCCGAAACCCCTCCAAAATAGCCAGCGTAAGGTAACCTACAAACCAAAAATGTGTTATTACTCATACCTTGGGATGTCCTAAGCTTGATGTATTTATTTTATTTATTTATATAATATGACTACATTGTTATTATTATTATTTTATTTATTTCTTAGCAGATGCCCTTATCCAGGGCAACTTACAACCGTAAGCAAATACATTTCAAGTGTTACAGTACAAGTAATAATACAATAAGAGCAAGATAAATACAATGACTTTGGTTCAAGCAAGTACAAGTGTGACAAAATACAATTCAGTAATACAGCAGATAACAGTGACAGTGATAGTTACATCAGGATATGATTAAATACAAAATACTACAGATTAAACACTTGGCAGATTACAGTACTCTGAAGTACAGGATTAAATGCAGTAAAATAGGGGGCAGATAAGAGCAAATAAAGCGCATTTAAGGAAGGGTGATAGTGTCCCAGGGGAAAAACAGAGGAGTTCTACAGGTGCTGTCTGAAGAGGTGAGTCTTAAGGAGGCGCCAGAATGTGGTCAGGGACTGGGCGGTCCTGACATCTGTAGGTAGGTCATTCCACCACTGCGGAGCGAGGGTGGAGAAGGAGCGGGCTTTGGAGGCAGGGGAGCGTAGAGGAGGTAGAGCCAGTCTTCTAGTGCAGGCGGAGCGGAGAGGTCGAGTGGGGGTGTAGGGAGAGATGAGGGTCTGGAGGTAGCTGGGTGCAGTCTGGTCAAGGCATCTGTAGGCTAGTACAAGAGTCTTGAACTGGATGCGAGCAGTGATTGGTAGCCGGTGGAGTGAGCGGAGTAGTGGAGTTGCGTGGGAGAAGCGAGGCAGAGAGAACACCAGGCGGGCAACGGAGTTCTGGATGAGCTGGAGAGGATGGGTGGCGGAAGCAGGGAGGCCAGTCAGGAGGGAGTTGCAGTAGTCTAGGCGGGAGAGTACCAAGGCCTGGACCAGGAGCTGGGTGGCGTAGTTGGTGAGGAAGGGTCGGATTCTTCGGATGTTGCTCAGGAAGAATCGGCAAGTGCGTGCCAGAGTGGAGATGTGCTGGGAATAAGAGAGGCAGCGGTCCAGGGTGACTCCGAGGTTCTTAGCGGAGGAAGAGGGAGAGAGTGTGGTAGATTCCAGAGGAACAGAGATAGAGAGATCAGAGGAGGGGGAGGAGGAGGGAAAGAAAAGGAGGTCAGATTTAGAAAGGTTGAGTTTGAGGTGATGCGAGTGCATCCAGGAGGAAATAGCAGACAGACAGGTAGAGATACGGGAGGAGATGGTGGAGTCAGAGGTGGGGAAGCAGAGGAAAATCTGAGCACCATCAGCATAGAAATGGTATGAGAAACCATAGGATGCGATGAGGGGGCCCAGGGAGAGGGTGTAGAGAGAGAACAGGAGAGGACCCAAGACTGACATCTTGAATTCTAATCAATTATTGCATTATCCTTGTAGACTGTCAAATCCAGGTACAGTAGTTAGATACACTGATGATCATTTCATAAAGAGCCACACTCTGAATTAGGGTAATAAATACATCAACAAATCAATGCAAATTACATAAAAGCAAAATACAGTACTGTTAACATAATACATCAAAAGCTACACAGTATGTACACTATGCCCGTGTTCTACAAGCTGACCCTGAGTGAACAAAGTGCCCTGAAGGTAGAATTAAATTTGACTCAGTGTTTGATGCCTTTTGTCCTGCCACTTCCATTTGCGTCAGGCAAAAGGACACAGGAAAATAAGAGAATGGTTACAAGCTTTAGAGCAGCTCTTCTGTTCTGAAGCAGGAATTCAAATTCTCCCCAGACCTCTTGCATACTACAGTGTGAGTTCAACAGCACAGAGCAAGGGCAAGTGAAAACACCATGTTGGAGAACAGAAGGTTGTGCTTCAGAAGAAATTTGGCATGTTACTGTATTAGTCTGTTCTTTACTGTTAATTACTGTAAATTTAGTGGTTACTATTTTTTTTGTAATTGTACATAATATTTTTTTAACAATGTAAATAATACATCCCCAATAAATGTTAACTGTCCCACGTTATTCAAGAGCATTTGCGTATAAACATACTTAAATTTTCTTGGTTTATAAATATTTCCAAGGTTGTGACATTTCCTGTTAGTATGCAAATAAGAGATGTATTTTTCTTGATTTTATTTGTTGGGTGTCACTCTGCAAACAAACACACATATACAGCAGAACGGCGATTATTGCAGAATTGTATTGTTAACATAAGTAAGGCATGCATTGTGTTCTTGGTAAAACTCAATCTTCTATTGCATTGAAAGTGCTGAACCAAGCATGGCAAGTTCTCTCAAATGCCGTATTCGTTTTAAAATGTAATTTCTACACTAAATACACAATTCATAAGGGTTGCCTTTGGTTGGTAAATATTGCTCCAGATTAATTGAAGACATGGAAAATACAGGACTGCTGTGCATGGGTAAACACGAGTAAGGGAATCTTATAAGCCATGAGGGATACAGATCCAAAATGCTTATGACTAGTCTCAATATTGTTGTGTTTGCAAAGCCATCTCATTTTCTGCAGTTTCGTGCAAATAACA
Organism: Acipenser ruthenus; assembly: GCF_902713425.1. Classification (NCBI taxonomy): domain Eukaryota; kingdom Metazoa; phylum Chordata; class Actinopteri; order Acipenseriformes; family Acipenseridae; genus Acipenser; species Acipenser ruthenus. The sequence goes on along the minus strand of NC_081200.1, from coordinate 34,398,498 downwards.
TGCGCATACATGTACAGTAGCATCCACAAACACACATTCGGTTTCTTAATTAGCAACCTTGTCATTATTTGTACATAGAATGTCCTGGGAATTTCAGGACACCTTTATATAAAACTACTTTTTTTTTTTTTTTTTTTTTTTTTTAAACAAAGCACACCCTCAGAATAATGTTGTGGGAATGTCATATCTGATGGAACAGTGAATAAATATGAAGTATTTAGATTGAGTTAATAAATAAGACCTGTATCATTGCTATAGCCGGAGGTTAAAACAATGTGGTAGTAAAACAGTTATTAATTCAGCATTGCTGGTTTTTGTTTAGAAATGAGTATAGGGCAAATTACCAGACCATCCACCTCATATTAATGAGCTAAAGAGTTCAAATTAGAGATTAAACATGGCAGGCCTGACAGAACTGAAGACACCCAAAACTGAAGTTCAATTATTGTCAGAAGTTGACATGGAAATCATTAAAAAAAAAAAAAAAAAAAACCTGCAATCATTTTGCACATATTATAATATATGGCTTATGAACTATTTGAATTGAACTCAGCAGAAAATGAAATACCTTCTTAGTATAAATACAAAATAAGGACTGTAAGTATGTAATAGACACTTCATGTCAACACAATGCACAGGCTATTTAATTTGTCTGCTAAATAAACAAATAATAATAATAATAATAATAATAATAATAATAATAATAATAATAATAATGTAATAATTGTATGGCTTAAACAAAAACTACCTGACTGAATAATGTGTGTAAAATAAATGAAAAGTGGATGATTTTAGGCTAAACTTCCTTGACACACACACACAAAACAACTATGAGTATGCAGTGGCAATCTCTTGCAATGTTCGGAAATGAGACACCTTGGGAATCATTTTCTTAAAATGGTAATATATTGGCCTAGATTCTCGAAATCTTGCTGTAATTGTCATTTGCACAAATTTTTTTTTCAGAAAGGAAATATCTGCCCAATAAATCTAACAAACCAGAAATAAACAACTCAGACATTTCATTTTAGAATTCTACTTGGCATTTTCCTTATACAATTAGTCTTACTACTACAGCTATGAAGAAGAAGAATTTCTAAAAAAAAAAAAAAAACATTGAAGACCATAGGCGATACTTCAACCTTTATTCCCTGAACATTTACATTTCACATATTCATATTACAGAAGTCACTGAATCTTGCCTTAATCCTTCAGCAGTTATGTAGGTCACACATGCTTGAGATTTGTCGGCTGGTTAAAGTTGCTGTTGCTGCTATGGCAAACTGGGGAGGATGGCAGATTCACAAAACATGGGGTCTGCATGTAGGGTCTCCTAGGGCAGCACTGAAGTAGATCTTACTTTTTCAACTTTCACATTAATACTTTGCACAGAAATGTCTCCTAAAATGTACTGCCAGTTTTCAGTTTTTTTTCAGAATGGATGTGTTTCCTCAGGTGATGTGCTGAACTTGCGCTCTCAGGATATACTTTTCCACAGGCTGCTTGTCAGTTAACTTCAGAGAACTAGCTCCATGCAACTCGCTGCCAGCTTTCATTAGAACTTCAACTCTTTAACATCTCAATTGGTTCTTTATTTGAATGCTTCTTTTAGCTGGATTTCTTAACCCTTTGTTGCCCAGTGCCCAATATATTTGACATTGATGAAATAGGCATTAAAGGGTTCATCCATTTACCTTTGAATCCACCATTTCTAAGACTTCCTAGGATCATAGACATTCATGACTTACATGGGAACCTTTAAAGTTGCTCAATCAATGGTCACGGTGCTTTGAATGGTATATATATATGGCTTTGCAGAAGAATTTAATTTTACCTAAGAATTGGTTAATTATATCTATCAAAATATTATATGCGCAGCCTGGCTTTATGTAATTATAATTACATTGTTATTTATTTTGTTATTTGTTACTTCTTTAAAGCCACTGTAAAGCCAGGAGCCCCACAATTAAAATCTAATTCCAGCCCAAGTTGTGCACATCATTCGCTTGAGGCCCCCAGGTACAGTGTCTGTGCATCTTCCAGGACACTCACAGAAATGAGATTGGTTTGTCTCATTGATGCTTTTCCTGGTTCATTTTCTAAGAACAAATACAAATAATCTCCCAGTGGGAGCCATTACCAGGCTGTGCTGTCGAGGTGACACAGATGGAAGTACTGTACTGTACAGACGTGTCCCAAAAAAAGTTTTGACATAGTGCCATGTTAAGCTTTATTGTTGACTAGCCACCAAACAACTTTTGTTAGTGATAAATGGCGGTTACCTATTTGGTCTGACTTTTTATTTACCTGAACCCGAACTTATCCATAGCGATGGCAAAGTGCCGCGGCTGGTCATAGCAGTGATACAGGTTGCGATCGTCCATGGGGATCAGGTCCACATCGCTGAATATGAAGCAGTCATACTCTGCATCCTTCAGGACTTCTGTATACCCGATGTTCAGCAGCTTCGCTCTGTTGAATGTGTCCTCCCCATACTAGGGAAAACAAGAAAGCATTTCTGGGTTAAAACAATACCTTTTACCCCTTTTCTTTTCGATTTGTTTTGCACTTCACTTTTTCTTCATAAGAAATCCCAAAAAGTATAGCCTCTTTTTAAGACTTAAAGAAAACCCCCCAAAAAAACAAAAACATCACCCTAGTTGGAGTGTAACCAGAAAATGTATATTGTGTTTGTACAGTACATACTACAGTGAATTACAGGCCACAATAACATCAGCTGTGGTGAAGTATAAATAAGTTCTACATATCCATTTTTAGGAAGAAAAAGAGAAAGAAAAACAAGGTGTGGTTGTGTGCTGTGTGGCTGAGGCGTATGCACTGCGAGCTGTCAGGCAGCGAGCGACAGTTGTTAGGCAAAGAACCCTTGATGATTGCAAGCTGCTGCCAGCATCCATGAAGAGTATCTGTATCAATACAATACAAATACCAAAAGAAAATGTTGACTTTAGTGTCGCCTCACCAAAGCAAAAAGTACCAGAGCAACACTCTGGTGCGATCCCGCCCTATTACACCCCTTGTCCTTTACTGGGACAATTCTCTAATATGTACCTACTGTACACTAGGGGGCTCATTTCTATCTTGCTTAAAGTGAAACAAATGAGTCGCTCTTAAATACACTACCTTATTGTAGAAGTCCTAATTGAAGATTTGAGTGATTTATGGACGCATTTAAATATTTACGGAAATATGTAAAGATAAAATAGGGCCTTACGTATGTTTTTCTGCCTTTCTCTTCAGTCACAAAAGCCAGAAAGGCATTAATTCCAGGGTGGCATTTCCTTTACATGTTCCTCTTTCTCTGTGGATGTAATTCATTTCAAACTACTGCATTGTTTCAAAGAAAAGTGCTTAGGCTGGGATTGACTGGGGTAACCTCTATCTGACAAGCACAATCCAGCCTGTCAACACACTGTTCCTCTGAGAACATCACTGGAGGAGGTACTGCACAGCAAAGCCCAAGTAAAAGAGGGCATTTCACAATGGATTGAAATGGTCCATTCCACTTGGCAATACAAGCTTAATGCTTGGCGAAATAGGTCTACCCCAAGCAATATAATGACTGGAAGCAACTTTGCTCTCTCTTCGTTAAGGGCAGTAACCCTGACAAACTCTCCCCAGCACACACATGTTCACTGCCACGACAGAAACACAGAACAGCATCATCACTTGATTTCTTTTTGTAATAATCCACAGAAGACTAAAAAGAGTTATTATGTTTTTTCGGTGCAGGTACATCTTGACATCTGCCAGCCCGAGTGGTCATTTATCAAACTCTGTCTTGGGAATAGTACAGAAAAAGGCACATTATACAACCTTCAAAACTTTAAACCGCTATTCTAATGCCACCTTATACCTGAGTCAAGTGATAATTAAACACTTGAAGTGTGAAAACTTCCACTGCACTAGCATTATTCCTAAATGCGAGTGTACCGTTAGCGATCTATAATCTGTGACTATATTAGCAGTCAAAACGTATTTACTATAGCATGGAGATAAGATAAAGGATTTCAAAATAAAACTATATCTAGGTGTACTGTGCACTTCTATTGTATTCCTGCCATGAATGACACCTGACAGGAGCACATTAGGAGGAATGTGGGGAGCTGCTGTAGATAAGCGAGAGAAAGACCACAAAATAACCAACTAACATTAGAGACTTCAAAGCTTAGACAGAAAGAGTACATTATTCACAAACATAAAATCTACAACAAAAAAAAAAAAGTATTTGACCAAAATGTTTACAAAAAATGGCTAATACATAAAAAAATAAAAAAAACTATATCTATCTGACTATATGTATCTGATCAAGGTGTTAACTGGTTGAAGCACAATTATATCTATCCATTAACTTACACAAGTATTGTCTATATTATCCAAAACAAAACAATAAAGAAATGCAATTTATCACAGTGCTTTCATCGAATACAACCCGTATCTGTTTCGTTTTCCAGTTTGATTTGAATTTTTTTATCAATAACACAAATTAAAAGCAGTGTGAATTAATTATAATTCTGAGGAGTTTTCAATCAATATTTATATGCGATTGCCTCTCTAAAGTTGATTGGTCAGAAAAATTAAATTAGTCTGTTAGCAGCCAGAATATGGTGTGTTATGAGGATACACGTTAAGCCAATATATCATAAACATTCGAAAATTGCTTTTTTTCTTTGCTGAGTTGCTCATTAAACACTATTGAATGGATTTTCATTAGTTTAATAAGATCCACTCCCCAGCTCTTACAATATCTCCATTAAGATGGAAAACCATAACTAACCTTAGCTTTATTTTTTGTACAGTATAGTTTTCCATTATCAGACGGAGAAATGTGTTTAAAATTGAAAATACATCGAAAAAGACTTTTGTCATTGAATTTTAGTTTCTTTTAGTATTTGTTAATTCAGCACTATTGAGTGTTTAATAGTTATGGATTATTAAAATATGTAACGCTCTGTACAGTGTTGGATTTGACTGTCCCATAAACCGCCTTTACAGTCTGGCACTAGTAATTAATATCCTTAATGAAAAAACTTCAACTTAGTTATTAAAGACAGGTTGGACATTTTGATTAATTACATTTTTTTCATAAAACTTTTTCTTGATTTTTTTCCACAAAGGTTAATGAATACCGCATTTTTTAATTAATCTTTGTGAACTGTGATCCTCGTTTAGCAATCCAGTCCTAGGGCTACATACAATAATACATTGAGTGCAGACGTATTGAATTCACATTTCCAGGGATGATGCAGTTTATCTCAGCCTCTACTAAAATGTCCAATCCTAGCCTGCAATACAGGTATTGGGAAGATCAAACAGTCTGGAGCAAAATGTACTGTACATGTACATGAAACAAGTTTTTAAATAAAATCACTCCCCACGGTCAGCACAAACTTCAAGCAACAGCCTAAAATATGTATTCGTTTAATTACCATTAAAATGCATTTTTTGTGTAGTCTAGGTCATTTATGAAAAGAAGAATTTGACAAAAAAGTATTAAGAATTCCAGACTGAGACAAATCTTATCAGTGCTAATAAAAAAGCTGAACTTTTGACCCACATTTTTTAAAAAGTATGACTAATCTTTACTGCAAATACAGTATATGCATACAACAATGAGTTATTCAAAACTATTACAAATTATTATTATTTCTTTATTTAGCAGACGCCTTTATCCAAGGCGACTTACAGAGACTAGGGTGTGTAAACTATGCATCAGCTGCAGAGTCACTTACAATTACGTCTCACCCGAAAGACGGAGCACAAGGAGGTTGAGTGACTTGCTCAGGGTCACACAATGAGTCAGTGGCTGAGGTGGGATTTGAACCGAGGACCTCCTGGTTACAAGTCCTTTGCTAAGCCAAAGTACCCAAGTAGCATATAAAACCCCAGACATTTATTCATGTGTCAGGGCCATGAAAAAGTGACTCACTGTGACAAGGATAACAGAGGTTGAGACTCAGAGACAGTTGAAAGTTCAAAAATAAAGTTTTTAATAAACAAAAATACAAAATAAACAGGCACAAGGGCCAAACAAAAAGGTTTCAAAAACACAAAACAATCAACACAAAACAAAACTTACAAATAAAGCTTCCAGGCTGGGCGTTGCCTTCACTGGTTGCAAAACAAACAGACAACAGCACACACAAAAACCACCATCTTCCTCTCCTTCTAAAACTCTCCCTCCAAAATGGGAGGCTGAGGCCTCCTTTTATGCCAGGTGGCTGAGTGCTTAATTGAACAATTAATTGGTTGATTGCTCCCACCTGACGTACTGAACCTAGGCAGAGAGGAGAATTTAACTCCATCCCTGCCAGTATTTCCAAGGGCAGAGCCCTGCTCTGCCACACTCACCATACCTTTTTTTTTTTTAACAAATGCCTGTGCAATGTTTAATAAAATTTGGATAGGTGTTTATGCCTCTGTTTAGGCTATATCATTAAAACATACACTCTTGAGTAACAGTAATTTGTTTATATATAGTTTTGTAAAATCAACAACTTTTATTCTTTCTAAAAAATAAATAACAGTTCCCTTTCAATTCAAAGACAACCACCAAAACATACCATTGGTAGGTGTTCACTGAGCTCTTTATATCAGAGCTGCCGATAGGCCCCTTTCTGGGTGACGTCCTCGGCCCCGCCTACCGAGGGATTAAACCGTCAACCCACGGAAGCCATGTTCTCTTATTGCCTCTCAATATGATTAAGGTAAGACCTCTGTGTTAAAAAACTGAGCGTATTTTGAAAGAGCTTTTCGAGTCGAATGCAGTTCCCCTGCATTCATGCTGAAAGCTGGCTTGCCGCTTTCATGGAATCAGCAGCTCCATTCTAGCTGTTCTTGAGCTTTCTGTGCCTTTTTTCACAGCCTGCCTCGCTTGCATTGCAGGCTGTCTTTACTGTTTCCTGTCTGTCGTATGTGAGCGGCTCCCTGTGCAGTATTATTTAAAAGTGTGTGTGTGTGTTGTCTTTTCAGCCTACACTCTTCGGGAGAACACAGGCTCTGCTGTATCCCCGCCGCTGAGTGATTCTCCGACTGCTGTGTCGCAGTTGGGCGAACTATATAAAAACAAACAAACAAAAAAAAAACAACAGCCAGTCAGCCATGTAATTCCTCTACCGGGGCTGCTTGTTGAGGGGCCTCGCTGTCAGGCATCTATACTGCGGCTAGCTGGGCTACTCCTTCTCCAGGTTCTAACACCTTAATGTGATAGATCCTTTGTTAGGCACGAAGGTCCTTGAGGTTGCACGCTCGCACCACTAACCTTGGGTTATACGGTTCTGAAGCGTCCCTCATGTGCTGCTGTTCCTTCTCCCTCGCGACGGCTCTGGTATACTTTCCCATAAGTATGTTTTGGTGATCATCTTCGAATTGAATGGGAATGTTAGGTTAATTACCTTAACCCTGGTTCCCTGAAAGAGAAGACGATCACCAACCAGTGAGGTCGCATCAGTTGCCCTCACGGGTTCGATGCAAAAACAGAACATGGCTTCCGTGAACTGACGGTTTAATCCCTCTGTAGGCGGGACCGAGGACGTCACCCAGAAAGGGGCCGATCGGCAGCTCTCACATAAAGAACTCAGTGAATACCTACCAATAGGCAGGCATATCCCGTAAGTATGTTTTGGTGGTCGTCTCCTCTTTCAGGGAACCAGGGTTACGGTAAGTAACCTAACGTTTTCCCCCCCTCAAAAAAAAAAAAGGAAATCACTGTCGAACAGCAAAACCACTCAGTGATTGCTACTTTATACAACCTTGCAGACATGTCTCAAGGCCAGTCTGTCACTTGGAGGCAGAGCTGATCCGCAGCAGACAGTCGTTTCTATGCTGCATTCCTAGAACACAGTAGGTGGGGCAATTAACAGTGTCATCTATATCACATTGTTGCTAGGATAATGCTTTGAAAGCCCCACAATGGCAGTGTTTCGAAAACTATGCCTTACAACATATTAATCAGACACCTTGATTTATTTTTACCTCCTCACTGCTGCAAACGAGAATTAAATCCGTCATTCACTCTGAGTGATAGCTTTCAAACTTGTCAGCGACATGGCCAGAGTTGATCTCCATTCAGCAGACCAACCTTATCAGCAACAGTGACTGTCAATACAGTCCCAGCAGAAGCCAACATCCAGTCTAGGTTTAGGGGTGTGTAGAATATGGAATATATTCATTTAATGTAACATTTTTAGGAACATTTGGGTATTTTGCACTAGCCATCGCATCATCACACCCTATGTTTTCCTTTTTCAATATCATAAAACTGTAACTTTACTTCAAATTGTAATTTGCACTTTAAAAAAAGAGCCCTTAGAATTGTGTATCTTTAACAGGATAAGGAAAAACCGTGCTATTGACACATCGGAGTAAATTGCTGTGTGAATGTTCCCTAAGCTCTGATGGAAATCAGAATATGCAGAGAATAACGTTAAGATCTTGTTCAAATGAAATGAACACAGCCAGCCAGCCACATTTTTCTATTTGCTTTAACTGTTTGCTGAAGTATGTGTCATCATCTCTCAACATAATGAGGTCCTGAGCCTGTGAATGGCACAGTAACTGCTCTCATATTGGCAGCAGAACCCCCACTGGGTTACCAATAACCTCATTAGATTTTAAAGGACCAGCAGGCAGGAGGTTAGCTGGATTGTGCAAGCTTTAATGAAAGACTCCTTTGAGCTCGTCCGGTCTTTGGACCATCTCAATTCATCTTACAATGTCAGCTGGAGTTCCGAGAAAAGTAATGTACCCCCTTATGATAGGTGGCTAGCAAAGCATTAAGGATCCATCTTACACAGAAAAATGTGTATTGATGCAGTATATTAAAAATAAGAAGTTCATATTTAAACTTTGCAGGATTAGGCTATACATTACACTAATTATATATTTTTTAAAATCTTTTTAGCATACTCTATGCTATCCGTTCACCTCTTGGGTCTCGATTTGCCTGGATTTCGTGTGATTGAATATGTTTAACTAACCAGCCCAAGATGTTTATGTTGCAGTCTGAGAATTTTGTATGCTGTATTTTAACAGACAGACTGTATATCCACTATGAAGGTTAATCAGCAAAAATACCTAAACCAGAAGCATTAACGGGAGATGACATAACCTGGTAGGGGAAGTAAGGGAGCCACAAATAAGCCAAGGGCCTACAATATAACACAAAACTGCCAATACCAGGTAATGGTGGTGGGCCGACCCTATGTATTATTTATGCATCTGTAAATTACCAGTAAGTCTTTTGTTTATTCTGTGAAGATGTTATCCTTAGGTTTTCAGCCAATCATGTCTGTGTTTCCAGACAACTGATATATCATAAAAGATATGGACCAAAAGACCATAGTTATTAAAGGTTATTATAACGTACTGTTCTCTTTCCACTAAAAAGGTACCCCTGGTGGTAGATATAATCCTAGACGGGGTGGCAGCCGGTAACTGATTCCACACAGCCATGCTGTTAAGACAGTTTAACTGGATGAGAGAAAAAGATTAAAAGAAACCTTTCTAGCCCTATAGATAATTGATGTGTAATGTACTAGTAGAGACAGTAAAACAACTGTATTAAAGTGTTTTCTCTCATATTACTGGCTGAAAGGACAGCTAGGCTTCTCCTCCTCATTCTCTTTGCTAACGATCCTGGACATAACCCCATATTCCCTGTTGAAAGCTTCTTAAGGCTGCCTCTAAGATATAGAAAAGACTCTCCTACAACCAGCACTGCTTTCCCATCTCCAGCAGCTGTGTGCTCTAAACTCTAACCAAGCGAAGAAAAGATTCCAACAAGATGATGCAGAGCAATGCAATATGTACTGAGAGGAACATGCAAGGAGGGTATGAACATGACAGAAAGCTCTAAACACAAAGGCGTGGGCTACCTATTGCAAATGTTTGAATCTTTTGTCCATTCCCCATATAACCAAATTGGGAGGCATTAGGGTAAAGGATAAAATCAGTATACTCTTTATTCCTAATCCCTGTTTTGTGTTGTTACTCAAGTTAAATGCTGACGAGGCTGAACTTATATTGAGATAAATGGATCACCTGCTTCATAATTATTTTGACTGAAGGTTCTCTTAGTCCCCTGTCAGTTTAAATTAGCACACACCCCCTAATGCCGACACATAAAGAGGTTCATTGTTCACAAATGGATATATGAGGATTTTAATGCTTTTGTTAGATTTTTTTATTTAAAAAAGTATTAAATAAAACATCTACCATATTAAAATATACATTGCATTCATTTTATCTATATGAAATGTAATTGCAGAGGGACAATGGCCATGCCCAAAGCATTCACTATGAATTAAGCAAACAAAAGAATCAGATCTACTGAAACAGCAATGTAAATTAAACAGGCAAGTGGACCTCTCTGTAGTTGCAGCTCAAAAAGAGCACAGAGTAATACAGTACATTTTGCTCAAGTCCTGGAGGGTTAAGGCTTTGAAAAATGCAACAAAGAGATAATTACAAACTATCAGAGGCACTCTCATGTTCTGGTAAACAATTTTTCTTTTTTTCTTTTTCTTTTTACAGCTGTGCACCTGCCCAGAATGAGAAAGTCAGTTGCATGGGTTTCTCTGTATTAACTAAGCCTTAAATCATTCAAATGTTTTTTTTTGTTTACCACAGTAAGCAGTCACACTGACTTTGAAGGGATGAAAAAGTTTCACTACAGACTCTTCAGATGTTATTGGGTAGGAAGAGTGACAACCTGGTACTAAGAAGTCCAAATCAAACTTATATTGTAAAAATTATTCTGTCAGAGATTTGTAACTACAAATCTGAATGTGCAAATCAATGTACAAGATGAATAAAAAATTATAAAAACTAATGTAAATAAATGATATTATAAAAACATGTAAATGTACAGTATTACCAGACTTGGATGGATGCTATATTACGCACACGTCGTATATTTTTAATAACATCCTCACAAGTCATACAATAGCCCCTTGAAACAACAAACATTCTCCTTTAAACCTGACCTGTCAAACTGTCTGCTTCTTATGTTTTATTAAAAGTGTTTCCTTGCATTATTTCCAAGTCATTTTTTTTTTCCCTGAATGAGAGATTTAGCCTGTATTGTTAAATTAACCATTTTTTTCTGAACACCTTTACAATACAGCACTCCCTCGATATTTCACTTTTGAGTTAATTCACTGTTAGGTCATGCTGACAGTGAATTCTACAAGAGCTGTATCTTCCTGGGCCCTTCACTAAGTCGTTTTCACTAAATTGTTTTCAAAATTTGACAAAAATAAAGAGTGTTAGCCAGTGTTTGCACAGCTGCTGCAATGTGTAGCCCTTTAATGAAATGAAGGACATGGTCGGTTGTGGGAAGTCAATTCGTCTCGCCAGCTCATCCTTAAACATCTACAAACCTGTGCAGAAGCGACATGTGGCATCATGGCTGGGCTACTTCGTAAACCTAGCTTCTTAAAATCAGGATAATTTCTCAAGATCAGGGCTGTTCTGAGAGGAGGTAGAAAACAATGTCAGATACACCTGGATGCTTTTGATTAATGCTCTTTTAAAGAGAACGAATGCTGGTAAGCTACATTGCACTGTGGCAGGTGTCATAGACTGCACACCGAATAAAGTAAAATAGGTGCAGCTGATTTTACATTGCTAATGTGTTTGTTGAAGCAGACCCCAAAGTAGCGAGACAAATTATTACTATTACACAGTGAAACCTTCATTATCCAAACTAATTAAGACCAGGGGGTGTTTGTAAAATCAATCTGTTCAAATCATTGAATTATTACTGAATCATAACATAATGATATTTACAATCAAGAAACCTCCACAAATAATTACAATAAAATCCCTGGGCCTTATACAATAATGTACAATATTGTACATCGCTGCTAATTTTGCTTGGATAAAGGAAAACAGCAAAGCGGTTGTCGGGTAACTTAGGCATGTTGCACTGTGAGGACAGCAACACTGCACAGAGTAGTATACAGTATACAGTATGTATGGTGGCAGAAAGTGAAGTAAATCTGGGAGCAGAAGCACAGCACATGTCAATGAAAGAAGTAAAACAAATTGAAAAAGTAAAAAAATAATTCAATATTTTCCATACATACACACATTGTATTTCAAACTAGTACTGTCAAGTGTCAAAACTCATTCATATCAATCTATTGACAATGGAAATGAAAATGAAGTACTTCAAGTCTATTTCAAGATGATGTAAACTCAATCCCAGGGGCAGATGTAATTAGGGTACTGTGTATCAACCACGTTTTTGACTGGTTCCTTTTATTTGATTATTTGCTTCTTAAGTTGCTTGGCAACCTGTAGTTGGCACAACATTTGATTCCGTTTGAAATCCATCAAGTATAGTTCTCAAAAAAAAGAAAGGACATTTAAAAGATCTTTTCAGTGAGTTTAATTTAACTCTGGTCACATTTATAATTACACAGGCTCGACTTCAATTTTACAATGCTGAAGAAGGTCAAGCATTATTGAGAAAAAACACATTTACAGATAAAGTCCCTTTCTATAGAACTTGAAAATTCCATTCAATGCATTGAAACTGGGGAATAACCATTGCAGCGGCTTAACAACTGGCGTTACAATACGCACATCTGAGTTAGCACAATGCTGTGGAATGGTCAGTTGTTGGTGTTCTTGTAATGTATTATTGTGTGCCATGGAAGAAGGACAGGGAAAAGTATCACAAAAATAAAAACTTAAATAGTTGTTGAGAGGTACAGTATGCTTTTTCACTTACTAAATGTGCAGGGTCAGTAATAATTCAAGGGCAGCAGTGTGGAGTAGTGGTTAGGGCTCTGGGTTCAATCCCAGGTGGGGGACACTTCTGCTGTACCCTTGAGCAAGGTACTTTACCTAGATTGCTCCAATAAAAACCCAACTGTATAAATGGGTAATTGTATGTAAAAAATAATAATGTGATATCTGTATAATGTGATATCTTGTAACAATTGTAAGTCGCCCTGAATAAGAGCGTCTGCTAAGAAATAAATAATAAATATGTAGTGTTTTTTCTTGTTGCTATTTAACACACTGTGGGGTTTATTTCTATGACAACAGGCAGCTCTCTATAATGGTTGTTTCACTGTATAATTGTTTTATATATGTTTTATATTTCATGTACTCTATGCGCTCACAAACGTCTGTTGGCCCCACATGGTGCTTCCTGCAGAAGCTCAATAAACTCCAAAGAGACGTTTTTCCAATATTAAGGGCTTTACTTTAAGAAACAAATTGCTGAAAAGAAAACTCCTGACTTGTTTTGTACCGTATGCCTAGAAGCAATGCAAACCTGCTTATGTGTTAACTTTATCAAAACATAGCAGCATTTCAGTAAAGATCACTGATTTAGATCGGGCATTCAGAATATCACACTTAACTGACAGCTGCTAACAGGTTCTGGTGTGGGTGTTACCAGACAAAATTTGGAGGCTGCAAATAGACTGTTGATGGTTTAGTGCAATCACATTTTCCTGAACTAGTTTACCCCCATCCTAATTTGATGTTTTAAAATGCTATGCAAGAGCGAGATATGTTGGTCTCAATTAAGATTTGTGCGTTATTTAAAGACAGTTTAGATTAATTTCATATAATAAGTAAAGTTGTTCTAGGCTGTAGTTGGATTATTTACAAAAAGAGAAGTTTCATGGAGTGCCAAACTTTGTTTAATTATTCAAAAACAATCTTTGATAAACCTGTTTATTAAGTAGCTTTGTGAATAGGGCCATATTTCTCAGTCCACACCATTAATTTTGTTTCGGTTGGTCGCGCTTTATCTGAATTGGCATGGTGGCTCATGACGGAAATCATTTTCAACTGAGAGCTGGCAGGGAGGAGAGGAGATATAACGGAGACCTCTGTCTTTACAAGGCTGGTTCCCTGTAGCTGCTGAGAGAGGGGCTCTCTTGCTCCTTTGTGATTGGTTATTTGCAAAACTCTCATAACCTTTGGGCTGTGGAGAATGTGTCCCCTGGGCTTGCCTTCATTAAACGCTTCCTTTCTGAAGGACAAGCTCATTACGGTCTCAGACTACCGAATTCTCAACAGTTTATACATGTGGACACTCAGAATGCTGCTGACAAGTAGTATGTGTGTCCTTGGTGTTCTAACTGGCGAAACTGCCAATTAATTTAACACATCTTTGGAAAGTTACATCGACTGAATTCTAATATCCGATTAGCAAAGTTCCACTTGAATCAAAAAATTAATTCAATATTCTACTTCACGTAGATGAAGCAATACAGAGTAACCCCCAGGACACTGTAGAAAAATAAAAGCATGCTGAATTCTTGTCCAGAATCTATGCAGTTTTTAAAATTATATATATTGATAGGGCAGCAGTGTGGAGTAGTGGTTAGGGCTCTGGACTCTTGACCGGAGGGTCGTGGGTTCAATCCCAGGTGGGGGACACAGCTGCTGTACCCTTGAGCAAGGTACTTTACCTAGATTGCTCCAGTAAAAAAACACAAAAACAAAAAAAAAAACTGTATAAATGTGTAATTGTATGTAAAAAGAATGTGATATCTTGTAACAATTGTAAGTTGCCCTGGATAAGGGTGTCTGCTAAGAAATAAATAATAATAATATTAAAGCGATAATACCTGCTAGACAATTAAGCATACTAGGCCAGGGTTGGTATTACTGCTGTAATTCATACAAAAGAGTATCAGTGTGTTGTAACTAGTAATTACCATTTCAATGAATTACAGTAGCAATTGATTTTAGTGGCATTGTGACAGGAGATCATGTATTAGACTTCCAGCAGGCATCAGCTAGTTGTGGGAGGCTTTATAGACAGCCTCCCACAGATGGCCAATACCTGCAGATAATATTTTTTTTCTTTTGAAAGTATTAAAACATTTGAAATGCTTCAGTATTTCTGTGGAGTCAATATTTTACAGATTTCTGCCACGGCTAAACTATGAGGTCTTGGACACTCACATTCAATCTCCTAATATGGTCATCTACCGGATATACACAAATAGGACCTCGTTTTAAAGCTCTGAATCACCTCTTTGCAATGTCAGGGCTGTCTCTCACAGTGCCTGAGTAAAATAAAAAGTTAAAGGGTCAGTTCATCAGCTGCATATTTAACATTGGGTGGACCCTAAAGAGTAAATGTAAAACACTGCAATCACATGTGCAGTAGTGTTGTTACAATGTAGTAACTAATGAAGTGTTAGAAACCAAGTAGCAATTACTGTGAATTTATGCCTGCAGATACGTCAGGATTATAATATGCTGGTTGAGTGACTACATCCGAGCCTCCTTGAGAGTCCTGCTCAAAGAAACAGAGACACTTGTGAGAGTACACGCTTAAAAGGAACAACTCATGAGTTGACAGATGTACTTTCAGAACCTGACAATAATAAAATACTATGGAGAGGAAATTATAAAATCGAAAAACTGAAAGTTGATGACAAGCATTTGCACCCTTAAAAATTCCAAGCTCTAAGTTAATTATGATCAATACTGTACTGTAACACCAAATACTGATATGTCTTTAAATGAGAATATCATAGGTAGAATGTTTTATATATATATATATATATATATATATATATATATACATATATATATATATATATAGTAAATAACCTTAAACATTGACAGCAACTTAATAATTACTCGAATCCTTGTGAAAGGACGCTAAAAGTTAGCTTTTTATATAAAAAAAAATCAAAGTTTACAATTTTATCTAAGTAACATCTTTTATTTAAGCTCTTACATAGAATGTTCAATCTGTTAAACATCAATCACATTCCGACACTCACAAACCAATTCAGAGTGTAGAAAGGCAACAGCCATTCTAATCAGAATTCAGACTACATTATGGATTTTTCTGCAAAATTTTTACAGTATTAGCTGCAATACAATAGGCTAAATGCAGTCAACTTGCACACTAGAACAGTTTAATAACTTACAATTGCACAGCAGGTTTTTTTTTTCTTAAACTGTTGATTTTATCGATTGCAATACATCTCTTATGGCATCCAGAAAAAAAAAAAAAGATCAGTGCCATGGCTACCCAGAGGTATACATTTAACTCTGGGCTTCAGAGTTAAAATCAGCTCCCCCTCGTTATCGTTTTAAGAAATGTATTTAGTCATAACATCATCTAAAGTTAAAGGCAACCTTGCTCTCTCAACAGAGCTCTCATAATAAAGGTTACACTATGTGAACCAGTGTATTGGAACTCAGATATCAGCCTGTTCCCTTGCTACACACTGCCTCCAGTGGATGTTAGGAATATGTCAGTAAGACATAGTAGAGAATATCACATGGAACACACTGAGGAAGTTTTACAGCAACAGTGCATCTGTGTTCTGTCTTCTGCTACAAAAAAGAAGTAACAATAAACAATTTAAGTATATCTATGACTGCAAGCTTTCATTTATATTCAGTATGTTAACTATCGGCCTGAGAACCCCATTAATCTGCTGCAAAGGAAAATCTCCTATTTGAACAGAGTTTGCCTTTATCATTCATAAACTATCCTTTATACTGTAATTTTGTTATATTGGCAGTTTGGTTTTTGTTTTACAAATAAAATGGTGCAAACAGTGCTAAATGCTTCGCAAATATGACCCATAATGTATAAAACTGTAGACATTAGAGGCTTCAGGGATGATTAGTTATGACATTCTTTGGTTAAGAAGAAAGGTCCATCCCAAATTTTCTTCTGTAACACATGGTTATTTCAGTTTAAGTAAAAAAGGGTTTTCAAGGGTGTCCTAAAACACAGGGACGTGTCCTTGCACAGATGAAACAATGACAGCTAAATTAGTTTATTGCAAAGGGATTTTTTAAAAGCCATGTGCAATGTGTTTCTGAACAAACACAATAACATTTGTATTTGCCCTTCGGTGACAGTGTTTCAGCTCTCATTAGTTTAACCACAGGGATCAGAAATAGATAGTGTGCTTAGTTGTTAACATATTGGGTTCCAATAGTATCTTTATTTGACATACAGAACAATGTTAATACAGAACTCTGAAACTTGGAAGGTGGAAGAACTAGATGATTAGCAACCAGACCTTTAAACTACCATCGTGGTTTGACAGAATCCTCCCCTTGGAAAAAAAGTCTGCATTGTTAAAGCTTCCTTTACAGGGTAAGTAGCTTCTAATTTTAATAGCTTTTTCTTTATGTTTTTTTCCCACCATTGAGTGGTTGTGGGTTGTGTTGCTCCAAATCTGAGTTATGTTTTTATACAGTAAACCTGACTTCACCAGGCTTTATCCTAAGTGTTGGGACTGAACAGCCTTCCACATTCTATTAAATATGTGTAACCTTTCAACTGCTAGCCCCACTTACTTTCTGTCTATATGAATGTAGAGCAGACACCTTAAAATTAAAATGCAACACATCTCAGCCATCCCTTACACAAACATTCATTGCTGCTACAAGTGTAAGTTAATTTGCTTGTTGAGTGTTTAGCTGTGTATGTTATCAGGCTTCTATACGTCAGCACTGTGGTCAGATCGTCAATGGATCTCGCTTCACTCCCCATTACTCTCTGACATTAATACTCATCAGATAAGGCTGCTGCTTCTCAGAGATGCTAGTGGAATAGAAATGAGACGAAGGTAACGGACTGAGAAAACAATAATTGCACAACTAGGAGGTCTGAGACAACAGTGGTTGAAGCATTGGTTTGTGGTTTGCAATACAACAGAGAAGGTCATGCTAGTTGGTGCTTTATTTTTTCAGCAGGACTGCCCTAAGCTTTTCTGTGCACAGTATCTGATAACATTATTATGAATTTATTTGGCAGACACCTTTATATTATATCAGACTTGCACGCCCTCAACAGTGCAAGTAAACAGAGTTTCCTCTTGAAGTCTCACAAGCATTAGCAGGGTTAAAATGAAGAAATCTAAAGTAGTCTGATACAATAGCCTGTACAAGTTTATTCACTTCTTCTGTGGGAAGCAAATGTTCCATTGCACCATGGATTCCAGAAGACCTGAAAATTAAGCTTAATTCTTGGTGTTCCAAGTTAACCCCTTAACTGGGACCCCATCAATAAACATCTCTGTAAGGACTTCATATTTCTCTCCATCCCTCTAATTCTGCTAACAGTTTCTTGCACACTGATAGCCATCACTACCTTGAGGGAATGAGTCACCGCGATCGGGGAGTTCTTATTGACTGTGAAGATGAGAGATTATTTTATTACATGACAGTAGCTGTTATTTACTTCATGCAAATATTGGACTCGGCTTTCACCAAGATAAAATGAGATAGTAGTGGTGGGGACCAGGGCCGCCGAGAGCCGTCATGGGCCCCGGGGAAGGATTGGTATGTCCTGCTTTTTTTTAGGTAAGTGAATAAATATTTTTTTTGTACAAACTCCACGTGTAATAGTCATTAATTGGAAGCTTACTTAACATCAAATAACATACGTTTTTAGCATAAACTACATTTTAATTGTGTTGCTATACACTATTTTATTTATCCAGTGCCAAAAATAAACCACTCATCTCTGCTCTTAACTAATAGCCAGTATTGGTAAATATATTTGTATTTTAAGCAATATAACGGATCATTCTCTAATTGTGTTTACCACCAGCTGAAGAAAGTACATAATTTATTTTACACGATACCATTTTTCTAACAAACTGCTGCAACACGTTGTTTTGAGCAAATTATAGATCTTAATAATAGAATAATTCATACTGTGGTATATATTGTGCAACTTTAGGGTTCTTTTAAAGTTTTTAAAAGTCTTTAAAAAAAAATACATAAAATTGCTAGCCTTTTTTCTGCTTTTTGGTGTAGTAAATTATGAAATGGGAAAGTTCAAATCATTGTGTGAAAGGAAGTGTTTGACAGCACCTGGATACACAATCATTACACAACAGAAGCACATTGGCTCGGTGGAGTTTTTCTTTTTAATGTTGTGGTGGGAACGCAAAGGGTCTTGTGCAGGGCTAGCTGTTTCCCCGTCTTCCCCCCCCCCCCCCTCAGTGGGCCTGGTGGGGACCAACCAAGTCGTAGCTTCGCTGTAATATATGAGCCTTCAGTGCTTTTCCTCCAGGTAACGTGGATTCCATATTGGCTTGGTGTTGATGGCTGAAGTGTAATGTTGGCTCCAGGGATGAGCCTATTTGCAGCCTCCCTGGTGCATCAGCACACACAAAGGTGGCAATGCTGTACTGGAACAGAATCTTTACCACTTTTTCTTTTACCCAGCACTCCTTAATCTCTTAACCTCCAACTATTTTGACATGTTTACAGACAAGCAACTTTAACCCTTTACAATATCAAGAATTTGCTTAGTTAATTGACTACCATTTTGGTAAATAATCTACTACATGATCATAATAACAATAGAGGGATAAAATGTCTACAAAATCCCCTATATCAACTGTAGAGATTATTCATATACTTTAGTAGTATGCCGTTAAAAGGGCACCAACAACACCATCTAGACAAGAAGGTGAATATCCACAAAAACACTGTGTAATTCAACTGGTATCAACTTCGGTCTCAATGTCTCTTGATTCCACTTTACCTAATGGGTTACATCAGCAGCATTATGCTGTTCAGCCCCTGATCAAAGGGCTAAAGCTAATCTAAAAGCTGTATGTGCACTTTAATCTCCACCACAGGTCAATAGGGAAAAAATTGTGTTAATGTGCTTAGTGGCAGGTTGCTGTTATTAACAGACTGGCTGATTCTTGGCAACCTTCTCCTCTCCACCTGCCCTCATCCTGACCTCTCCATTCACAGCTCAGACTGACACTGCCAATCTTTTAATCCCCAGAAGAAAAAAAAAAAAAATCAAACCTCAGCAAAAACAGCTACATTCATCAGCTACCCTTCCACCTTTCCCCTAAGCCATTAACATATTAACATTCACCTACTGTGACAAACAGTAGTTGTCTGTCATAAACCACACACAGCATAACATGTAACCAATATACATAGCCCAAGTTTTGTACAGCATTCAGAACCGTGACAAGAATAGGTCCAATGTACTGCATCAGAAATGTAAATGGATGTATTGGAAATAGAAAAAGCCACATAGCAGAGCAACACCCTGAACTGGAAATACAAAATTAGAGCAATACAAAACTGGAGCAAAGTACAGTACTATGACCTTACTGTTTGTGCGATACGTTGAATGGGCACCTCCATATATCCCCAGATGTCGATACTCTCAAAAACAAAACAATTTCCAAACCAAGATTCATCACAATTGTACAAGCAGTTCTATAGATAGTTCTGTGCAGCCCTGCATTGATTTCACACAGAATGGAGGAAAACTTGGCTCTTTTTTTTTTTTTTTACTACAATACACACCATTTGTGTTTTTGTCCTTAATGGGATTACTGGAGAATGAAACAAATAAATACAATCAAAGTACTTTTAAAATTACTAATACAAATTGTGACAAAAATAAAATATTTTGATCATAACAAGACCAGAGAAGCTGAAAGAACTAATTCACCACAGAGGCATTCTCATCTGTATAATGATCAAATGACAAAGAAAAAGTGAAGGTCAGGAAATGTAATCTGTAGAAAATAAATAAAATGTTACTGGTATTTGTCAGTGTCATATAAATAGAACTACGTTTCTCTTATTTAAATTGAATGCAAGTTGATTTTTGAGCTGGCTACAGCTCACCAGAATGCTAAGCAGAAGGGCTTTTATTTATTTATTTATTTATTTAAGTACAGAAGAAGCCAATGGTAAGAGTTAAAGAATTTTTAAAACTAATATGGAATTCCATTAACCCCTAAAGTCTGGGTGCATATTTTCCTTTCTGAATAAAAAGTGCTAATGATGATTTGGAATAAAAAGCTTGGAGAATCTTGCAGAATCTTGCACATAGTATCCTGGAACACAACGTCATGCTAAAAGAATGTGGTCTGCATACAGTGACAGGGAGCCTTGGACTGGATGTCATGGGGTGTTCAGCAGACATGCCAGGTCTCACTCATTTGGAGGAACATTTTGTCCTCAATTTTACTAGCCTCATTCGAATCTCACACATTTGAATGTTCTGACCGGGGCATTTCTATGTTCTGGTCAGGACAGAGGCAAGCATCGTGCCCCACTGTAACCAGCGCAACTTCCTCACACCTTTCATGAGCTCTACTTCAAAGAAATACATAAATTTACAGCATCCTAAAGTCCTACATTTTGATTTCAATGCAAGTCACAAATCTTGAATTTAATTTTAGTAAATCATTCCTGACACCTTATTTCAGCATAAAGTGATTTTGTCTCAGCCAGTTACCCAGAATGCCCCCTAGGAAGGACCCTCATGGAACATGCCCTCACATTACTGAACTGCTAATTAGTATACTTGTCTTTGAAATTGTACCCTGAAGAATGTCAATTAGCATACATATCATTGATAAGAAATGAACCCGCCTTTGGAATTACACCTTGTGAAAGTGCTGCCAAGAACATTTGTTCTTGGAGTAAGGCTGGCTCTTTCCAACACACTCCAACAGGCTCCAGGTCGACCTTTCTAACTCCAAGCAAGGATTTTAGATTTTTCTTAAACACATGCTTTCAAGGGGTTCATAACTGGTTGGTTTTGGTATTGTTAACTGCGAGACCACACCACCATCAGTGTATTCACAGTACTGCCTGATGCTATGATGTAGCCATCTGGTCTGAGTTTGCTTCAGTAATACAACACAGATACTAGGATGTATTTCTATTCTACAAAAAAGCTCTAACCATGAACTGATGTAATTGCAAAACAGGCTAACATTCTGGTATGGCTAAATTCCATCATCCATAGCTAATTATCACTACCACTACTACTACTAATAATAATAATAAAGTACACACAATATGACACATTTTACTAAGGTGTTCTGGGGACACACTGATGAGGCATTTTGTTGTAGAATACATTCAATTTCTTTCTTCATAAGAATACATTTGGTTGTAAACACCTGTACTTGTTACATAGTTTTACAATGTTTACTGCTAAGTATACATATATTAAATGGATGTATCAGTATGTGAATCTTCTGGTTTTGTTAGTATTATAAAATCTGACCAAACTTCATACCATTTTCTCCTGCTCTGTGTGGATGTGTTAACATTCTTCCAACTTCTGAACCCAAGAGAGTTAAAAAAAAAAAAGAAAGAAAATCCAAATCCTATTAATAATGGCTTTTCAGAAGGGTTTAGATGATTGGCCAATATCTTTTGGTATGCTATGGAATCCATTTTACCATGTATTAGAACTTAATTTCCTGTGCCATTAGAGGAAAAACAATCGGTATGATATTCTTTTCCTTGTACGTCTCACCAGACTTTCTCCAAACGTAACGACTATCAGTGTGACCAAATAGCTCGATTTTTGTTTCATCACTCCAAAAAACCTTTGACCAGAACTCATATCCATCATTCAAATGCCATTTTGCAAACTTTAAGCGACTGTCCTTGTGACATTTTCCTAAGAGTGGCTTTTTCCTTGGCCTGCGACCATTGAGACCTTCACCATGCAATACTCAACCTATGGTTGAAATGAAAACCCCAGTCCCACTTGCTGCCAATTCACTTTGAAGCAGTCAATCTTGGATTGTTATTAACCTTCCTCTCAATTCTACTTGTTCTTGTTCTTTCTTCCAGACTGAGGGAGCGTTGTGACAGTACCATGAGTCTTGTACTTCTTTATAATAGAAACAATAGTTGAAATTGGGATACTTAAATGCTTGGAAATCTTCTTGTACCCTTTTCCAACTTTGACAATAACTAATTTTCTGCCTAAGGTCTTCAGATAGATCTTTACTAAACTGAGCAAACAAACATAAAGGTAGTAGAACTACAAGTTTCGACACAACAGGTCTTCGTCAGGTTCACAGGTTCACCTGTTGTGTCGAAATGCGTAGTTCTACTACCTCGGTTTAGTAAAAAACATGTTTGAACTAATAAAATGAAGAAAATCTTTTTTTAAGTAAATCTTGTCCTGATTTTGAGGAGTATGCGACCAATTGGTCTTTTGGACTTCAATTTATAAATCAAGGTTGGTAGATCGATTTGAGAAGTGAGCATAAACTCAAACAGACTTTCTTTTGTTTTAATATATAATATATAAATAATGAAGATGACACCGGAAGAATAGATTAATATCTTTCTATTCCATCTTCCCATAAAATGCAAAGATTTATATTCAGCTTTAATCAAGGAAATTATGGTGATATCACTGTTACGGTTTTATAGGTGATATAACTATATCTTTTGGAGTACATTAAGTATATCTGATCAGTGTCACAAAACCATTCTTTATAAACTGCACCACTGGGATTTACTGAACACAAGGGGAAGAAATGTTTCTAAATCGTTTTAACGGCAAGCTGGAACACGTAACACCTTTGCTATAGGTATTCCTTAGGGCAGCAGTGTGGAGTAGTGGTTAGGGCTCTGGACTCTTGATCAGAGGGTTGTGGGTTCAATCCCAGGTGGGGTACATTGCTGCTGTACCCTTGAGCAAGGTACTTTACCTAGATTGCTCCAGTAAAAACTCAACTGTATAAATGGGTAATTGTATGTAAAAATAATGTGATATCTTGTAACAATTGTAAGTCGCCCTGGATAAGGGTGTCTGCTAAGAAATAAATAATAATATTCCATATTCTATTCCAAGTCCCCTGGCAAAATCTAAATCTAGATATTTTAAATTGCTGAGATACATGATAGGAGGTCAAAGATGCAGGTAATTCATTTCATACATGACTTGAAACACTAAACTATATAGTGAAATAAACAAATGACTAATGCCTTCATCTGTGTTGTGATAAATCTCACAGCAGAGAAGGGAGCAAAGCAGAATATACAACTGCATGGTTTTTCATTAAAAAGCTCACAGTAACTTCCAGATAATAATAATGGTAAGCACATACATAAAACCAACAAAGTACATCAATAAGTGCATTAATCACTGAAAAACCAAAGTGCTGAAAAGGGGAGATCTATAATAGGGATGAGATTTGTGGAGGATAACGAGGACAAATATAAAGAGAAATAAATGTGAGCTCATTAAAGGAATCTTTACTGAGGGTCTCACACAGAAGGCGATAAGAGCAATGCCTGCTGATGTAGTTTTTACCTTTTACTTCTGGAATTGTCTATTACTGATATCTATTGCAATCTTTTTTCTATGGCTTTTTGAATGACATGCATCAACTGTTTTGTTTGCATTTTACTTTTCAAGAAATACAAGTACGCGTACTGTACTGTAGTTGTGCTCGATGAAGTTAAAGATTTTGCATGATAAAAATATTTTTCCATAAGGTGCTTGACTTTTTTGTTGATGGCTTGGAGAGTAAAATGAGGAATTTCTTTAACAGCATTTTTAGTTAACCCCTTCATATCCAAATCAGTCTACCATCTGGCACAAAACTGTAGATGATGTTGTTGCTTGAATATTGCTTGGATGTGAACAGACAGCATGTTGAAAATGGTTTAATAGCTTTGGTGATTTGATCAATTATCAGATCTACTTGTAAAAGCTGGGGCTATAAATTACATTTTTCGACAAAACTGGGAGAGTGGACAAAACAATAATGAATGTTACTGATGTACTACTGCCATGGATACGTTTGAAATGACTTTGGATCAAAGATAACAAGATAAACAAAAGACATATAACACAATATAAAAAATATATCAAATTTATTCTGTTAGTTCAGCACAAATCCTTGTAAATGGAGTCTGCACCATAAAATCCAGGAAGGATTAAAACAGCATTAGAGATTCAGGTTAATAACTTGCAGATGGCAGGCTGTGATAGTAATTGATATTGATTTTTGAACGTGATTCAAAAAGAAGACTTTAGCACAGACCCCGGTCGAGCATTGCTATGTCTAAGGCTCAGTCCTAATAACAGGATTCTCAGTGTGTCTGCAGTCTGTCTGTATTTTGTTACCTTTTTTTCTGCCTTTTATAAATATTTCTCTCCTTTCAGTGGACTCATTCCCTTATTGTGTTGTGTAGCGGTACACCTGTTTTCTAAACATTTTAAAAATAGTATCTACTGTGGAGCAAAAACTGGTAAAGCATCTACATTGTACAACTTTAAAATGTAATAATCTACATTGTATAACTTTAAAATATAATAATCTACATTGTACAACTTTAAACAGTGACAAACGTTAGGTTACTTACCGTAACCCTGGTTCCCTGAAAGGGAAGACGACCACCAACATACTTATAGGATATGCCTCTCTTAGGTAGGCATAGGGCAAAAGACTGGGTCATGACCCTTAGTCAGATACCAGTTCTGAAAATATCTCCACTTATAGGCATATAAAACGACCTAGTGGAGCCTGCCCTACCGTTCTGCAATGTGCCCACGACTGAGTACATCACGCCAGGAAGGGGCCTATCGGCAGCTCTGATATAAAGAGCTCAGTGAACACCTACCTAAGGCAGGCATATCCCATAAGTATGTTGCTGGTTGTCTTTGAATTGAAAGGGAACTTCTTTTACAGGAACTGACCTGTTTTGTGCAACTTTAAGGAAACAACAAGTGATTGCCTGATCCTTTTATTGTATCTAAATGGAATGGAAATCTAACCAGTGACACTTTTCTTCACAGAGTTCACAAAAGACAGAACTTAACACTTCAAACTGCAATCAAGAGCCTCCTACAACACAGCACGATAGCATGTTGAGGGTGCAGTGTTTGTAAACGTGCGTGCACTGACCTGGTTGATAATAAAGATCCCGTAGTCAATCTTCTGTCGACGGAGAATGGGGTGGAGGTAGTGCAGCCAGTACTTGAGATGGTGGTCTCTGTGCCGGTAAGGGATGATAATGGCCACCTTCTGCTTGGCTTTACAATCCGGAGGAGTGTACTTCCCTCCATTTGTCACGTCCGGGTTCTCCTTCTGCACTCTCTCCAGCGTCATGGCAGAGCTGAACTCGATAAGCAAGCGGCCAACTACATGAACAAAACAAAATCATAGGAAAGCAGGTTGTGAGAATTGGCAAATACAGCGGTCATTCTCAAGTTTAATTTTGCTCCAGCAGGAACTGTAATATACTCAAACCATAGCACATTTTATTTATTTATTTTTATTTAGTAGTCACCAATTGTTTTTTATCATTTTCTCCCAATTTAGAATAGCCAATTATTTTTAGGCTCAGATCACCGCTACCACCCCCATGTTGACTCGGGAGCGGCGAAGACAAACTGTCCTCCGAAGCGTGTGGCGTCAGCCGACCGCTTTTTTTCACACTGCAGACCCACCATGCAGCCACCCAAGAGCTACAGCGTCGGAGGACAACTCAGCTCTGGGAAGCTTACAGGCAAGCCCGCAGGCACACGGCCAGACTACAGGGGTCACTGGTGCGCGGTGAGCCGAGGACAACTTGGCCGACCTAAGCCCTCCCCCACCCGGGCGGTGCTTGGCCAATTGTGCGTCGCTGTTCATGGTCGGGAGTGGAATAGCCTGGACTTGAACTGGCGACGTCCAGGCTATAGGGTGCATCCTGCACTCCACGCGGAGCGTCTTTACCGGATACACCACTCGGGAGCCCAATAGCACATTTTAAAGTGCCCAAACCACTTTAAATATTACCATGGCTTTGTTGGAATGACTCCTCCCAGTAACCACCAGACAGTGTGCTACGCCTACTTAGTGTGGTAGGGGGTATAAGACATCCAACTGAATCACAGTTCGAACCGTTCCAGGTTCTACCATGAGAGTAATTGGATAGACCACATGGAATTGTATTTAATTTCTCACCAAATATTATAATGGTTTCCTGTCAAAAGTAAGGTATTTTTACTCTGGCATGCTGCTTGACCTGTTGTAGAGGTGGACTCATTAGTTGCACATTAAGAAGAAGAATGAGCCTTTAAAGAAACATAACCATTTAAGGCTCAATGCTGTCTGCCTAATTAGAGGAATCTTGCCATTTGGTTTCTTGGGGCCCAGTTCTGAAGATGAGTGCAGTATGCATACTGGCAATATGTCATTATAATAACTTACATGTCAGCATTCTTGCTGGTTACAATTTAAAGAACCAAAGAATACAAGATCAGCACTTTATCAACAATTATACACTATTGCAGAATTTACTCTATGTCCAGTAATTCACGATACAAAAAACCTGTGGGTCATCATTACTCTTAAACTGTAACTACTGGTTACTGTTTGCTCTTTTTATGTTAAACTTGCTACAGACAATCTAAAGCTTTGTAGATTGCTTGGTCCTGAGTATTTCAAAATCACTTTTAAATCCCCCAAAATAGTGAGTTCTGAGCAAAATTTAAAACTTTTCACAGATGCTTACAAAAAATGAATTGACCTAAAAGTAAACATGATAAAAACTGATAGCAAAAGCTGGGTTACCAAGGGTTGTGGGAAAACAAAAAATAATACCATGGCTGATATTTATTACCACATAACATCTAGTGTGCTCTAAGGACGTGAAAGCATGTGTCAAACCACACCTTATTCTAAAAGGTAGAATTCTACAGACAACCGAAGGAAACTTCTAAGAAATACTCACCATTTGTTCGAATACAAAATGAAAACATACTTAAGGCTGTCAATAAAAATACATTTTGTTTCATGGCCTTGGTTAGCCCTAGTGCTTCTAAGTTGAATTCACTATTACATTAACCTTTTCATACGGTGCTATTGAAGCTTTCTGCCAAATGTGACAACAATCTAAAAACCACAAATACTGACTCTGAAGCAATTCTCTTCCTGCTGAGCCAAGGTTTCTAAAAGAAATACAAGCATTCAACCTCAGCTGAATGACACATTTTTGGTCTGATTTTTTTTTTACTCTACACAATTAAAATACAAAAAAAAGCATAAATGTGTTTGTCAGAGTACATCCAGATAATTAATCATTTATTCCTGATTTTTATGATTAAAAAAAAAATGTAATCAGAACACCTTGAAATCCCATTAAATCTAACAATGTACATACAGTAATTACGGTTCAATTCTAGATTACTGTTGCAAAAGGATATATCAGTACAATGCAATTGCACAGGCTTTCTTTGAGTTTAAGGGCATGTATCTGAGGGTTTTGTAATTATTTTTAAAATAAAAATAAAATTAAAAAAGGTAGCTGTATACACTACACTAATACACTCAGGTGCTAAACTACTGTAGGTGAATCAACATTTGATTATTTTTTTTTTAAAATCATGTTTATTTTTTTGTTTTTTTAAAACAGTGAGATCAACAAGAAGATGATGTCATGCCTGCCCTGTGGATACAGAAGTTATATAGACGGTTGTGGTTGAGTTTTATGTTGATTCAGGGTTTAGTAAACACATTTCTCACCTTGACAAAGTTAACAGAGACATGGGGAATATTGCCTAGTTCTCTGACACAATTTTGTTTTAATTCTGTATCCTTTTTTTACTATGCGAAACACAACCGCTGCCTCATTACCATTCCTTTATCTTTCAGCTATTGGCATTCCAGAAGTATCGGAAGATCCTTTCATCGTATTTTTTTTTTTTTTTTTTAGCAAAAGCCCAGATATTCCTGAATATCTTCCTTTAGATTCCATTTCTAAACGATGCTGTGAGGAACCAAAGGGCTATTGTTTTTAGTTTCTATCAGACTGAATCTCCTGCAAAAAAAGGAGTATTTATTCAGTTTTTTAATTACCGTAGACCCCTTTTTATTCCTTCGCAATTCAAGTTGTTGTTTAGCTTTTTTTTTGTTTTTATTGGTGAAGTTCCTTTTAAGTCAATGCATTATAAAGGCAGATTTTTTTTTTTTTTAATTTTTTTTTTTATTTAGTGTGCCCAATTATTTTACCCCCGATTTCCCACACAGCTCAGGAGAGCCGAAGGCTCAGTGAGTGTCCAGCTTCCTCTTTTAAACCCATGAACTCGAGAGTGGATGTCAGCGAGCTACCGGCCTCTGGAGGACAAAGGCCAGCCCTGCAGGTGTCCGCGCTGAGCTCACTGGACACCTGGCCAGCAGGGTGATGGTTTGGGATTTTAGCATGTTTTAATTAGGAACTTTTATCCCAAAAAATGTGAAGCAACTGAGGCAATTCAAAATGCTATTTCCCTTAGTCTCCCCCTTTCCCTTATTTTTCATTACATATTTCTGTGGAGATTTTTTTTGTTGGCAAATTAAATTACATAAATGTCAGGGAAGAGCAGGGAGACATGTCTGATAATTAGCTAGACTAACACATTCCAATTGTATCATACAGATAAGGGTTAGACGCAAGCCCTAACTCCAGACATTGGCTTTAAATAGAGCAGCAGACAAGCATGTCATAACTTCCATCGCCTTCCACGGTCAGAGGTTTCAGGCAGTCAAGTCATTACACACATTACACACAATGATATCTGGAGGTCTGTCTTAGTTTCACCTGAAAGTGTCATAAAAGGGAATGAGGCGATCTTACTTCTGATACTAGAGAAGTTAGAGTGAGGCTGAGAGGGTTTCACTCAAATCAGTGCACGAACGCAGCATACTGTATAGTACTGTCCTGTACATGGCAACAGATTAAGAACAATTTTGATTTACTTATCCACATCCAAGGTCAAAAGGCCTTGTGTTGACGTCTGCCAGCAACTGACCCCCAACTAAGGATAGTTAGAAAAGCTAGTATTACTATAGTTTGCTATTTAACAAAGACTTTCAGCCACTGTGATTTTTCAACATTTCCCCTGCATTCTGGATAGTTTCAATGGTGTATGTGACCTGACTAAAAATATATAACGAAAAAAAGAAATTGTCATGGGAACACTGAAAGAATGCTCTGCTTGCAGGTCATGCTTATACATGTTTATACACTATGTCCTTCTCAAAATGTTGGATTTATAAATCCATTTTATTTTGCTTATTTAATAATGAATATGAACAGGCATGTTTTATTCTAACTCAGTGTACAGTGTACTGTACTATGGGTCACAGAAACCGTTTGCTTGAGATTTACTATCCTCACTATCTTCCTTTATTGAACTTTATTGAAACACTGTTTTCAGGCCCATACAGTACAGCAGATATACATGGTGAGCTAAAGGATCAGCACACTTTAACTGGAAGGGATTCTTACACAGTATAAACCTGGCGGATCATCATAGCGGCCAGTAAACCCAGTGGAGACAACTGTGCATTTCAGGTTTATTTTACAACTTTTTCTTACCTAATTATTTAAGTCAGTAAAATGACATGGCCTCTGAATGTGATGTCTGCTTATTCATTCAGTCTCATGTTTGGATCTCTAAGACTTGTTACCAATTACAGAGTTGACTTAACATGAGTGATTTTACACAAGGGCTTAAAGATTTATGCATGGCATCGCCAAAAGAAACAGGAAGACAAATTAATGGATGTATAAAAAATCAGAGAGGCATGGAAAATGTGGGGTAAATGAAAAGAAACATGTGACATTGTACACAACATCTGGCTGATGGAACAAATACAGTAGCAGATTTAATTGGACTTGCAAACAAATGGTCTCCCAGCTCACACAGAAATAGTACTGAGGACAAAAGCCAAGATGGATGTGTCCTGTTTACCATCCACCTGGGCTATAGCTGGGATACCAACCCACAGGCTGCAGCTCTACCCAGCACGCCAATATGGTTGAATATGGTACAAGATAGGTTCTGTGTTAATTGACCTTTATTTTTAAATCTGTTAAGTATATCAATTTAAATCAATTTTCCACCATATACAGTGAAAACTCACGTAGAACAGCTTCATGAATATAAAATGGTATTTTGTTACTAATCATTCATAGGAGATGATTTCCTATTAACAGTCATATTAGAAAGAAAATGTAAAAAAAAAATGCTATACTATACTGACTTAGGCTGTACTCTGAACCACACAGGCTTGACCTACAGTGAACCGCAGTTTATACAAGTGACACAACCTACAGATCAGTATTATACTGTCGTCCTGAGTAGAGCACACTGGAAATATTAGAAAATTCTGTCATACTGTATACTGTGCTAAAAATTGCATAATAATTTTACCAGATAATGTCATGTGGCCAACCTTTTTTTCCAGAACTTTCCATAGGATTATTATTAAAATAAAATGGAATGTTCTAATACCAGTAAAATAGAAACAATACCAAATTAACTACAGTTATTCCTGGATTTTTACAAGCTTGTTGTGTTCTTTTCTTGACAACATGAATTTTCTCCCTTTTAAAATCAGGCTCCTAGTAGGATACTGGGGAACAATAGTAGAATTGCCACTTCAAACAGAAAATAACCTTGAGTTTCTCTTTCCCCCCGAGCTCAGTTACAATCAAGCCTGTGAAAATCAATAGGTTCTCCAGACACAAGGAAAGGGAATGGAGATTACCAAGTCGATATGTTATTCCCTCCACATCAAGACAGGGCTCTGTTAAATCTCAAATCCAGTGAAGTCAGGCCACTAAGATTGCCAGATGTCACTAGACCAGGCTTTCAGAGGAATGGAGCATCAAAGTAAAGGGGGGTGGGGGGATCTGTGATTTCAGATGACCTCTTGAGCCTCCAGAACGTGGAAGTGCTGGTACAAATCTTTTGTGTGTCTACGGGTCAGAGGACTGCCTCGAGCTCTGAATACAGCAACACATCAAAAGGTGTTACTGTGCTTACAGCACTGAGTAGATGCTTCCTTTGGAGTAATAAAGACTGCCACTAAGAATAGTATGATACAAGAACATATAACAACATCTCATGAAGTGTGGTTATCTATGCTGATACTTTCAGTATTTGCTTCAAAGTAAAAATGAAGACATACATTTCTGACATACTTTACTTGTCAGTCTTGAACAAAATAACAGCTGTACCATATCTGTCGAGCTTTATGCAGTTAAGGTGCCTGGCTTTGTGCAGATTGATGATGGCTTACAATAGTTACACATGTTTTTAATAGAGTATACAAAGTGTATATTAAAAGTGATTAACTTAAAACAAGAGGTATCATTGTGGCCTGTTTTTGGTCCACAAGAAAATCCCCATATGGAAAAATAATATATTGCTGTATATGTCAAGCAAGAGAAATATATTTAAAATACATGGTAATATATCGTCATCTATTTCCTAACTATATGCTGTATAGTGCAATATATTTTTAAATATATTCTCATACATTTCAGAAAACATTCTATATATATATATATATATATATATATATATATATATATATATATATATATAAATATATATTTCAGTATATTCCTACAAGAATACAATATATATTTTATAGATGGTAGGATACTAAAATATATTTTGGATTTCATTAAAATATATTTCAATACATTTAAAAAAAGGCTACTTAGCATGCTGTAACATGCCCACACTGTTTCAGTTTTGATTTATTATTAATTTGTATTTATCCTTTCCTGAAGAGGTGTAACACTTTATATTATCACTCAAGTCATTATTGTCTTCTCACAAAACAATATAAATGACATTACCTCACAGTACAAGGAATCAGGGACCTAATTATTCCATATGGCCAGAGCGGGGCATGCTGGGACAGAGCGATTCGACATTCTATTGGTTCCGAAGGACAGGTGGACTGTTCTATTCCCCTTTTAGAACGTTAAATCTTGAGTTATTGTTTCCCCTTGTGTGTACCAGTGTCCTGTCCTGTCTGGGGTAAGTGTGATGTGTTACTGTATAGTGTGTGTAAGTCGTTTGGTGAGACCCCTCTGTCTCTCCCCACTGTGTGCTGAATTCCCTGACCTGTGTTGTGCTCTTCAGCTGTATGTGTTGGGTAAATCAAACTTGGTTGATTTAACTCTGTTGAATATTATAATATAAAACAAAATGTTGTAAAAAAAATATGGAAGCATACTTTGAAATGTGTTAATTCATTTTATGGACATGGTATATATTTAAATATATTTTTGACATATATTCCCAACATATTTTAAAGAATATGGAAGCATACTTTGTGTATACTATATGTCGGGATATATTTTAAAATATGTCAATGTATGTATAAAATATATTTAAATATATACAATTCTATATTTTTTACCATGTATTTCAACATATTTTTGAAATATATTTATTGTATATATATATTTTTTTTCCGTATGGGTCTGCTGAACCAAAAGGCTGAACTCTTACAAAACATTTTCTGGAAAAGCATTTTCTAAACTTAAGATAGAAGGAATGCCTAGGTCCCATAAAACAGATGTGACAGGAGCACAGAATCCAACTGTCTAAGATATTAAATGACACTGGCAATACCAATACAAGTTGCTGGTTGGACCCATTACAGTGTCAATGTTAGTTTGTTATGACAGACATCCTAGTTTCCACATGTTTAAGTGTCTAGCTTGCTTTTAAAGATTTTGGCAGAATAACTATCTCAATAGATTTAAAATCAGAGTCTCCACAATATGGTACAGTAAACTGTCTAAGTATTACAGCAATTCTATTCGACCCAAAACAAGGGACTGCTGAGATGAAATGCAGGATCTGCTTAGGAAATGCAGGTACTGTACACAAGACATGAGCACCATCATCATTTTATGATTGTTGTTTAATTGCTTGCACTGCATATATATATATATACACTACCGGTCAAAAGTTTTAGAACACCTCCATTTTTCCAGTTTTTATTGAAATTTACGCAGTTTAATGTGTCAATGTACTCTGAAATTAAAGCATAGAACAAATAAACAATTGGAGATAAAAAAGAAATCATGGAATCGTTTTGTTTAACAAAATTTAATCTAAATTTTTGACTCAAAGTAGCCACCTTTTGCAGATATAACAGCCGAACACACTCGTGGCATTCTTTCTACAATGGAAATCAAATATTGTTCGGAAAGTTCTTTCCAACACTGTTGCAGAAGTTCCCACAAATGTGTTGCACTTGTAGGTTGCTTTGCTTTCACCCTTCTGTCCAGTTCATCCCAAACCAGCTCGATGGGGTTTAAGTCTGGAGACTGTGTTGGCCATTCCATGATTTGAAGCCTACCGTCTTGTTCTTTTCTTCTAAGGTAGTTCTGACATAGCCTGGAGGTATGTTTTGGGTCATTATCTTGCTGTAGGATGAACCCCTGACCAACTAGGCGTATACCAGAGGGTATTGCATGGCGCTGCAAAATGCTGTGGTAGCAGTTTTGGTTCAGGGTTCCACTCACTCTGTGCAAGTCGCCAACTCTGGATCCAGCAAAAGAGCCCCAGACCATCGCACTTCCTCCTCCATGTTTGACAGTTGGTGTCACACACCGAGGAACCATCCTTTCGCCTACTCGACGGCGTACAAAAACCCTGCGTGATGAACCGAAGATTTCAAATTTTGATTCATCGGTCCATAAGACCTTCTTCCAGTCTTCAGTAGTCCACTGGCGGTGCTTCATGGGCCAGGCAAGCCTCTCTTTCTTATTTTGCCATCTTAGCAATGGCTTTCTTACTGCCACTCGACCTGTCAAACCTGCAGCTCGAAGTCTTCTCTTCACAGTTGAAACTGATACTTGTTTACTTCGACCAGTGTTAAGCTGTGCTTGAGGCTGTTGTCCTGTGAGCCACCTATCACGCAAGCTGTTGACTCTCAAAAACTTGTCTTCTGATTCTGTTGTGGCTTTGGGTCTGCCAGACCTCTTCCTGTCAGAGTTTCCTCCAGTTTCCAAGTGCCTTTTGATGGTGTAGGAAATTGTACTCACTGACACCTTGGCTTTCTTTGCAATTTCTCTAAAGGAAAGACCTACACTTTTAAGGGTTATAATGGTCTGTCTGTCTTCCTTTGTTAATTGCCTTTTTCTCGCCATTATGAGAGCAATATACTACTTCCTGCAGTACAATACTGTCCAAATAATACTTAAGAGGGTGTAGTAACACAGTCTGTTCCAACACTGCTTTTATACAGACAGAGGGTTTGTAAGTAATCAACAAAACCTGTAGGAATTGTTAGCATCAACTTTCAAGGCTTAATTTACTTCCATTGCTGCAGAACAGCTGTAAGTTGTTAACCCATTACTTGTTCCCTGAAAAAGGCCTTTTTGTATAACTCTGAAATGTACATTATTTTTCAGTTTTTGGTAACCTAAACTTTTTTTTTTAACCTCTGGCAGTTTACCGCTTACCTTTGTACCATTTCAGGTTATTCACTGGACTTGAACTGCTTAAATTTCAATAAAAACTGGAAAAATTGGGGTGTTCTAAAACTTTTGACCGGTAGTGTATGTATATATATATATATATATATATATATATATATATATATATATATATATATATATATATATATATATATATATATTTCATTTAGTAGTCATCAATTGCTTTTATAATTTTCTCCCCAATTTGGAATAGCCAATTATTTTTAGGCTCAGCTCACCGCTACCACCCCTGCGCTGACTCGGGAGGAGCGAAGATGAACACATGCTGTCCTCCGAAGCGTGTGCCGTCAGCCAACCACTTTTTTTTTCTTACACACTGCAGGCCCACCATGGAGGACAACGCAGCTCTGGGCAGCTTACAGGCAAGCCTGCAGGCAAGCCTGCAGGCGCCCGGCCAGATCACGGGGGTCGCTGGTGCCCCTGCAACTGCACATTTAAAAACAATATTACAATGAAGGAATTTTAAAATGGTGGAACTATAGTTTCTAGGAAAAAAGGGCATTGCAGATCTCTGCAGATTCAAGGAAGTGAGCACTACATATAGTCTGACTATGAAGCTGTAAGAAAGCCCCTAACAGCATGAAGCCATGAAGGAATGGAAGAAAAAGAAAAAAGTCACTTGTGTGTATAAATATATAAATGCACCCTTCTCAAGTGTTTTGCTAACCTTCCACCTAGGAAATTGTGTTTTCCTCCTCACAGCATCAGAGCAAAAAACTGTGTTCCAAATGTGTTTTTGTATTAGGCTGCTATCCAATGCCCTCAATCTCCAGCCTGCAACCTGCCACTTTAGCAGAAAAATCCCTTGACCCTTAAATGATATGTAAGGTTTCCATTAGAGGTATGCAAA
This sequence comes from Acipenser ruthenus, assembly GCF_902713425.1. Lineage (NCBI taxonomy): Eukaryota > Metazoa > Chordata > Actinopteri > Acipenseriformes > Acipenseridae > Acipenser > Acipenser ruthenus. Next base: position 34,362,563 of record NC_081200.1, on the reverse strand, counting down.
ACATGTTGAATTGATGAGACAGTAATGGTCATGTGACGGCATTGTGTGGTACTGCAAGTTAAAATGGTGATCAAAAGAACCACTGTTAACATTTGTATGATACTGTATGCAGTAATTCCCATTAGAAGTGACAGGTACATTAAATAGGAGACTGGTACAGATGTTATAAGGTAGTCGATCTAAAAGGCAGTTAAATAAACCATGTTCATTTTAACTTAAGTTATTATCTTTTGTTTTCTGTTTTGAATCATTTAAATCATATTCAATTCATTTGATTACACAAATACACTGCTGTAATGAATAGTTCCAGCAATAACGGATGACTTAAAAAGAGGAAAGAAATACAATGCTGTGTTGGTTCTTCATTACCTTGCCTCTGCTGTCCCTGTCACCGCGATCTTCCCTGTCACCGCTTTATATGATAACAGATAGCGAGGGAGCTAATTGTATTGTTCAGATAATGAGGGGAAACACTAGCTTCTCCACTGCAATATTCACAAACCACAATTGCCCTTTAAATGGATTTGGATAATGTGATTGAAACTTAAATCCAAAGCAATTAGAAAACATTACCAACCAAAGCCAGGAAAATGTAATTTGAAGATGTCACTGTGTCATTAGGATGCTGGCTTAATAGGGAGATGGCATTTCTTCCTTTTTGTTTGTTTCCGATTGATCATATTTATTTATTAGAAGTTGTTCGGTTTGCCCATTAGGATGTGAGACACAGTTTAACTTGTTTCTTAATATTTCCACAAACATGATTTCCATTACACGAGAGTAGATATTAAAACTTCATGCTGATTTGAACTCGGCTCTCGCCAAGATAAGCACCAACTAAGACGTAGCTTTACAGTAAACTAATGTGATCCATATGCGTCTCCATCCATTTACGTTTCCTTCCATATGATGATGTAGATATCCTTCTGTCTGGTGTTAATGGCTGAAGTGTAATGCTGGCTCCAGGGATCAGCTTATTTTGCCTCCCTGGCGCATCAGCACACACAACGGCTGCGATGCTGGCTCCGGGGATCAACCAAAGTGCGGCCTCCCCAGCGCATCAGCATGACAACCGTCTGGATTGAGCTAAGTAGGGTACATCTCTGGGGTTTTCAAGTGGGCACCTTCCATCCTCAGTGTTTCGTCGACTAGCCCACGACACCTCAAGAGGGCTCGACGGTGATTCTGGCGTCCCAGCATCACCCCCCTCCGTCCCCCACTCAACTCAGCCCAGCTTACTTACCTGTCCCCAGCCAGAATCTTTCCGTCTCAACCACAGCCAGTTGCTGCTCCTCTCTGCTGCTTCAGATAAGTTCTTCACTGTGCGACGCAACTCTTGGCCACTGAATCCGACGTCTCTGAGAAACCGGGTTGTAGAGTGTGCCACAAATCCTCGACAACCCACTTCCACTGGGTAAACCCGAACTCTCCATCCTCGCTGTTCCGCTTCAGTGGCTAGTTGAGCATACCGCAGTTTCTTCCTCTCATACGCCTCATCTACAGCGTCCTCCCATGGCACTGTTAACTCTACCAGGTGAACAAGGCGTGCTGATCCAGACCACAAGACAATATCTGGTCGAAGGTTAGTGGTGGCAATCTCAGGTGGAAAAATAAGCCGTTGACCAACATCTGCCAGCATATTCCAGTCTCTAGCAGCTTCCAGTTGTCCTGGGCGAGGATTGGTTTTAACACCTTTTCTTGGTGGTTGCTCTCCTGGGCGGAGGAATGTTGTCTTTTGTGTGTAATGTTTTGATGGAACAGGTGGCAACTTATTGGTCATGTTACGCTTGTCTTCCAATGCTAAGGCCAAACATCGCAGCACCTGGTCATGGCGCCAAGTAAACCGTCCTTGGCTAAGAGCCACCTTACATCCTGTCAAAATGTGCCTTAATGTTGCAGGTGATGAACACAAAGGACATGAGGGATCCTCTCCTACCCAGAGGTTTAGGTTCTGTGGTGATGGGAGAACATCATATGTTGACCTGATGAGGAAACTGATCCTGCTCTGTTCCATTGACCATAGGTCTTGCCAGCCAATCTTGCGTTGTTCCACACTCTCCCATCTCATCCATTCTCCCTGTTTGGCCTGGGAAATGGCCTTTATACACCTCATCCTCTCCTCCTGCTTTTGCACCTCGTTGACTACCAGCTTCCTTCTTTGAGCTGGGGCCGCCTTGTGCCATGTTGGAGGAGTTGAACTGAAACCAAGACCCCCTCTTCCATGCTGAACTTGCCCCATGATATCACCAATTCGAAGGGCAGCCTTTGCATCTTCCACAGCTTTCTTTGCCGCCCACTTTCTTCCAGTTTTCAACACAGGTGCTGCCTCCCTTACGCATTTATCGTGTGACTCTACTAATGTCATTTCCAGTCTGACCTTGGCGCACTTAAACTCCTCGGTTAGAGCAGAGACTGGTAGCTGCAGTATTCCTTTACCATAAAGTCCCACTCTGCTGAGGCAGCGTGGAACTCCCAACCATTTCCTGATGTATGAACTGATTAAAGCTTCCAGCTTCTCTACTGTTGTCAAAGAAACCTCGTACACAGTCAGTGGCCACAGCAACCTCGGCAGTAGACCAAACTGAAAGCACCAGAGTTTTAGTTTACCTGGTAGAGCGCAGCTGTCTATGCTCTTCAACCCTTCCACTGCTTGTTGTCTAACTTCTCCCACACGAACTGTGTCCTTTAGATCCCCGTCGTACCATCTCCCAAGACTCTTCACTGGCTTCTCAGACACTGTTGGTATTGCCTCACCATTAATGAAGAATGTTTTATCTACTACTTTGCCTTTAATTATAGAGATGCTCCTTGATTTAGTGGGCTTGAATTGCATTCGTGCCCATTCAATGTTATTGGTTAATTTGCCCAATAATCGATTAGTGCAGGCTACTGTTGTAGTCATGGTTGTCATGTCATCCATGTATGCTCGAATTGGTGGTAGTCGCATTCCAGAAGCCAAGCGCTCTCCTCCTACTACCCATTTTGATGCCCTAATGATTACTTCCATTGCCATGGTAAAAGCCAGTGGAGAAATGGTGCATCCTGCCATTATTCCAACCTCTAGGCATTGCCATGTAGTGCTGAATTCTGAAGTTGAAAAACTGAATTGCAAATCTCCAAAATAGGCTTTCACTAAATTTGTTATTGTCATCGGTACACTGAAAAAATCAAATGCTGCCCAAAGTAGTTCATGTGGCACTGAACCATATGCATTAGCCAAATCCAGGAATGTCACATGGAGCTCCTTCCTCTCCTTTTTAGCTGATTGAATTTGTTGCCAGATCACATTGATGTGTTCTAAGCAACCTGGGAAACCTGGAATGCCCGCTTTTTGTATTGAAGTGTCAATGAAGCAGTTCTTTAATAGGTAAGCTGACAATCTCTGAGCAATAATGCTGAAGAAAATCTTGCCTTCTACGTTTAATAGGGAAATGGGACGAAACTGACTGATGCTTGTAGAATCTTTTTCTTTAGGTATAAAGACTCCACCTGCTCGGCGCCATGCTCTTGGTACAACCTGTTTTTCCCATGCCACTTTCATCAATTTCCACAGAATTCGTAGAACTCCTGAAGCACTCTTGTACACTCTGTACGGAACTCCATTAGGCCCTGGAGATGATGAAGCCCTTGCTTTTTTCACAGCTTGCTCTATTTCTTTCCACTTAGGTGCACAGTCCTCCATTTGGTATTCTGGTGGATTGATAGGTGGGATGTCTGACGGAATTGACATAGGCTCCTGCCTTTTTGAATCTGTATGTGTTTCCTCCAAATATCTCTCCAGCTCACCCTTAGATGCTTTTAGTGTGCCATTCTTCTCACTGGTGAATAACTTCTTTACAAATTTGAATGGGTCTTTATAAAAGTTAGCTCTCGCACGCTCCTTCTTTTTGTAGCGTTTCCGTAGGCGCTCAGCTCTGCGCAATGTTGCAAGCTTATCTTTTATGACCCTTTGTAAGAGATTGAGTCCCTCCTTCTGACTTTGTTCTGCTCTTCTCCATTGGTTCCTCAGCTGTCTCCTTTCTCTAACTAAGCGTTCAATCTCCTGCTGCCGTCTAGACTTTCCAGGAATAGTTTGTACTTTTTCCTTCCTTTTTTCAACTCCAAACCTCTCACTTCCATATGCGTAGATGATGTCCCCAAATTTATCCAGCTTCTTTTCAACTGTTCCACTTAATCTTTCCAATGCAACGCAGAGATCTGTGTTTACTGTGTCCCATGCAGTTTTCTCACAAGCTCTTGGCCATTTAACTCCAGGCTTGTGCCCGTTGAGGTTCTTTTCTCTCTTATGCTGGTTTGTCTGACCGGGTTCACAAGGATCATTAGGTTCATCACTAACTGTGTCCATGCAAGTCCTCCTCACATCTATGACAGGGGTGCTGATATCCTGCGAACTGTGGTTTGCTTCCTGTCGCTGGATTTCATTCGACTGACTTGACTGACTTCGTAAGAAGTACTGATCAATGCGATCAATTCCACTCAAAATAAAATAAAAGAGCAGAACTGCAGAACAGTATAGTTTACAGGATATTGTGCTTAGCCAGTAAATGATTGAATGTAATCCTTGAAAAACTTAGTCTACAGTACTATAGCACAACAGGACCAAATGTATAGGCACGCTGTGCAGATGGTTGATGTAAAAACATAATAGCTTTTCAAATTATCAGACATGATTCGTCTTCAGATTAAATGAAATGAAGTGAGCTGAGCCTAAAAATAATTGGCTATGAAATGTGTTAATTAAATCAATCCATTAATGCTTTGAAATTGAGCCAATGAGGTCGTTAATGAATGCATTTCTCGTTAAAAAGCTTAATTGTTGCAGGTCACCTACATCACTTCCTGTCTCAATGACTAGATAAGGGGAACTTGTTCATCAAAATGCATGTTAACAAGATCAAGAAAAATGAATGGAAGCAGAATTCTCTTTTTCTGGAAACTACTAGCGTACAGCATGACGGCTCTCCCACCAGCCAAATGGAATTAAAAAATAATGGGAATATCTATGTTGTGTATAATGTGTAAACTTCATTTAAAATTGTGCATTTTGTCATGCAGAATGTACATTTATTTAGAACTCTTCCCATATAAAATGCTGATTTACGATTATCTAGCATGTGGGTAAAAATCGGACGATACAGATTAAAAAAAATAAATAAATAAATAAAAATTAAACTGCACTAGTCATTTACCCTCAATCGGAGGGATATTTTTCCTATGTATATTAGTTTAAATCTATTTTCTCATGTTGACATCTACTTTTGTCTGTATTTTAGTATGTACAATTGTAGGTTATAAATACTTTTGAAGTGCCATTTGTGTTTGTAGTTGTTACTTGTTTATTATACATGTATACCATGTATGTAGCACTTCATTATATATTTATTAAGCTTTTAAAATTACGACAGAGCTCCCTAACCAATACACAATTTGTTAATAATTAATTGTTTGGTGAATCTTCTAATCGTGGTACTCTTTGCTCGCCTCCGCGATAATAAACTCAACATGATTAGAAGTAGCCACCGAACACTTACAGTATTATAAGAACATTTTATATGCATACAAACGTGTGATGGTGAAAGTGTACATTGTACATAAAGTGTGGGGGGAGTCTGAAAACATTAAATACGTTTAGGCAAATTCCATGTCAATGATCTCGATCACATTCCTAGTGGATCTGTGCGTCCTTGTACGCCTGTTCTTCGTTCTTGTGTGGATTAGACACAGGTGTTAAAAGCCAAGGACATATTGCAAATCCGCAATCACCTAAGGAAGCTTTATTGTAATATCTAATATGCCGTTTTCTATGCCAAGATTTCAGTTGTATAATTCAAATACAATCTACAGTAGAGGTCTGCTGTCATATAATGTATGTATGCAGAATTCAAACAGACTACAGTTGCATTGATAATTTCTTGGTAGTAACATTACACTTCGTGCAAACAACAGTATATCATTTTAGCAATACAACAAACGTTCTGTATGATTACAAGTGGTTAAAACAAGTGAATAAATCTCCTTCATAACCACAAGTACAGAAAAGGCTAAAAAAAATCTTTTATAACTACAAATATTGATTTATCTGAGTTGTCTGTAAGAAATTAACTCTCGTCCTGTACACTCTCTCTCTCTGTATTGTCAGCCGCAGTTGAGTTATATACTGTTTCGTTAATTAAAACCCTAATTTTTCAAGTGCAAATTAAGTCCTGATAAATTATGACAATTAACATGGACTTCTTTTTAAATTCTCACACAAACAAAAGAAATAGTCGCAAGAAGCACTGCATGTTAAGATATTAACATTATTTTGTAAATCAACAAAATTTCTGAAATCACATTAGGACAATTATTTAATAATGAAATAGGCATAACGACTGCTTCAAAATGCCCAAATCAATGCTACATACCGATTTCCTGATTAACTGGAGTTATCATTTACAAACTTTTGAAAATCCTGCCTGTACAGTTGGGAAAAATAATTATATATATATATTCAGCTAATTGAAAATGATTTTATATCTTAAAATGAACATGTGGTACAGCTAGGCAGCTGTACAGTATCCACAGTACAGTAGCTTTAGAATAATCTAAATCTGAAGGAACTCATGAACGGAACATCTGCTGAATTTGACAATGTTTAGTATGCCGCAGGAGAGGAGCAAGGCTTTAGGGGTAATCCTGTCTCCAATTTAAGCGGATATCTTAACAGCAGATCTTTAAATCATAAACCCATACTTTGTGTCCCAGTAGGCAGCTGACATTTTCATTTGTATGTTTTTTTTTATATAGCAGGAGAGACTGGCATTTGAGTTAATCAACCCTCTGTGGCCTAAAGCCAGGAGTTAAAATCCAAGGTAGAAACTTTTCTGAGGCTAAAGGATTATTCAACCTTCTGTTGGTTTTATATATACACACTGTATAAAACTATATTCATCCAGGAAAAAAAGATGCATCTGGATAAGTGTTTATATTAAATGCTTGTTGACACCAGTGTACTACTACACCATTAAAACAAGGGTATTGTGGCAGGGTGGCTTTGTGGTGACGCACCCACACCAGGAAGCTGACAGAGATACAGACAGGTACTTGCGAGTGAAAGCGATGGCTGCACGTATTGATTATATCATAAAATAAATCAAACAGGACAGAGAAAAACACTGCTCACAGAGCAAAATAAAATCTCGAACCTTGACTCCAAACAAATACTGTGCTGGTCTGCCCAGCACGAGTAGCAATTGCTTTCATTCTGTTTTACTTTTACTTTTGTTTTCTGTCGAATACCTGCGCTCGTTCCTCCTTCTTGAACCCCCACACCGAACAACAAAAGCTGCAGGTTTTTAAACGTGACCACCTCCAGATTAGCAATAAATTAATAAATCCAGAGATGGTCACATTCTACACAAGTTTTTAGTTTGTGTGGCCGACAGTCCATTTGTCAATTATCACTGACTGCCGACCAGGTATTCTCACAACCTGCTAACACCGCCTCTGCCAGGCCACATTTAAACTATACACCAATACAGTATTTACAATACATTCACCTGTAAATAATCCCAAACAATACATACAACAATAACATATGCAGGTATCATAACAATGCAATTATCTTACAATACATTTATTTACAAGCAGGGCTTTGCCCTGCCCCATGAACTAAATGCAGGGTTTTTCTGCCATGTCACAGGTATCAACAGCTTGTGTCTTGGAGTCTTGTAGGAAATAGACAGTTCTAGTTACAGACAATCAGTGCTATGGATCTACGCAATCAAATAATCATGTCAGCAATAAAGGGTAGGCAGCAAACTGGCAATCAAAACGTATCTTTGGTATAATACAAAACATAAACACTTTGGAGCATAATATGTAAGTGTTCCGGTACTATTTTTGTTTAACTTTAAAATCTTCCGACCCTGCACCTTGAAAGACTTTGGATGTGCGTCCATTTCTCAAGGAAGTGGTTGTTGTTTCCGCTATTTTGGCCCCAAAACTGCCTTTGGTGTGTTTCTTTTGTCTGCCGCCACCACAATATGTAGAAACGTTTGTTTGCCCGTTTGGCAGAGCACCTAAAAATGTAATCCGGTAAGCTGCTAGAGAATAGATTTATACCGTCCAAAGTTTACAAACCCTAATTTATGGAAGTGTAACACCCTAAAATGAATGCTGAATACATGTATATAGTACATTCCTATAAACACCCCTATTTATTTGTGATAAATATATGTAGATTGTACATTCCTAAAATCCCCCTATTCTTCTGTTTACTAATATAAAAAAAAGTTCCAAAACAAAAAAAACTGTTAGTTCACCTTGTTACAGTTACGTACTGCTTTGCTTGTGTTGTGCTCTTGTAGCTCTGAATAAATATATTTTCAAAGAAACAAGAAATCACCATTTAATGTGTGTAACAGAAGCATACATTGGGATACTTTTGACAAACAACTGTGGATATTGGCCAATTTCAATAATACACTGAGCCCTTGAGGGTGGAAGACTCACTCAAATAAAGATATGAATGCCCAATTAATAATAATAATAATAATAATAATAATAATAATAATAATAAAAGCTTCTGCTCAGAACTCAGGGGAATGGGGAAGAGCTGCAAGTCTCACACTGTCACTGGAAGAATTGGATCAAGCTTGCGCCTTTGACAATTCAAAATATTAACGGATGTAAATACCTCTGTGATGTATTTGTAAGGCTCTTTTAATAGACCCTTTTATTAGACATAGTGTACAGACCCTGATTAGCAGTAGTACTAGAAATAATAATAATAATCATAATCATGATAATAATAATAATAATAATAATAATAATAATAATAATAATAAAAACTATGTGTCAAGCAAGTACATAAAGGGGAATTATCTGACTACAACATTTTCATTTCAAACAAAAAAAGCGAACTAACTCTGGATAAAAAGTGTCATGCTAGAAATAAAACAGTGTGTTCAGAAGGCATACAACAGGGCAGAGAAGCAAGGACAACAATATAAAGTTAAACTCTTTATTTAAAAAACAAATCTGTACAAAATGTACATTTAAAATAAAAAATAAAATAAAATAAACACGTCATGTCCTTGTATCGGTCCCTAATCCCGGATGTCCTGTGGAGGAGTAATCATATACAAATATATTGTAGTGATATAGGTTAACTATCGCTACAATATATAAGCATGTGCTGAATACCATTCTGCAACAAGTGAAAAACAAAAAACTAAAATCGATATGCAGCCCAACTACTGTACATAGAAAATGCTCGTAGAAACACGCTTTTATTGCATGGAGGTTTTACTTATCGTATTTACCAGTCTAGTTATGATGGAGCTGTATGGGAAAAGTAAAAAACAAAAAAACAAAAAAAACTGCAATCGAAAATCTGTGGTGAACCCTGCTCTGACTGCGTCGTGGTAAGCGATGCTTTTGTGAACTTCAGAGTCTTCTGGGAACTGTAGTTCAGCGTGGTGATGTTGTAGCGCTGTTATGGGCATTCGCTGTAATAGTCGGTGCTGTTATGTCTGTTGCTGTGATGTCGGCACGGTTTTGGACTCGCTGTTATGTCAAGTAACTGTATTGACCTGTATTCTGGCTAACAATCTTAGATTGTCATTTGATGTAATATGTTGAATAATACCAGTAACTTAGTTGCTTAGTGAATTGAACATTTTAAATATTTCAATTTTGAGCAGGGTATTCACAAACGATATTCATTAATTGGGAAAATACAATAGGTGGGTTTCTTTGTTTAGTTTTTGACCCACTAACCAGAGTCGTTGCAACATCCTGGGGTCCAATAAAGGGCCTTTTGCTTTGTCATCCAAAGTGAACTTTACTGTTCTAAAGAATGAGTTGTACCAGCAACATGAGCAATCGAAAAAAGAGGATCAGTATTCTAAGTGGTGTTTCTGTTAACAGGCAACGTTTTACAGATCTGAAATATTCACTCTGGGCTCACACTATAACAACTGCATTCTGCATTAAATGTTGCGTGGGAGATGGTACCTTTACATGGAAAATTCTTTCCAACTGAGCTTAAGTTAATTAACTGTGGGTCAGTCTTGTAAACAAAGGAATCTATTTTTACTTTGCTCTCACCTTCCACACAATGGGATTGATTCATCTTAAGGAGGAACGCACCAAACCAGCCCGAGCCCTGTTATGTCACAGCCGTGAACATTCCAGTATGAATTCTTTGATTGCAGCACACTTCACAGACCAAGCTAGTCTCCTGATGCTGTGCAGCCCTAAATAATTAATGATGGGCTCACTTTTCATAGGCCGTGCTTATTTAAAGCTGCAGTGGCCTATACTGCAACTTCACTCAATCAGCAGATGCTTAATTTCCTGTTCAAGCTGCACAATAAATAATGGCAACACAGCCTTCTGAAGTGAAACCTGGGACACTGTATGGTGCTCAAGGCCTTAAGGGTTTTTTAAGGTATTGTTGGTAGAGGCATATAAATATATAAGCTTATATTGTGCCTATCTCAACTGCTAATTTAAAAGTGTTGTTATTAAATTGTTATTGTGTGGACTTTTGGCTTTCCTTGGGCTTCTATATAGGAACTCATACAGAACATACAGCATTACAGTAAATAACTAACTAAATAAACACAAATATATATGCACATAATTAATAAATGTATTGGGCTTTAAATGCATTATTTGGGGGTTTTAGAACGGGAGATATTAGTGTGTTATGATTTAAAATTCAGCATTTAGTTAAAAAAAAAAAAAACGATTTAATGTTATGATTTAAATGTATTGTTTTTTGTTTATCTAGAATGCTGTTTTGGTTTGTTATTGTTTGGTTTGGATATGGTCTGGCAGGGGCGATTGTTAGCAGTTTCTGGTGAAAATGCTTGGTCGTCAGTGGATTAATTATGAACATAGTTGCTGTCGACCACGCAGATATAAAAACCCTGTGCAGAATGTGACCATTTCCAGGCTAATTGGTTAATTTATTGCTGATCTGGAGATTGTCACTGGTATAAAAACCAGCAGGTTTTATTGTTTGGGGTGGGTGTTTGGAAGGATGAACGTGTGTGAGAGACGGGAAAAACGAAAACGAAAACGAAAGCGAAAGAAAGAAAGTGCTACTAGTGCTGGGCAGACCAGCATGATATTTGTTTGGTGTTTTCTGTTCAAGACTTGTTTTGATTAAACCTTTTATTTTGCCTGTGAGCGTTGTTTTTTGTTTAATTATTTTATTTTTGAATAAAAATGGCGCACCAGTGCTTTTCACTCGTAGTACCTGACTGTGTGTCTCTGGCAGCTGTCTGGGCTGGGAACGTCATCACTCAGTCGTCCTGTCACAACATGTTATGAAATATAATTAGCGGTGCCTGCACTGCCTTCACTAACAGAAAAGCTTTTTAAATCAAACCCAAAATTAAAATAAAGAAAAAGCTGTAAAATAACAATCGAACATGTAGCCTACATAAATATAAATGTTCTAGCATAGTCACTTTAAATTGTACCTTATTAAAACAAAAATCAAAAAGTAGACCTAATATAGTGTTAATCATTGTAGCAGTTAGCACATTTTCTGTCTGAGCTGTGGCAGTCAGAGCGAGGGCAGGAGGAGCGTGGACCTTTTGCAAATCTCTCCCATTGGCTACTAGAGACCTCATTCCAACTCTTAACATTAGCTGTATTTAAGTAACATTATAAAGGTGGTGTTTTAATTAGGTGATCTACTGTTGTGATTAGTACCAGGTGAGTGTGATTAAATTGAATAGAGGTTGATTTGCAATTTGATTGGTTTCCACACAGCGTTTTGTAGTTGTGTGATCCCATTGAAGTGTATTGAAACTATCGTATTGCTTAAGTATTGTCTTTAGCGCAGTTAGCAGCTGTTACCAGTTCCCTTGCAAAGTGAGGGTGGAGCCTACTTAAGCTGAGTGAATCTACTAGTGGTCAGTCTACAGGTAACCAGAGTCTCAAATCGCACTTTGTTTTGTATTTGCTCTTATTAGGACTGTTCTTAATTGTACTGTAATTCTTGATATGCATTTTTTATATACAACTGTAAGTTGCCCTGGGTAAGGGTGTCTGCTAAGAAATAAATAATAATTTTCAATCACACAGCTCCCAACAGCCAGTATTATAGTAACTGCTTGCATTGGCTTCTCCAGCACTGTGCAATTACTATATTACCGCATGGCGCCTCTGCCCAGATTTGACTCTTCTCTGCATCTCAGAGAACTCCAAGGTATGGAAAATTAGAGTCAACTGAAAGCAAAAATGTCACTGCTTATTTAATGTTGTTTCTTACTTGAGCATTTTATAGCATCATTTTTTTTTGCTAGAGATATACCAGGAAGCTAGATTCCTGCATTTTTTTAAATAGAAGCAGTACATTTTATTCTTACTTCCTCCCCATCTGTATACAGCATCTACCCATACCAGTAACCAGTTCATCATCCTCATTTTGAATGTTCGGCTCCAGTGTGCGGATATCGAAATATTCCGACACCTCCACTGACCATCATGTCATCACCTCCCAGGGGGTCACATGACTTGAGTGCTATTGATCTCTGCCTAGCTCTAAATGGATATTGCCATAACTGTTATAAAATGTAAATGTAAATTCATGCGTACTGCTTCTATTGTATGATGCAGACTAAATGCTGACCTATTTTCCTTTCAAGATTTACAGGTACTGCATTATATCAGTCTCAGTAACTTAACCCTTGGGCAATAGTTTGCTGCTATTGCCCTCAAAAGAAGGCGGTATTTGTATAACATTTCATATCAAAGGTCTGAAAACTTGCAAGGTGGCGCCATAAGAAAAACGGATAAGGTAACTACTTTTAAATGAAGAATGGGAACTACATGGAACTATATTCAATATCTTAACTAACATAACAGTACAAAAAATGTGTAATTTTGCTGAAACGTTTAAAAGTATAATAGATATATAATTTAGTCAGAGCTTTATTGTGACTGTAAATAAATTTAATTCCCATGAAATACCACACAGTTAAAAAACAAATCACTGCCAATTCACTTTTACAGTATGCAGAATCCTCACCAACTTTGCCTGGCAATTCCTTCCTCCACGTCTGCTTAATGAATCTTGTTATTATTCCAAATACTAAATTCTAATTACGGATGATTGTAAGACTTTCTAGACAACATAATTGCAATTTGAAAAGTTGCTCAATTAACAATCCAAAGCCTGCTAAGTGTCACACACACAGTGAATCAATATTTCTCCAAAATAATAAACTTATAATCAGGGGACTTGCCAAGATATGTAAATGAAAAAGGAAGGAAAGAGTAACATCCAGTAATCCACTCAAGCCTAAATAAATTAAATGTGACCTTGTATCATAAATCGAGAGATTGCAATTAACAGGTAGCAGGAAAATCAAGGGTATGTATTGTGGTCTAGAAGTTACTATTGAGAGGCTGACTGGGAGCAGAAAGATTTTTATCCTGTGCTGTATCTCAGCCACTGAGGCCTGCAACACCAACTTCAGTGCTGATCTCAAAGGCTAAGTTGACTTTAACATGATCAGTACTTGTCATAAATAGCAGTGAAGGGGGCCAAATCTCAAATACAATTAACTATTCCCAGCTGATATCTCTCTAACCCTGTGGGAGCACACATGCCAATGTTATGCTCCTTGTGAGTGCTCCGCCAAGCAATTTGCAGCAAGCAGAACCCACTCACTATTGAGTATTGGCCACATCCCATTCCAGTAGGCCCTACCCATTTCAAAGTTAAACTGCATATTTCCGAATCTGAATCCTCCACATCCTTATTAATGACCCTGCAGCACAGACCATATTGTACTGCACTTGCCTTACATTAGCTCTAGATTCACATTAACAATACTGACCTGAAAGTTGTCTCTTGAGCAGGGCTGCCGACTAATAGCTTCCATTAACAAACCAAGTCGCATAGGTGTGGCCGACAAACACACACCACTACCCATGACCCGTGTAGGTCAAACACTGTGTAGATATCTTCTTTTTTTTTATCAGTTTTTCATATTATTGTAATGAATTCAATTTTTACGAAAGATAATTCCCTCAGTTTTATCGAACAAGCTCCCAAACATCTGGACCTCCTGATATGAAGGCTCATGTTAAAAAAAAAAAAAAAAAATGGGAATGCAAAGTATTACTGTACCCCTAAAAGTGACCTACTGTATTCTTTACCCTAATAGATTATATATAAATGGATAAAAGTGATGATGACCTGAACAAATAACATGCTTACTCTTTCTAGGCCATCGTTGAAGAAGCATTATTATAGGCAGTTCTTTGCCTTAACACATGAATGCCTGCACCCTATTTGGCCCAGTTCTCAGTGATGCCTGCTTTAATACAACAGGGTTACTGTAACAGGGCCAGGAGCCCTGTACATGGAAAGGGGGCAGGGCAAAGCCCGGCCATAAAATGTGTTTGTTTTTGTATGTGGAGGACGAGTGAGGTGCCGTCTGCCACATTATTGTTTTGTATTTATTTTAGAACGGGGTACTCCCCACCCCTGTGCATATTTTGTATTTACTTTGCATTATGATTTATTGATTGTATATATGAATATATATGACGGCGTAGCCGTGTGTTTTTTGTACTGTTTTGCAGTGTGGATGGGAAGCCCCATCCACATTAATAAACTCGTGCAGATTGTGGCCGAGGGGTAATAGAATAATTACTAGCTAGTTAAACCCCTCGGCCACGATATATAAACCTGCAGCTCTCTCAGTACGGGCGTGGGTGTTCGAGAGGAGGAAAGAGAACGAGCGAGGAGAAAAAAGGAGTTTAAAAGTAAAACTACTAAAATATAGGAACAGTGAAGGCGATTGCCCAGCCTGACCTATATGGTTTTTGTGTTTGAGATTTGTTTTATTTAAAACCTTTATTTTGCTCTGTGAGCAAGTGTTTTTGTTCTATTTGAAAATAAACGGCGATGCAGCACCTTTGCCCCGCAGTACTTGTTTGTTTTCCTTCCTGCTTCTGGCCTGACGTCACCACTACAGCCCTCCCTGTCACAGTTACATACAGATCCATGGCTGTAGACAATCCAATACCCCTGAGGTATTTGTGCTTACACAGCAATGATACACTGTCTGGGCTCTCAATTACCGCATTCAACTGTGGCTTTCAGTGACTTAAAACCCAACTGTATTTGTTCTCTAAATATGCGATGCAGTCTCAATCCAGCATTCTGTTACAAGTTGTCTTGTCCATCTGTCATGTTATTCAGGCCAGAGGTCCTACCCAATGACAACTGCTACTTTAAATTTCTCTGCACGATATCTGTGACTCGCTTGTCTTCCAATCACTTACAGTGTAGGCAAGCACACAGTGTAGCCAAGCATATACAGTAGTTGTTTTTCAGCAAAATTACTGTATTAATTACACATGAATAAAGGGCTACAATATATGAAAAAAATATGACATTGATAATACACAGTATACTGGATCCACTTGTCAGCTACCCTGAGGCAATAAATTTGATTTTGGTCAAAACTGGGGAAGGGGCTACAACAAGGATTAGCATTTAAAACTGAAATTACTTTGTGACAAAGCCAAAAAGGGGCTTTGACAGAAGCATATCTGGTACATTTGTGTATTATTTATTTATTTATTTATTTATTTATTTATTAGCAGACACCCTTATCCAGGGCAACTTACAACTGTTACAAAATATTACAGTACAAAGCATCACATTATAAAATATCACATTACAGAATATCATAATACAGATAAGAGCAGTTATGAAGGTACAATAAGATCAAATTCAAGTAAGAGCAAGATAAAGAAAATAATTATAAGTAGGAGCGAGTTTGACTAAGAGCAGTTAAAACTTAAAATATTTGCTTATATGAGTAAAATCCAGTAAGAACATGTAGTAAGTATGATAAACGGATGAGAATTATTTCAGATAAGAGCAATTACAAAAAAAACATGAGTACGGTTACCTATAAGAGTAAAATGTAGAGCAGAGTAAATTTTGATAGCCCCCTATACTCCAACACACTTAGGCTGTTGTCTTTATAGGGACAAACCAACCCCGGTAAAATGCTAAAACAGCCCACATAAATCAAACCTGGCATTTATTTTCTCTCCAGAGCAAAGACAATTCCCATTTCCTGTTGAACTCTAAGTGGGTCTGACAGTTCGACATGCTCGCTGCTCCTGGTATGTCTGACAGTAGTGCTTTCTCTCACAAAAGCACCAGATTTAAAGTAACGCTGACTAAATGAAAAGCTTTCCTACGTTGAAGCCCCCCCCCCCCCAATTTATATCATGACTGCGATGCTGTATCCCTTTTTAACTCTGGCTCACCTTCTCCTCAGTGATTCTCCAGATTCTCCAAGTATTTCGTGACAGTTGTCTGAAATGAGATGCTATGAAGCAAATATTTCAAATTTGTTGGCTGTATTTTTTTTTTTTACTTTGTTTTCACCAGTTACACTAGTGTTTTTGTAACAATCAGTTAATGCCAATTGCTGCTTTTTAATATGAATAATAATATGGCTGTGACTTAAGTGAAAAAAATGAGTATGATTCCTACAGAGGGAATGAGAAAGGTCTTTCAGTCGGTAAAATGAAAGGAGTAAATTTGTCCTAGAGGCTATTCAAAGGTAACCATCCATGCTTTAAAGCTGCACACCTGGGTCAAGTAAAGTCTGCATATTACACTTGTGCACAAACATCTGAAAGTAGATTAATTACACTAAGACAATCCATTTGGATCAGTCCAGTCGAACATATTTTGCTTAAAATAGTTTGCCGCTACACCTGTCCTGCAATTTCACAGGGCCCCTTGATTGATGACAGCACTAATGTGAACCACTGCTGCAATAAATCAAGGTGAAAGACAGCTACAGTATAGAAAACAATCATTTGCATCTTCATGTCCTCACAGTCTTACACTCATGGTACGACATGATGGTTAAATAAGAACTGTGGTATTCTGTCACTCATGGCAACACCCTGTAAAGTAATGAGGTAATGAAAGAAACCCCATGACTAATAGCTTAAAGTAAAAGAAATGCTGGCTGGGTGCAAGTTGCCTGAGTCAACTGTAGCAGGCCTGCTGAGTAAGGTTAGATCTACGAACAGGTGGATTGTGGGCCTCCAATCTCAGCAATGAGGCACTTCTGTATTTGTAAATGTAGTATTTTTAAATATATATATATATATATATATATATATATATATATATATATATATATATATATCAATTTTCTATCCACACTGGAATAATCAAATATGTGAGTACATTGTTCCCAAGTACGACAAGCATGGGCCCCTTGGTAAAAGCTACTGGATAACTATTATTGTATATCAAGTTTATGGGGTGCCAAAGGATTTATAAATGTTGTGAAAATAAATAAATATTTTTTTTAATGTGTATATTCAGATATCATTTATAAATCTAATTACAAGATTTAACATTTAGCTAAATATTTAACTAAATCTTTGATTGCCTCTTGTAATGCTGAAATTTGCATATTTCCCAATTAGCATTACAAAAGCCAATCAAAATTGCATGAAAGCACAAAGCAGGCGGAGCTCATTTGCATTCAAACTCCAGATTTAGCTGGCCAGTCAAATATTTAGCTAAATGTTAAATCTTGTTAAGAGATTTAAGATTTAGTTAAATATTTAGCTAAATCTTGGAACTAGATTTAGAAATTATATCTGAATGTACACATTTAAAAAAATATATTTATTTATTTTCTGGGGAAAAAATACAAGATTTAAGTTAATCTGAAAAAAAGACATGTTAAAATATGAATGCTTATTTTTACACATGGCACAAGTTAATGTAAATAAAATGTGTAAATAAAATTAAAGAATGAACCATGAACAATAACACCGTGTAACATTTTTTTTTTTTTTTTTTGGTTCCTGGGTAGTAAGTGTTATTTCCTAATTGCTTATGCCTCAAAAGTATAGAAAATGGCTATTATTCCCCACAAACTTTGCTTCTGTGACCAGGACAGTGATATTTTGAAATTTACCTATTTCCAATGAGAAAACGGGCAAATTTGTGTCTTTTCGTTCACATAAAGTCAGAAAAAAACAACATATGAATCCAAATTAACATGTATTTATACTAAAGTAATACAAAAATGACTACAAAAGATTTAGAAGTGAGTAGTTTTTCGAGATTTACGATTATACTGTAAATCACTTTCATGAATCAGCCCCCAAATGTAGTCTCCCATCATGCTCTCGTTATACTGTCCTTGGTAGCTGCGTTCAAAGTCCAGTATATCCTGGTGGAAGCGCTCACCTTGCTCCTCCGAGTACGCTCCCATGTTCTCCTTGAATTTATCAAGATGAGCAACAAGGATATAGACTTTGAGGGACATCCTACAGCCCATTGTGCCGTAGTTCTTCACCAGAGTCTCAACCAGCTCCACATAGTTTTCGGCCTTGTGATTGCCCAGGAAGCCCCGAACCACTGCGACAAAGCTGTTCCAAGCAGCTTTCTCCTTACTAGTGAGCTTCTTGGGGAATTCATTGCACTCCAGGATCTTCTTTATCTGTGGTCCGACGAAGACACCGGCTTTGACCTTTGCCTCAGACAGCTTAGGGAAGAAGTCTTGAAGGTACTTGAAGGCTGCCGACTCCTTATCTAGAGCTCTGACAAATTGTTTCATAAGGCCCAATTTGATGTGCAGTGGTGGCATCAGCACCTTCCGGGGGTCCCAGCCGTACTCATCATACTTCAAGGCGTCCAGCAAGGTCTTGATGCTGTTGTAATCCTCTCTGAGGTGCACCGAGTGAGCCAGGGGAAGAGACGGGTACTTGTTACCATTATGGAGCAGCACGGCTTTGAGGCTCCTGGATGAGCTGTCAGTGAAGGACAGTATAACGAGAACATGATGGGAGACTACATTTGGGGGCTGATTCGTGAAAATGATTTACAGTATAATCGTAAATCTCGAAAAACTACTCACTTCTAAATCTTTTGTAGTCATTTTTGTATTACTTTAGTATAAATACATGTTAATTTGGATTCATGTGTTGTTTTTTTCTGACTTTATGTGAACGAAAAGACACAAATTTGCCCGTTTTCTCATTGGAAATAGGTAAATTTCAAAATATCACTGTCCTGGTCACAAAAGCAAAGTTTGTGGGGAATAATAGCCATTTTCTATACTTTTGAGGCATAAGCAATTAGGAAATAACACTTACTACCCAGGAACAAAAATTGTGTTACATAGTGTAATCAAACACTGGTCAGTACAGACAATACCACTAGACTGCTTTTAGTAAAGATCTTGAGCATCCTTTTATGAAAGCATTTTCTTCAGCCTAACATGGCTACATTATTGTGGCACTATTGAGAGAGTAGTCCTGGAATTATTTTTCTTCAGTAAACCAATATATTTCTCTTGAGCACAGGGGGTGTTACAGTGTAAAAATGAAACAGAGATGTATTGTCCTTCACAACCTATAACCCAGTGAATAGAAGACATTACTAATGCTTGCTGCTAATGAGGCATTACAGACTTTGTGCCATTTCAGGGAAAGCACACTGAAAACAGCACAGGCCAGACAGTCAAGACTGGGAACAATTGTTGGGCAAAGGTGCAGTTAAAAAATGAAGTCATAATGTCAGATCGGGTAGAAATTCAGCCAAGGCTTATATCTAAAGAAGGCATTCAAGGAAACAGTCAATAGCAACAGGCACAAAATGAAAAAGTTACACCTGTGAGGAAAAGATAGCTTTCATCAGGATCAGTGAGGTTTATTAGGAGTGATGTATACTAACACAGCTGTGATAAAATGCAGGGATATTTTTTCTATTGCCCCTCACAGACAAATACAAACAGACAGAAAACTGTGAAACACTATCGTATTATTTTTCATGAGTGTCCTGGCAGTCCCAATAGGGTTTATTTTAATGATCTACAACAGTGGTGGACCTTAATAGTGCTGCCCTAAAGCCTCCTTTAATCACAGACCTATTTCCACTGTATTTTTATTGCATTAAGTGAGGTCAGGAATGCACCAGGTGGTATTGAGAAGTTTCACTAAATTATACAGCCTCAAAATGAGGTACACGTTCATTCATAAATGCAATTGATACTGGATTTTCTATTAACAAATAATTACAAACATTTCTATGACATTCTTCTTGGATGAAAAAGCCAAAGGCGCATTTTCAGTCAACACAAGCAGGGAAGATTGTCACTATTTTGCACTTGATTCTTTATAAGCATGCCAAATTATGCTTGGAACAGCAAGAAAACAACAAAAGATGTGAGGACATGCAGATTCCCCACAGCTTTCAAACGTCTGAGCAGTAGCACACTTGCACAAACATCTTAACATATGCTAGGATACTGAGGCGTGCAAATCTTAAAATCAATCTCAGTTCTGACTAATGTTGACCCAGCTGTGAATGCGTTTGTGATATTATTGTATTGTAAATATTATTTTGTAGAAAAACATATCTTATAAATATGGGTATGGTGAAAGTCCTAGGTTTGCTGATACAGTGAGATTTTTCTCATGAGAAAAACCTTTGTGTGTCGATGAAACACCACTGGTCAAAACACATGCACCATTTCTCAAAATACTGTAGTTGCTCAATGGCAAGTATAACTTGTACAATGCATGTTGATTTTACTCCATAAAGAGGAAATACATTTTTTTTTTCAAACCCACTTTAATATTGTATTGCAATAGTATGTCTCAGGCACAGAGTTAATTAAAGAGAAGGTCGAGCAGGTGGCTGATGGATGTCAGCTTTCAGAAGAGAGTTTGGGATTCAGGCGTTATTGAAAACTATGTATAGGTTTTTTTTATTACTATTTGTATCTATCTGTTATATAACACCTCCAGACTCCTTGACAGTTAATTATTTTGTTTTTAATGGAAGTGTCAGCTGCTGTTTAAACTTGTTGTTGAAAAGATGTGTGTGTTTCTGGAGTGGTGTGATGTAAAAATTAATCTATTGTTGATATTTTACATTTTGTTACTTAATTGGTCTATGACATACTATTTGGCTTTCTCTTACTTGTATGTGTATTTATTTTCAACTATAGTAATGTGAGATATTGTACATGTACTTTAATACATTACTGTTTGTGAAAATCAGTATAACATTGGGAATTACCACATCGTAGATTTTGTTTTCATACAATATGTTATCTAAAAAGGTAAAGTGAATGACTTGTTTATTGTACCTTATTTCTAATCTTATGAATGATAGTTTTTCTGAAGCAGTTTAACTGATCTCCTAAAAAAAAAAAAAAAAAAAAAAAAAAAAACGTAATATTTTTTTTTAATTTATTGGTTAGTCAACCAAGAGAATCATGACAGTACCAACCAGGAAAAAAAAAATATATATTTGGAAATTTTACCCCTGGTTGTCAGGAAATCCTTAAACACTTGGGTGGTACTTAGCTTTTATTGGGAAATTAACATGCTGCTGTTACAAGCATGGCCTGATCACATTGTGCGGATTTAAAATAAATCACCATCTTGTCCGGTTGTTTATATGATACAGCCAATGCCGTTAAGCGTATTGTATTAATAGGTGTAACAGTAATCCAATATGGGGTCTCAGTGGCTTTGCTCTAATGAGGTCTCCAATGCATTTGGTATTCCTTTAAGTCTGTAAAGTTAATTGTATTAAATAAACTGGCTGGCAGGGCTCACCTGGTACCCTGGTTGTCTTTCCCTTGAGTGCTACTTTACACATACTGTTATGGCACACACATTTTTGGGGAGGCTGAAAATATCAAGAACATAATATATGTAGGATTACTGAATATTTCAATATATAATAGCACTTAGAGAAAAGATTTTCTAGCGTCTGGTTCTGGACATATAACTATGTAATATATGCGTGTTGATTGCACAGCCATATGCCTTTAAGAGGAATTTAAAGTGTCTTCTACAGGAATTCCTGACCTGAAGCCACTGCTGTGAACTGTACAATGCGTCAAGCTCTGGCAGCAGTCTGTTCCAGCACATGCAAAGTTATACATCTGGCAGCTCACACTCGACAGGTGTTGTGATGAGATAAGGGCCAGTCAGGCAGTAATCCAGCCACAGACTCCCAGGTCGACGGCAATCACTTGATCTGACCGAGATAGGTTTAAGGCTCGGGCAGCGATCGCTTTCTGCCCTGCTGGAGTGGATCTAGGGCAGCAGTGTGGAGTAGTGGTTAGGGCTCTGGACTTCTGACCGGAGGGTCGTGGGTTCAATCCCTTGTGGGGGACACTGCTGCTGTACCCTTGAGCAAGGTACTTTACCTAGATTGCTCCAGTAAAAACCCAACTGTATAAATGGGTAATTGTATGTAAAAATAATGTGATATCTTGTAACAATTGTAAGTCGCCCTGGATAAGGGCGTCTGCTAAGAAATAAATAATAATAATAATACACAACATTTTATGGCATTTTTGGGATTTTTTTTCTCTAGCTACCTAACATTTTACAGATGGAGGGAACATGCTGAGGGAAGGAAGGGCAAAACAATAATATTATCTGGTAAAAAAAAAGTTATAATAACTAGATAAAAATGGACAGTATTACTGCCTTGAGCCTTGTAAGCTTAGAACTTATGTTTATAAAGTTTCCAAATCTGGCTCCAATTTACAACTCAGAAACACCATATAATTGGTTAGCAAGTGCAACCGTTTCTCCTCCAGTCTGCCGCTGCCACATCGCTTTCCCTCTGGAGCGATGACTTAATGTACTGCAGCTGTGCCCCCTTTCTACATGGCTGACTTCCACCTAACCCTGGGAATGAATTGTCAGGCCATCCAGTCCAGGGCACTCTGTTCCCTTTACACAGCGTCCTCACAGGTCAGGAGGGAGATTTATCTCCAAGAATCATTGTCTCTGTCACAAAGATTTTAATTAGTGACTCCTAAGCCAAACGAACTCTCCTCTTCCGCTATAAACTGTATTATATACTGTACATCTACTTTGAATCTTATAATTCATACTGAATCTAGTCTGATGTGACGGCTTTAATAAACGCTACAAAAATATTTTAAAAAGTAATTTTAGGAGTCTGAACTACTGTATGCAAGACAGACAGTGATTAAAGACAACAGAAGATTGTTATTTCAAGTTAATAAAGGCAGAGGAAGTCAGTTTCTTTTAATTCGCTTAGAGAGAGCCATCATGGAGTCAATAACATGTTAATGTCATTGTTCAAGTACAGTAGTTTCTGCCACAATCGCCTATATGGTCAATTAAACAAAGAATGATGAGAAACACATTACAAGCAACTTTACCATCACTTTTGAGGAGCTTCCTCCAACCAACCAGTCTTAGCTATGATCTTGTCAGTTTACATACCTTGTGTATCAAGACCTTACTATAAAAGGAAAGGATGAAATAAAGCATTATTCTAAATACAATTCCAAAGATGTATTTTTACTTGTGTCAAGTAAAGACTGTTCTAATTGTGGGCATAATGAATACTGTAAATAAATAAATAAATAAATAAATAAAACCGAATCACAGGCCTATTTGGCAAATAACCCTGACCAAGACTGCTCTGATATATATCTGGTTGTACCAAAACTTTCTCTTCTGTATCATCCCTATCTTACGGCCTTCTCTGCATTTGGAGGACCACAGTTTCTATAAATTCAAAGATAAGCATTCACACCAAATGGGGCTGTTATTAAAATCTGTGAAATGTAAGAAATAATTCTTTGCTTAATTTCCTTTGCATCCCTGGATTCTTCTGTTAAATGTAGCCTTAGGAAGAATTGCTTTGTATCACATTCATAATGCAATTTAAACTTCCCACAGTGCATGAGTAGAAACATAAGAGAGGCCCGCTGGCAGATAATCAGAGTGTAGGCGCAGCTTTCTGTTTGTTAAGACCAATTAAATCACATGCAGATTTATTGCAGTTGAAAGATGCCATAATTATGATTATGGGGCAGCTGTGTGGAGTAGTGGTTAGGGCTCTGGACTCTTGACCGGAGGGTCGTGGGTTCAATCCCCGGTGGGGACACTGCTGTTGTACCCTTGAGCAAGGTACTTTCCCTAGATTGCTCCAGTAAAAACCCAACTATATAAATGGGTAATTGTATGTAAAAATAATGTGATATCTTGTAACAATTGTAAGTCGCCCTGGATAAGGGCGTCAGCTAAGAAATAAATAATAATAAAAATAATATGTAATGACAGTAGTCAAAATGGTTTCTCATAACACAAGGAAACAATGTTATTTTGGTCAGGTTTAAAATGTTATATTATTAACAAATGTTATATTTTTCATCTGATAAAGCCATTAGCCAAAACATTTGTCTACCTGTAGTATTACCGGCATTTAAAAACATTATTCAAGGGTTTTGGAGGTCATTATCATTTACCGGTTTGTTTTGTTTAATATTAAACTGATTTTACAGATTTACATTTCATTTTAGTTTCACATGTTTGATTTAGGCTAAATCTTACAAGACTCAAAAAAGGTATTAATATTAGTCCTGATGAACTCCCTCCTGCCATCATAAATATGTACATACAGAAATATGTAAAAGCAAAGGCTTGTTTGTGAGATCTTAATCTCCTCCTGTCAACAATGAAGACATTCCATTTTTATTAAATAGAATTCACAGCTAGAACAATAAAAAACAGAAAGTGCTGCAATTGCTTTTTTCCCCTCTATATAAAGTATATCAAGAAAATAAAGGCAATACCAAAGGGATTACACAACCTTAGCCATAAAAAAAGGAAAAGAACAAGGTTTTCAGAAAATAAGCTTTTAAATCTCCCAACAATAAACCCAGCCTTGGTGAATCGATTTGTATCCAGTCTTGCTGTTCTTTTGTTGTCTAGAGTTGTCAGTATATAATCCTTCCTTTGCATTTCAAAACTAGAGGTAAAAAAGAGGCAGTTTTTTGGGGGTTTTGTAACATTCACTTTTTTATTTTAGGAACAAGTTAGTTGTTAGGCAGTTGAATTTCAGCAAATCTTAATGAAAAAAAAAGCATTAAAAGGTTGTCTTACAGAAGAAACATGGCTGATCCTGCATAAGAACAAAAGATTCACTGAATATGCCCCTGAAGACAGGGGGAGGTTTTTAGTTATTTATATAGTGCACTCAAACAACTCACAAACTCCAGGTTCCCCAAAGGATTTTCAAACCAATGCCAAAAAGTAGTAACATCATAAAAGGACCATTAACTTGATAAATAAAACATGATTTAGCATAATTATTAATACATACATCTGATGGTGGTGTCTACACATTTTCACTAAAACTGCAATTAACTGTATCCGTTCTTACGTGCATGATATGAGAATTTTGAGTTTCTAAGCTGCATGTAAACCACAGCATTGTAACATGTTGTGACAATGGCATTATCTTGATTAAATTAAACTGGAAACAGGCTTTAGGAGTGTGTAGAAATGTATTAGTGTAGCCTTTTACAGCACCCTATAATCCAACACAGATCTCCCTGCCAAGTACAATGTAGGGTGAGAGGCTAGGATATGAACCTCTCTGTCTGAATCAGCAAACAAGAAACATATCCTCAGAGGGACTAGAAGCTTCTTAGTAAGACCCAAGTGACGCAAGAAAGGACCACTAGGTAATACTAGTTACAAATATTATCAGGCTGGTTTGTGGCGAAGAATCTGTGGTTCTAAGACAAGGATATGAACGTTTGATGTTGATCCATTCTGGTGCTCGGGTAGGAAATTAATTTAAAAAAATGTAGTTGAGGAGCTGCCCAGAGTAGTACTTTCTTTTTTCTCTGCATCAGATGTATTTAGCACAGAAAGTCTCAGAAAGTTTCAGCTTAATAAGCTCACAACTCCTGTATGCTTTAAAGTTGCTCTGATGACAGGCAATCGAATTGCAAAAAATACGTAATAACCCTTCATTAAGTTTTGCCACCTGCTATTTGCCCTTCTTCATTCCACAAGTACAAGCAATACAATTTGGCATGGATTACAGAAAAAGCTTTCTGAAATTGCATCAACAGACACCTAACAGAAATGTGTGGCTTATTAAAATAAAATTAAAAAGGTGCTTACGACTGTTATGTAAACATGCCAGTTAGCTGTTTCTGTGTGCCTTTTGCATGATAGTTTATAATTAAGTCACTATATTTCAAGGGCTTTAGAGGTTAGAATCCTGGAAAACACATTATTATGTGTTTCATTAACCTCAGTAGGGACTCTGCTTGCAGACACAGGTACGTCCCCTGCATAGTTTATAAAGTGGCAAAGTAAACACAGTCTCCCTCAGAGAACAAACAGCTGGAAAACCCTGCAATGAAAAGGCAATGGGATTTTATATACAAAAAAAAAACTTGTATTACTTCTGGAATTGTCTATTTTATTAGAGTACTCCTTAGGTAAATGGCTTTTGTTGTATCAGATTTTCCACCAACTCTGTGGGGGCTACAAAGGGCATAACAGCAAAAATCAGCAACTTACTGTAGTGCAGGCTAGATTTCAACCAGGCTCACATAACTCACTGCGCACTCTGAGCAGCAGAGACATCCAAGAACAAGCACACTCCAAGCTCATTATGAGGCTCCCTGGTTTAAGGCTACAGCAGCCTAGCTCCCAGGCACATTAAAGGCTGATAAAATGGCCTCATTATAACTTGCACCTCATTATCCAGCAGCAAGAATGCTTGACTTCAAAGGATTTTCATAATGAGTGCGGTTTATTTTCTCCTGGTGAAGTTCATTCTAATGAAAAACAAAAGCTTTTTTTATCTACTGGTATACAGCATGTATCAATCGATGAAGTAATTTATGTTAAGAAACTGTGACAGAGATCGAATGAGTCTTGGTGTTAGATCTCCCTCTCGACCTGTGAGGGCACGGTGCACGAGGAACAGAGTACCCTTAATGAAATGGCACGACAATTTATTCCGTAGGGTAGATGGAAGTCGGTCAGTTCGGAAGGGGGCGGAGCTATGGCACCCGAGCTCAGTGACCCAGACGGTAAGCGGCGTGGCATCCGAGGACTGGAGGAGCGGATGCGCTCGTTAACCTCGGGGTCATGGGCGAGGGTATAAATAGGGGGCATGGCTTGAGTGATCTGTTCCTTTGTATATGGTTAAACGAACTAACCAAGAAGGAGCCCGTATTTGTGGAGAAACTGTGAGTGTTTTCGTGTCTGTGTCTAACTCTGTGTGTCTTGTGTATTGTTTAGCCACTGACGGATACTGAGCACGATCCGGAGCTGCAGCCGCAGGCCAGCGACAAACCCGGACTTCACCATTCACTCTTTTCACTACCAGTACTGTCTTTGTTTGCACCACGAGCACTAGAATCACGCACCGTCAAACTGTGTCTGTGTTTTGTGTTGTGTGTCGGTGACTGAACGGGACTTTGGGGTTACGGGTCAAACCCGTGGATTACAAATCAGAAGTGATACACGTCACTGTATCACTTCCAACAGTATTATTATTTGCAGGTTTGCCCTAAGGCTCTGGACATTTATTGAATTAAATAAACACCCTTGCACCTGTACCAACGTTGTCTGTGTAATTACTCTGCACTGCACTCACCTGAACGTCTTTACCACTTTGCCACAGAAACATACAAATGTGATGCATGTAGAGCACTGTGTGCATATAGACCTGATAATACCAACACAGAGGTGATTTCATAATGCAGTTGCAGCGCTCCTCTTAGATGCAAAGCACAAAGTACTAGCTTCTACATGTGTTTAAAGGTGAAAGAAACATGGAGCCTACCTAACCCAGGTGGCACCTCAGGGCACGGCGGTACAGGCTTGATGGTGGGCGTGTAGTTAGTTTCGGGCTTCGTGCTGGGCAGGAAGTGGTCCCCTGCAGGCAGGTATGTGGGGAAGGTGCCATTGGGACGCGAGAGGTTGTAGTAGTGGTGTGTCCGCGAGAAGTTGCGCCCATTGAAGCGGCTGAAGATGTCAAAGCGCTGGCTGTAGACGTCAAAGTACAGAATCATCATGATGAGGAAGTGCACGAGACAGAGTAGGAGGACGGCCTTGCAGATCCTTTCCAGCGTCCTGCCCAACATCAGTCTGGTCATTTTCAGGACGCGCTCGGGGCAATGGGATGAGCATCCGCTCCCTTCGTCGTAGGGATTCTCAGGGTCTGCGCAGAACCTGGGGAGCACAGAACAGGGTTTCATTCCTACCCCTTTCAGCATCATGGTTCTAATAATCCCTTTCTCCAGAGGCATCTTAGTTTATTTGTAGCTTTTATTTTTTAATACTTCTTTAGTATTAGTGAAAGATCATAGCTGATCTTGAAAACTGTCATAAGTACAGTAAACCTTAATTAATTGAGAGATTATTTGACTCACACCTGCTTCAGTATAAATTAGCATGAACTAATATTGAAGCCAAATGTAGCGGTCTGGTTCCTGCTATCAGTGCTTATCTTTCTCGTAGGTAAAGTATTGTAAGTTATGGATGAAAATTGTGATAGAAAAGCTTTTTATCAGGCGGAAAAAAAAAAAAAGTTTCTCAAGCTCAATACACATAGTAATATTTGACCCATGCAAAATCTTTATTTTTTAACCTTAGATCAATATGCCAGTACTTTAAAATGTATCATGAATTTAATTAATCAAAGCTTGCCGGAAATCTGACACATCTTTCACTGTTAGGGGTCTTTATGACTGTCCTGAACTTTAGGTGTTGGTTTGGCAGTTATGGTTTGGCTCTGATACTGTGGATGAGTAAACAGTCCAACAGTCACAGCAGACACAAGAATCAGCTACTGTTCTTCTGTTAATGTTAGTAACGCAAACCCTGCAAAAATGTGTCTAGCTCACTGTAGACTCAAAATACTACCTGTAGGGGTCACTGTCTCCTAAATTGCACAAACTTCTGGAAATTAGCCTTTCCTCTGAGTGGTACTACGGTACGTATTGGCGGTTAATTAACGTCCATCAGATATGTTGTCTTTGTAATGTAATCTGTCGCATGACAGACTGTGACAATTCCATAACATCACAAGCTTTGAAGTGTGAACTATACAAGAAAGAGAATTAAAAAAAAAAAAAAACTTGTGGAGAGAATTAAGCATTCTGAACAGATTTAACAAATGAGTTGGTTTTGAACATCCTGCATGGATGAGATCACTGTATTACAATATCTACTGAGTCCTCAACAGTTTCAGCAATGTATACACATTCACCTTCCCAAACTATTGCTTAAAGAACAATAGGAAATGGAATTTCAGACCCTGTAAAGCAGCAATTCAGGGATTTTATTACAAGCTCTTGATTGGTAAAAGTTATTTCTGTTTTGATTTCAGATTTGAATAGCAGAGAAGTAGAGGAAGATTCCATATGCTCTAACTTTTTGTCTTACTTGTTGGGAAAGTGGTCAAAGTAGCTGATTTGTGTCAAAAGTTACATCGTTTACAGTAAATAGAATGTTGGAAGTCTGGGAGTTTTTAAACAATGGGGAGCTTTAGAATGTTGAAAAAAGTCCCATTAAAGTGAATGAAGATGGACAAAAAAGGACAAAAAGTTTAATAGTTTAAAAAGTATAAAATATATATCAAAAAGTTGTATACAAGCACAGTATTCCAGACCGGTCTACACGTTTCAAAGTTTGAACAGCGTTTCTAGCTTAAAACAGTGTAAGAGGAGTAGCGTGCCAAAGAATAAGAAGAAGTATGTCGAAGATTTAAAGTGGAGACTCTTGCTTCGCAAGCCCCACTAATGAAAGTAGATCTAACAGTATCTTAGAAAAATAGATTATCATACCTACTTGTAAAAATGTGTAACATATGGATGAAGCAACAGATGGTGTTCATATATTTTTCCTTTCACTGAACTGTTTAAAAACCCCAGAAATAACCAAAATGCTTTTATTCCTGGAAGGCAGGGCTATTAACAGATGAGTCAATTAGTAGCATTTATAAGCAGTGAAAACACATCGCTATCAAGTCACAACCTTCCAATGTGGTGGAAATCAATGTACTGTAATTAGCTTGCAATGACACAAAAGGTTTATCATCCATAGGCAAATAAGAGATACAGTATTATGGAATACTCGTTGTGCCAGGAGTACTGAACAGAGGCCAATAAGCAACTCAATGTCTGACACTGACCTGCCTTTCAATTCTGTGTCTCTTTCAATCAGTTGTGCCAAATCATGAAATGTGCTCTGATTCTATGATGTGAACACCTGCCCACTGAGATAAAAAAAGTAATGTGATCAAAGCCAAATTAATTAAAATAGTGCACTCGCCATGCACCAGACCCCTCTATAAATCTAGCACATTTTCTATCAACATCTGTGAAGAATACTTACTGACGGAAACAGAGGGAGAGAATTGGCTCCTGCATTTACATGGAAATTCATCCAACAAACTGTGAAGAAAATGTTGGCAAAGTATACGGCTCATATGTTCAAATTTTAATAACATTAAGGTTTTGCACAAGCAATATTTCAATTAGACAGTGCATAATTCACTTACGTTCAGCCAGGAGGCAGACAAAATGAGACTGACGTCCTTGTTTGATAGAACAAGATACCGTAAAGGCCAGCTGCATTTTAGATTTTGGAGCCAGCACCCATCCCGTGACAAACAGCTCTAGTGTTCTGTAACAGGGATCCATATGGAGCCGATAGGACAGTATCTGTTGCCTGACACCCTGTGGTTTCACTATAAAGAGTAACATATTGGGACAGGTTTACTAAGTGTTTGCTCCACAGCGAAACGTTTGTTCCGCTTTCTTTAAAAAGAGAACATGGGTGTTGAGACAAAATATTTTGATGAGTATCCTGTAAAAACCTTTAGTGCTCTGCCTTATGTGCAGTTAATTAAATTAAAAATATATCTAAAAACTGTACAGACCTCTCTGTCGCTAATATATCTCTTCTGGATACTGTGAATATCTAGTAAGATGCACTTCAGAAAATGATCATGTTCCAGACTAATGAATTTAACTGAACCCCAAGCAGCTGTATGGGACCACGCTGTTTGAACTCTATGCAGGAGACTATCTGCAGGGTGTACTCAGGAATAGATTACAGATCCTGGGCCTAGGTGTGAAATAGACCCTTCTTTGTTCTGTGCCAGGAATCATGAGGCAATGAATGATATGGAGTACTGTATTAGTCAAAAGGGTTAACATGTGAAATGTTTAGATTTTAGAGCATCTGGGATCATAAAGTACATTACAGTAAACTCAAACCAAATCTCTTCAATGGGTAAGCCTTAGAAATACTGCCTGGAGCGGGCCAGTCCAGTGCCTGCTGGGCTCGCAATGTTTCCTCACTCATGGTGCTGCTTCCTGAGACAGGATTATCCAGGCACACAAGGGCAGTTCTGACGTTCAATTTTAGAGGCTCCGGGCCCTATTCATAAAAGTACTTGCCGACTGCCGTAATAAAATGAATTTCGTTTAAAACTATCGTCCATATTGCTATTCATAAAATAATCTAAGAATACAGGCGACTGTCGCAAAGCACTTTATGAATGGGTATACACTCGTTCAGGAACGAAAATCTGCCTCTTTTTAATGACATCATCAGCATTATTAATGTTCCCTGGTTGCCGTCGGTAGCTGTTGCAAAAAGAAAAACGGAATCCACCGACAGTACTAGCGAAACCCGAGTGTGCAGCTGCCAGTCACAGGCAGTTTGCAAAACTTGATTCCGATGCACCTATCATGTATGCCAAAAATTCAGGTCATAATTTAGAAAAAAAAAAAAAAAAAGTATTTTTCAAATAAATATTTTGTATTTTCGTTTTGTTTGGCAACGCTGGTAAACACATTTCCATTCTTCACTGCAGGAAAAAAAAAATACTAAACAAAAAGCACTGTAGGAAGACGTCTGAATAATACTGTAATTCTAGTAATAATAATAATAATAATAATAATAATAATAATAATAATAATAATAATAATAATAATAATAATCATTTTGAAAACTTTAAATGTTAATCTTACACATTCTCAGCTATTATTATTATTATTATTATTATTAATAATAATAAACCCCGCTTAAAGCAGGGAATCAATCAGGGGAAGTTTATGTTTATGAATCAGTGAAAGTTTCACGCCGTATTGCACACTGTACACAAAATGGATCATTTTGTGGTGCACGAAAAAAAAAAAAAAAAAACACTGATTGAGCCTCGCACTGAGGCTCGATCAGTGTTTTTTGTAATACCAAGCAAGCCCAAATTTCACAGCAACTGCATCAGCAGCACTGGTATAATGTATATTGTAACGCTTCATGAAAATAAACAGGTCCACACAGGCAGTATTCATCCAAACGGTTTATTGTGAACACAGGTAAAAGAAATAAAAAGAAAAGGACCGCTGTCAGCCGCGGATCACGGCAAATAAATAATAATAATAAAATAACTGTCTTATCCTCAGTCTCTCACTTGCTGTCCACATCACAGCGTTGTTTCAAAACGATTATGCCAGAGAATATGTTCTTATGGAAGTATATATTTATATTAAACATTTCCCTTCATATAAAGCTACAGATTATTATTATTATTTTTTCAAAATAGGCAGTGTTAATCACGGGTATGTCAAACTATATAACAGAGCAAGTGTAGTAATAAAATATGTCTTTAAAAAATAGTCCGCCGAGGCTGTCGTTAGTTTAGACTTGACTGTAGAAAGCGTTCAATAACTCCTAGTCATCGACAGCATTTTGCTGTCGTTCACTCTTATGAATAGCAGGTTGACGCTCAGTACCAATGAAAACGTTATGCTAATGAGGTAATCGTTAACCTTTCTCTCAATTCGTTAACATACCTTCATAGACGAAAATCGTTGGGGCTTAACAACACATCTGAATTATCTCTTATGAATAGCAACTGCTGTTAAATAGATGGCTATGGACGAAATCCGAGCATGTACTCCTGTTTTCTCATTTCGACAGGCGTTAAACCTTTATGAATAGACCCCTTCATGACATAATTCCTCATAATGAAGAACAGTGGTCCTTGTGACAATATAGCATCAAAATGTTACCTGCTGTTTCCTTATTGGTTTGGTGACTCTCTGGTTTAAGTGTTTATATATATATATATATATATATTATATATATATATATATATATATATATATATATATATATATATATATATATATATATATATATATATATATATATATATATATATACACACATTATCAACTCAGGGATGTCTTGCTCAAAAGCAGAATGGCCCAATTTTTAACAGCATTTAACATTTCAAAGCTTTTCTTTCGGAATTGACAATAACAGCATAACATGCAACCTTGCAGCTCAGAAAGGGGGGGGGGGTCTGCTACTTTTCTCCTATAGTCTTGATAAAGAAAGCATGAAAGCTCTAAAAGAGCCTTTATTGTTTAGCGGAAAATCACTTTCTTATACAGTATATACTCTCTTAGCATGGCTGAAATCACTTTCCTTTACACTGTTTTTTATGTATCTGTAATTGTTGTGAGTGTTACAAAATAGTGTTATAAAATAGAGTTAAGGATGAAAGTCAAATCAATGTATGCTTTAATTAGGCCTGCTGTGTTTGGAAATGAATACAGTAATCCATCACGTATCTGACTGCGGTTGGACCAGAGTAAGGGCGGATATCTAAGAATTCAGATTCATTAATTCTGTTTTAAATACCATCATACACAGCTGTAACAATTACTATAGTAACACAATTATTGTTTTGAGATTCAGCTTTTATTAGGGAGCTCCCCTAAATCCATTGCTTAGAAAGATACAGGGTATTAATGCTTGTGACAGGGTAGCTGTCTGCTGCGTGAGTGCGTGCATTAGCTGCTGAGTGACAGGCAGGAGATCGAGACGGAGGTTGAAGTTTATACGTCCCACAGACGAACAGGTTTTATTTACATATCAACACACTGAACAGCTCACATGACACTACCAGCAATGGTAGCGCACAGAGTACATACAGCAAAGTGTATGAAAACTTTGGTAGGATCTACAATCTCTGAACTAATATTCTCTGTTCAATAGTAAACTAACATTGCTGAAGAGCTCGATCATGGCGGATAAACGGTTAGGGTGGATATGTGACGGGCGGATACTCAACGGATTATGTGCTGTGGGTTGCTGCAAACTTCGAGAACTAGGTTATACTACAAAAGTTGTAATAATGTTTGTTTTGCTGCATTAATGGATATATCTTACATGCATTTTAATAATAAAAATATGATTTCTACTACAAAGAAAAAGAAGACCAATACCAATAACTTACTGTATTAAGAGTATAAAGAGTGGTCAAAAACCCAATCCTGTACCTCGCCCTTGGAAAGTCAAAATACATCACTTGTATTTCCTTGTCCTTGTCCTTTATAATATACCAATACCATTATTTTGGAGGGTATTACAGTCAACACTGGCCTAAAGGTGGCCATTATCGATCATGTCACATGTAAGAGCCTGCAATGCCCAGTTCTGAACAAAATGCGTCAAAGAATATTCAATGAGCAATTCCAATCCTCAATATTTCATTTTCCACTCGGCTAAGCTTCATTACATGCTCACTTAATGGGGCACCACACCTTTATAAAAGGGGAAGAAGAAGAAAAAGACAACCAAGCTCACTATGAGTTCTTGTAATAAGGGTGCTAGAAAGTTCTGCCTCAGTCACTGGTCACAAAAGATGGCAGAGCACTCACAGGGCTCTACAAGGTGAGACAGATGTTAAATCAGTTAACTGATTATCTGTCATTAGCCTTCTGCATATTAATGCAAAATGCGTTCTCTTCCTCACAGCTAAACTTCAAACCCCTGTACTTGAAGAACCAGTGGTTATTTTGTATTACATTTTTTCTATTTTTTTAATATATTTTTTCGTTCAGAGACATCTAGTAACTTCAGTCCAAACCTGACTGGCTTTTATCCATGTGGCTTGGACTAACCTGCATTTCCCACAAGCAGAGGTTTATGTTCTGGTATCTGCTGCTGTTGACATTATTAAAAGAGAGACCACTGTCTCCTATTTCTCACTCTATCATCAGTTTGCTTTCTGAAACAATCAATAAAGTTGCATGCTTTCTTTTAACACTAAATTTGAAATGTAATCAAAATTAGGTTGTTTTTTGGGGTTTAGTTAAGACCAGCCAAGTAAACAATGACACATTATTGTATATACTGTATTCCTTCGAATTTAAAACGCAGCCGAAATTTCCCACCCTTAATTTGAGGAAAAAATAAAACATCTCAGAACCTTGATGTTATTCTTCTTTAAACATTCTGAAGTAGATTTTGATGTGTACTTTGGATCATTGTTGTGTTGGAACATCCAGTTCGCGTTAAACCAATTGTTGTAGCAGTGGGTTTCAGATGATTGGTCAATATCTTTTAGTATGCTATGGAATCCATTTTACAATATATTGGAACTAAATTTCCTGTGCCATTAGAGGAAAAACAGCCCCATAGAAGGATATTATCACCTCCATACTTGACAGTAGGTATGGTGTTCTTTTCTTTGTACGTCTTCTCCAAACGTATCAGGATGACCAACAAGCTCAATTTTTGTTTCATCACTCCACAAACCCTTTGACCAGAACTCATATTCATCATTCAAATGCCGTTTTGCAAACTTTAAGCGATTGTCCTTGTGACATTTTCCTAAGAGTAGCTCTTTCCTTGGCCTGTGACTATTGAGACCTTCACCATACAATACTCAACCAATGGTTGAAATGGAAACCCCAGTCCCACTTGCAGCCAATTCACTTTGAATATCTTTGGCAGTCAATCTTGGATTGTTATTAACCTTCCTCACAATTCTTCTACTTGTTCTTGGTGAAAGAGCCTTCTTTCTTCCAGACCGAGGGAGCGTAGTGACAGTACCATCAGTCTTCTTGATAATAGAAACAATAGTTGAAATTGGGATACTCAAATGCTTGGAAATCTTCTTATATCCTTCTCCAGCTTTATGACAATAAATAATTCTATGCCTAACCCTTTTATACTCTCTAAGAATGTTCACCTACAATCCAGCATTTTCTAGACTTTTCTAGAATTAGGTTCTGTATTATCATATTGAAATTTCTACTACCTTGCAGACAATACTATCATAGCATCAAAGGGTATGAATACTTTCGAATTAGCATTTTTTAAGTTTTGCAAAAAAATTGCTGAAATAAATAAATTGTAGACATCTATTATTTGTAACTTTTTTTCTCATCCACAAAAGCAAAACTTTTGCTACAAAAGATTTTTCCTAATTCTTTGTTTTCAAGAAATTTCTAGAAATTATAAAATTCCATGGGGCATGTAAACTTTTGACTACAACTGTATCATAGATGATTCGAGATCGGGCAGTTACGTTTTGGTTCGTCTTTTCTCGGCAGTCAGTCACATTGCTGTTTCTTTCTTTTGATGGCGATTTTAATTGCAGCATAAATGATGCAACTTACACTAACTGACACACTAAATATTGGTTTGCAAGTTCCTTTGTTTTCTATCTTGAGATCTGAGTACTGGAGGTTGATTGGATTTATTTTATTTTATTTTATTTTTTTAGGCTTAGGCCGTGCTTGGTAAAAATGTAGAATGTATTCAATTTGATAGACTAGTTGGGCTTTGGGCTAATTATCAGTACTTTAGCTAAACCATCTGTATGGCAATGCCAATAATTTCATCACAGGCTACCACCTACCAAAGCTTTTGATATTGACCCTTAATAGAATCACTGGACATGTGTGGAGTGGTTGCTTGTAATTGAAAAAAATACTTTTTTTTATAAAACACCATTGGCTGACACCATCATCAGTAAATGCTTTTCTATCCCTTTTGTCCACAGCTCTAACCACCAGCTCACAGTCTGTCTTTCTTCATTGTACTGTATCATTGAGTTCATGTTGCATGAATGTGCAATTTATATTTTTCTATGTTCGTAAAAAAAAAAAAAAAAACTACACTTAATTGATTCTTTTCAGCTTTACAGCAATGCCAATATCTGAGATGCTTGTTAGGAGTGAGGAAGACAGCTTTGAAAAAGAAACTAGTCAACATTGCTGTTGCATAGGGCAGGGTTTCAGGCTTTATCCTTCCAGGATAAGTACAGCTTTCTTTGCAGTTTTCACAATAACATTTTAAGTGACTGGAGCTGAGTGATTATGAAGACTACCATAATAATCACTATTATTATTTATGACCTGATATTCTTTACATAGAATATTTACAAAATATCCTGTCATTTGATCAACTATTGTGTGACCTGGTTCTTTGTTGTGGTGGGGCGCTGCCACTCCCCACTTATTTATTACCTAAAGTCAACATTTTATTTTGGTACATTTCATGGATCCTGAAACTCACATTTATCAAGGGTGGATCTTAATATTAACAAACATTAATGTTATAAAACGCTGAGATACATACAGCAGAGGTAACATAGTCTCTTCATTGCACACGCCGCAGGGTGTAACACTTTAAAGAGGTGGCACAATCCAGGGCAAAGGTAAAGCACTTCACCCTTACATTTTCATTTTAATGTGTTTCATCAAAATCAGGCCCTGAGAGTTGGTGTATGGGTGTCATGGAGTCACAGCACCTAAACTGTAGTTCACTTCACAACTCTACTTGTAATAATAACAACAAGATACCATCAACCTGAGACGGCCTTTTCCAGAGTCCCTGCAATACAATCTAATATATGTTACAACTGAAAGAAAACAAAAAGATAGAAAAAAATAAGCATCCCTTCTAGGCTTGCGAGAGCTGATAATAATCAATATCCGATGCTAAATTGCCTGCACCAGGCGTTAACTGTGAGCTGCAATACATGCTCAGTGTCCTGTGCTTGGATGGGTCAATACGCATTCACCAAGGCTTGGCAAGCCATCATAAACCACTTACTACACTGGATCAAAGCTCTGAATCATAAAATGTCAAGTACTTTTATTTATTTATTTATTGTCTTTGTGCTTTTACATATGGGTACTGTTTGGTGCCAGAAACCTATTGCGATATTAAACTACACAGTAACCCCGCCATTACTAAACTGACAGTCATTACTACAATTTAAGATGTACAGTATACAGAATTGCAGTGTACAGTAACTGCACAGTAGCATCAGTAGAACTTTACTGTGACTGCTATCATTTCAAGTTACAGGGCACTCTGGAGCTATTCTTCCCTATGTTATTTTAATTTTTTTTTTGTTTGTTTGTTTTTTTACAGATGATGCATTGAAAACCCCCTATAAAATGGCCATTTTTCAGGTTGGTTTAAAACTGCTATGGTCCCTTAATTTTTTAATGAATAATTCTGATACAGCAATATGACATTTTACACAGTCAGATTGATATAAGTGGCACAATGCCTGTTAGTCCCAGCTGTTGTACAGCCAGTGGGTCCACAGTGTACAACCTCCTATACCTCCAAGAACAGCATGCAGCAAATTAATGAGATCATCACTGTTTCTACAGTGGACTTACAAGCACAGTTGTTGTACCAAGCACCTGCTGGTAAACACAGCCAGCTTTCTAAGTGCAGCGCCTGTTTTATAATGGAAGAGAGGAATTGGGCTGAATCAATAGCACTGTCATTCAGAGCAGGGCTGTACATCATGAAGGCAGTAGTTAAGAGTCACAGTGCTTGGCTGCAATATGAAGTGCTGTTGGTCCTTTTAGATTGACAGGAAGATCACAAATCAGGCCAGGGGTGATGAGTGGTGTGTGTCTGTGTGTGTGCATTTCTGAAGCCTGCTACTTTGTCTACGGACAATATAGCATAGATTGAAGCTTTGATGCCATGACTAAATGTGTTTTTATAAGAGAATTTACATTGAAAAAACAAAACCCCATAAAAATCAGACAGTGAGCAATATCTGATTATCCTCTAGCAAACTGTTACAGTAAAGGTATGTTAGTTTTGGCAGATTTGGCTACTCTAGTGTAGAAAAGCACCACATAAGTGACCTCCCACATGATAACTATTTCGTCTGCACTTTTCTTAAAGTTTTGATGAAGTGGGAGTCCAGTTTTTAAAACTGAATGTTCACTGTAAGTGTGATCAAAAGAGATTCCTGTCCCTGTTTGAAGTATTTACGTTTGTAGTTAGTTCTAAAGAAACTGTGAGTATTGCAAAAGTGTGTAGATCTACAGTATATTGGACACTACCTCTTTAAAGTGTATTCTTTTCACAAATTCTCCTCTTTGGAATATTGGATCAATTTGCTGGAGGCAATATTCTTGTGACCTAAAAACATATGTTAATAAAGGGCAAAATGATACAGAAATAAATACAATAAACTGTAGAAACTAAATTGTACATCTTTTTATGAACAGCAAGTGTAACGTCTTCCTAGTAAAAAGGTGTTTGTTATTTGAAAAAAAATAATTATAATAATAAAGGGGACAAAAAAACAAGACACATTAAATGCAGTATTCCAAAATACTGCAGTGCATGAAAACACCCAAACACACTTAAAGTAATTTACTTTAATGACCAAAGTCATTTACTTTAGAAGGCATTACTGTGCATGATACGGTATTATAGCACTGTAGGTGTAGGTGCATTTGTGTAAGGCAAGTTTCACCCATAAAATAACAGTACATTAAAAAAAATGGTTTTAAAGGCTGTAAGCTAGATGTTAAATTATGCTGTTAAAGATAACAAACAGGGGTGCAATTCTGCTGGTACTCACCGGTACTCTGTACTGCAATTTATTTAATCTGCTTTTCATCCAACGCAGATGCATTCCATCCACTCACACAGTCCACTAGCGCAACGTTTTTCAAATGCGCTTTGAGAGGGGTATTGTTGCAGAACGCAGAATCACACCACGTAGCTCTCACATAATAGTGCTGCATGCACAACTCGTAATAGATGTCATCAGTATATGTTGCAGCCCGATCACATGATAAGGATGAATTTAGGTACTAAAACAAAGTTTATTTCATAACAATAACCTAACCCTAAATCTAAGGTTCGTGGGGTATTGGCTGTTACTTTAAATACACACAACAATAACCTAACCCTAAAACCACAGTGCCAGAATTTGTGCGAAATTTTCTAAAATGGCAAATGATGTGTGAGACAGTAGGGATATTAACAGTAACATAAAAAAACAGGATCAAAGCTCGGCTTCAGATTTGGTAAATCAGTCAGAATTGGGCTACAGATGGAGGTGTGGTTCACGCTTTTCAAACACTGGCCCAACTTGCAAGGTACATGTTAAGAATAGTGATCAACATTTTGTTTTATTGTGATCCTAGTATTTTCTGTTATGAGGACTGTAATAAATGAAAACCAAAACGGTGAGGTGTTTTTTCTTTGTACAATGTCCCCTTTTCTAAAACATTTTGAAGAGTATATTTAAGTGAAATGTGAGTTTTCATTAAAAAAAGGCAGCAGTAAACCACAGTAATGACATTACTTTATGAAAATGTGTCTTTTGCCACTTTGTTTCTTGTGCAGAAACCACAATACCAGGGATAAAATAAAATAAAAAGTCTACTTTTATAGTGTTTCTGCCTGAAAAATATTTTTCTGGAATAGATCATGGTAATTAATCTACATAGAAACACAACAGAGAAGCACACAGAACATATTATTGAAGGATAAGTAACAAGTACAAAATAAATAAAAGATACAGGGATATATGTTCTAATCCAAGGCTATTATTGTAGCATGGCCAGGTCCTGTTGTAGGTGAGTACCCAGGGTCTGGAAAGTATGGGATAATTTCAGAGAATACTTTGGAGATTAAAATGGCCAAGTACATCATTAGTATTGTGTACCAATATGTACACATTTTTAAAGTATTTATTCATTGGCACTCAAATTGTCTCAATTTTTAAAATGTTTACACCCGGCAGTGCATATGAGTGCCTGTACTTTTTTATTGAGAATTTCAACAGTTGTAGCAACACGTGGGGACATGCAATGCTAAATTTTTATAACCCCGCTACTTACTCTTCAGGAACTTTTTCTCTGCTTCTCTTTGTAGTGCACTATGCACCAAGATATCCTTACAGTATACCTCGGCATAATCCACACGCATGGGTTATTATTTACTATTAGTGTTCTTTTGTTACTACAGTATGCATGTCTTGTTGCCAAGACAACACAATCTGAATAGTTCATCAAACTATAGGCTGCACAGTATGCTATCAACAAATATTGATACAGCTTGCATGGTTTTGCAAAATGTCAACACCACCTATTAAATTAAATAACAGTGTTTCTGAAAAACTACATTCTGCATATTCTACCCACATTACATGGCTATAAGTTGATTTTAAAGGAATTTAAAAGTAGCTGGAAGCCAAGACTTAAGCCTTAACCGTATATTTATACTTTGCATAACTTATATAAGCATGAAAATCTAGTGCAGCGATGGCGAACCTATGGCACGCGTGCCCAGAGTGGCATTTGCCCGCCCCCCAACAGAGCTGAGTGGCACTTTGGAAAGCCAGTCAGTTTGACTTGCAAGGACGGCCCCGCCCCCAAGTAATTGAGCAGTGCTAACTGTCGCTGTTATTATCTGCC
This sequence comes from Acipenser ruthenus, assembly GCF_902713425.1. Classification (NCBI taxonomy): domain Eukaryota; kingdom Metazoa; phylum Chordata; class Actinopteri; order Acipenseriformes; family Acipenseridae; genus Acipenser; species Acipenser ruthenus. Next base: position 34,321,149 of record NC_081200.1, on the reverse strand, counting down.
CATTCATAGTTGGCTGAGCTGCTTTATTCAAGTATTCTGGAAGCAGGAAGCTGATCAAAAACAGTAAGTCTGTCCCATAGATGATCAAATGTAATTGTGGTCAGCTATGGATGTGTCAGCGGGACACGCGGGGAAGAAGGGATTGTTAGCCTGATGCTCGTGGCGTTTTGCTGACCGTCATCTCCTGCACTAAACAGTGAAATGACCACAATCCTTCATACTTCACACTCGGGTCGGGGGTCTGCGAGCCTAACATAGGTCGGAATTACATAATCCGAGCCCTTTCGGTTTACGTCTTTTCTAATGTGTCATGTGTCTTTCTGCAGGTGTCACTGCAGGTGTCTTTTGCATTTAACTTAAAGCAATGGATTTTATTGTCAAACCTTGCCCTTGTCAAATACCAAAAATATATTTCACTATCACATACTAGTTTTCCAAACTAAGTATTCTTTGTTTGATGCACTCTATTTTTCAATATGGTTTAAAGGCATTGTGTGGACAGGGCCTTACTGTAGTTTAACTTTATAATTATTAAACTTAATGCATGATGCAAGGTGATTCATTTACTGTAGCTGAGCATTAGAATTCTTAATGCGTGATATAATGTGATGTATGTATTTTACTGTAGTTTAGCCATATAATATTCAAACTACTGTATGCATTTATTGTATGATGCACTGTTATTCTTTTACTATGCTGTGAAGTGCTTTGAGATGGTGTTCTACTATGAAAGGCGCTATATAAAATTAAGATTGATTGATCTAACTTGAATAAGGATTAAAGATTCTCATTGTCCAAAATAAAGAGGGCTGCATCCCGGTGAGGTGCACTATCACTATTTCTTTTTTATGTCTGTAAATGTACAATAAAATATAATCTGTGAGCAAAAATGGAGTGAGGGACGGAAATAACCTACATATTTATAATTTTTTTGTGTCTGAATTTGATCAGTCATGCTGCCTCACTTTGCCTCCCACTGGTCCTCAACATAGTCGTCTCCCACTGCCTTTTACCACTGCCACGCTCTCTGGCTGCATTCTCCAGCTGACTAAAGCAAGAATAGCATGTGAGTGTAGATTAGGATGAGGAGGTCTGCTATGGGACAGGGAATGGGGAATGTAAAGGAATTGTTTAGAACAGACTGCAAGTTCTCAGGGATGAGTGGAAATTATGGGAGGTGTTCAAGTACCCAGAGAAGTATAAAGGGGAAGAGGAGTGGGATGGGGTTGAAGAAAGAGAGAGTGTATGTTTGGCCTGGCAGTTATGATGCAAGTGGGGCAAAATGTGGTGGGCAATATTAATCATGGACATTATTTGTTAGGTATGGCACCCAGCAAATATCTCCAGTAGTGGGATAGCTGTTCATGCTGCAAGCTGCTGCTGTATAGAGACCAGTCCTGGGCAGATAGTAAGATAACTTGTTTCACCGTGCTTTTGAAAAAAAAAAAATTCTCATCAGTTAACTGAAAAGTGAAGTGAAGTTTATGAGTACAATCAAAGAAGCTAAACAGACCGTTTCAGACAGACCGTGGTAGATCCTTCCAGGAGGGTTGGATAGAGACATTTGGAATGATTGACCGTAAAAGGGAAAACGTTGTGTGTTTTTTGTAATGAAAGTGTTATTTATCGAACCTCAAGTGTAAAACGCCGTTTCGACACCAACCACAAAAATATTGCAGAACTTAATGAGAGTGAAAGGAAAGAATTCCTTGAAAGGGCATTGAAGTATCAAAACCAGACTCTTGTTTTTAATAATTATCTTTAAAAAACAATTTGGTGGCTACAAGCTTCAAATTATCTCATTGCATTGCAAAGCATGACAAGCCCTTGTCAGATGATGAATATATCAAGAGTGCCATGCTGCTTCTTTATTTCATGACTTCCCAAGGATAAAATTGTGCAGTGCATCAGACTAAAAGTTACTGTTTAGCCGCCTGTAAAGGGGTGCTCTCCCCTTGGGGTTATTTATGTATTTCATTTGTAATTATTATTATTATTACTATTGCATATTGTATTTGTGTGCGGACGGACGAAAGCCATCCGTTACTGTTTATTATTTGAGACTAGCGAAAAGCCGGTCTTAGAATGTGTAGCTGGCGTGGATGGGGTTAAATCCCCATCCCAGAAAAGCTCATGGGAATGTGGCTGGAGCCTTCATAAGGTCAATGTTTAATGGGTAATTAAGACTCCAGCCATAGTATAAAAGACCCACTCCGGGCTTAGAGCAGGGAGCTAAAAAAGTAAGAGCGAATGCTACCAGCCAGCGAAAAATATAGTTGTTTTTATAATAGGATTTATAATTGTTTGTGTTATTTTAACTTTGGCCAGAGTGCCCTTTTCTTTTTGTGTTTTGTTTAAATCTTTTGTTTTATTGTTTAATAAAGATACGGCTGTGTCCGTTTCGCCCCATATCATTTGTGTTGAGTACTGCTTCTTGAACCTGATGTCACCACTCACACGCACCACTCAAGCCATCGATGACACCACCCTATTTAATCATTGGCAACCCTGGCACATAGTGACGCATATAAAAAACAGAAATCAGACTTTGGGCACTCCAGCTAAAAAAAGGTTTCGCCACCCCTGATCTAGTGTATATAGATTAATACTTCTGCATTTGTAAGGCTGTTGAGTAAATGCCACACATTACAGGGTTATCTATGGTACAATTACACACTTTCTAGGCTTTACTGAGTATGAGACATTTGTTGAATGTAAAATATGTAGTGTACCACATGAAGACGTCTCATATTTACCATATTTCATTTCATTGGTATGGTGCAATGATGAATACATGAATCAATGATATAATATTTTCAAAGGTAACTTTTGGTTACATGATAGTCATGAAGATGGGTGGGGGGGGTGGAAACCTCCCCCAAATAACCACAATGGCCTAATCATCTACATTACTGAAGAGCTCAAATTTGCCCAATGCAATAACCTGAGCCAATATGGAACAATATTAATCTGGAATTAATTACTATAACACATCATTTTATTTGATGGTAAAACTGAAGTCAATTATAGATTATTCTGCATTTATTTTCTTTATATAAAACTTTCTTTCAACCTGTTTGTTTTCCAAAATATATTGAATTGGACCCCATTGTAGTAAATGCTGCTATATTCAACTAAGATAGCAACCACAGAAGACATTTTAATATTGCGTCTAGACTGAGTCAACTCCAACCAGGAGCAGATGCCCTCCCACAAGCCAGTCTTTCAATTAGTCTTGTATCACTTGTTGACTGACAGAGCAAGACTGGCAGGTATCACTATGCTGGGCAGAAGATCAACTCGTTCTCATCCAAATGGACTGCAAAACCTTTTCAGCAAAATTAGCTTTCATCTCATATTCCTCTTGATTATAATATTGGTGTCAATTAAAATGGGAAATCATGTGATACACTGCATGCTTCCAACTTAAGGTATGCTTAAAAAAAATTACACTACAGTAATAGCATTATAATTGAAATGCAAAGTGCTCAAGGCCACAACATTGATTCACATGTACTGTATAGCTTTTCCATTCTGAAGCTTCCTCCAGCTTCCTCTTACTTTATTGTAGAAACGATAGCCTAATTAGAGAAGGTCTCCAAAGTTCTGTACTAATCACCCTAGCATAGCTTGATCTGTCAAGATCAGAAACACATTTTTAGTGCCAAGATAAATTACTGCACTTTTTAGATACTGGTAGCATTTAAATAATAATAATAATAAATACAGTCATTCAAATGTCATTATTACTTGAGGTTACTTTCTAAAAAGAATTCAAAAGTAATTCTAGTAATGTACTTATGCAGTGCCTACAGGAAGACTGCAAAATAATAAGTAATTTAGTTTGTTATCAAATTAAAGCCTTCTTCCCTTATTAAAGTGAAAATCAAGCAGACACATTATTGTCGGTAATGATATTATATAAGACTTGCACTCCAAACATCTGGACAGCAAGCTTGCAGGTTTATGATGCTTTTGATCTGCTAGGTAAATAGTTACTGCCTGGAGAGGCACCCACATGTACCTCAATGCCAATGTGCATATCCATAGCTGTAGAATCAGCAGAGCTCTGACAAAAGCCTATGTCTTGATGAGTTAACAATATGTCCTTCTGCCTAGATATTGAAAGTACTTTTTCAGAATAATCCGTTTCTTATCTGTTTAATATCCTATCATGGGTGTTCTTTATTATCCTCGAACAATAATCCAGTACAGCTCCACACCCCTTATGGTTATTTTTTAATGCACTCTATTTTTCAATATGGTTTAAAGGCATTGTGTGGACAGGGCCTTACTGTAGTTTAACATTATAATTATTAAACTTAATGCTGATGCAAGGTGATTCATTTACTGTACTTTAGGAAGATAGAGAATGCACATGATCGGACACAGGTAAGAAATGAAATATTATTAAAATGTAAATGCCTTTAAAGATTCCATTACTGTGTGCATGACATTGCTGCAGGTGACCTGCTTATTTTCCAATACGGGCCAAATTCATTCCCCCTGAGCTGGCTAATTCAATTCTACAAGATCTTCAGTTTCCCTTTGCTGATTATATGCATCCAAAGTACAAGATGTCAGTGGATACACCCTGTGTAAATGCATTCGAATAGTAATATAATTACTGGATGGTTAGGTTAATACTAATTTACAGTCTTTAGTGTTCTATAGTGAAGACTTAGGCATATTTTATGTGACACTTTTCTAATGAAAAATAAGCCTTAAAACATTGATAACATTGATAAAATAATAATAATAATAATAATAATAATAATAATAATAATAATAATAATAGGCTGGATTTTTAGGATTACAAAATAACTGAAGCAGAATGCTGCAAATGAATGCATTTGATTACAGTGATCAATTTGTTTTCCATTCTTTTTAAGTGTGTGTAAAGCAATGAGAACCGTGTTGGTAGATCTTGTTTTACAGCTCTCCCACTTGCTTTGACAGTCATGTTGAACAGACTGCTTGTCTGCGGAGGTCCAAGTTTTAACCTTCCAACTGACATAAGACTGAACTGAAGTGGTCTAATGCAAGCTCTCATTAAAACAGTGTTAATTTTCCAGTTCAAGATAGTTACAAGGAAGACTGCGCTGTACAAGTTAGCAGAGTATTGCCACTGTCAAAACTGCCATATGATGAAACAAACAAGTACTGTCAGGCTTGGACACAACGGCAACAGACTTGTACAGTGCATTAAAGAGCCATTTAACTTCCCAAGTGTCAGCCTGGGGATTGTGTGATAAGAAAAATAAATAAATAAATAAATAAATAAATAAATAAATCAGGTCCAACTTGACATTGTGCCCAGAAAAAAATGAAGAATACATTTGGGCTTTAAATTTCAGACCCTAACAGGAAGAATGTGCTTCTGTTGTAGAACATTAGCCTGTAGGCTAGTGTGACAGAGAAAGAATAAATCTTGGTTATAAAATCTCCCTCCCGACCTGTTAGGGCGCTGTGTAAAGGGAACAGAGTGCCCTGGACTGAATGGTTGGACAATTCATTCCAAAGGTTAGGTGGAAGTCGGCCATCTAGAAAGGGGGCGGGGCTACGGTACACCAAGTCATCGCCCCAGAAGGGAAGCGATGTGGCAACCGAGGATTGGAAGAGAAACGGCTGCACTCGCTAACCAAGGGGGCGTGACTGACGGTACAAAAGGGGACGTGGCTAGGTGATCTGTTCCTTTTGTTATGGTTAACCTGAACCAAAAAAGGAGAACTGTGAATTAACCGTGACCGTCTAATTATACTTGTTTGTTCTTGTTAGATGGCTAACACGATCTGGAGCTGTCGCTTAAGGCCAGCACTAAACCCGGACAACACTTCACACGAATAAATTGTATTTCACTACAAGCACTTTAGCACTCACTCTGGACTTGTGATTGTGTGTGTGTCTTTGTCTTCAACTGTGTTTATTCTTTCGAACTGTGTTTATTATTTGGGACTAAACCCTTCGTTTGCAACAGTGCAATACACATTGCTGTGTATTGCCTGGGATTATTCTTTGCGGTCACCAGACCAGGATTATAAAAATAAACGGCATTGGATAGTGAACTTTGTTGTCTCTCTTTTGTTTCGTAAACACATCACCTCTACACCTGCGCACTGCAAACCACTTTGCTAGATAGAATATGCCTTTCCTATAAGCTAGTTACTGAGATAGAACAAGATGGATCATTGTGCTTTACAACTTAAAACCCCAAAACCTAGATGGCCGATTTATACAATAGTTTGTACGGTACAGTTTTTAACCATAATACCTGATAAAGTACTTGCTTAAAAAAGCCATTACTTTTCTTCTGCTCAGGATGGCGATCCTATACAAAAACACAGGCTTCGTATTAAAAACTATGCAAATCAATACTAATATCCCTATGTTAAATCAATTTGGTATAAAAACAAAACGTTTCATTACAGAAGACAGCTGATACACCCTGGTGGTATAACAATGAACAATATATTGAAGAAAGACAAAACCGGTATGTTTCAATTGTCTGAATAGACCGGTAAAGTGGATGGTTTAACTTGTAGCTATTTAAGCGATAGAGCCCGTCGATGCAGGCTCTACCATGTGGTAGATGACTGCGACTGGAGTTATGCGTCCCGACCCATAGGCGAGGGTGCTAAACAAACATCGAATGTCAAAAACATTTAATGAGAATTGCCTTATATGGTCACCAAAGGTACAAAATGCTATTTTTTTCCTATTTTAGAGTCAGGAGGTTGAATAGTATGGTTTGGGGGAGATAGCTGGTCAGAGTGGTGCATGGAGAAGGTTCTGCTAAAGCGTAGTGTATATTTCAATGATGTTTGTCACTGTAAGGGCATAATTAGGTTTTCCAAGATGAGCTGGGCATATCTAATCGACATCATTGTAAAATCTAATGCCTATTTTGAGGTTTTGTTATTTCTTCATCCTTTTAAAACTATTAAGAATACTCCTATTGTTTGACATTATTTAGCATTCCAAAAATGTGATCAGACAATAATAATAATAATAATAATAATAATAATAATAACAATGGATGATGATGATGATGCATATTATTATTATTAGTAGTAGTAGTAATCCTATTTAGTGCCTGTGTGGGGTCCTTCATCAGCTGTTATATGACATTGGGTGATAAAATTCTACTTAGAACCCCCTAAACAAAAGGGGGTGCTAACAAAGCTAACACAACTAATAACAAAAAGACCAGTAAATATGAGGTGCTATATGAAAAAAAAAGCAAGTTAATATTTTAACTAGACTTTTTTTTCCAGATTTAACTTAAATCTAGTATTTTCCCCAGATTTATAAATGTTGTGAAATTATATATATAATTCAATCAAATCGCGTGAAAGCACAAAGCGGGCGGAGTTCATTTGCATACAAACTCCAAGATTTAGCTGGTCAGTTAAATATTTAGCTAAATGTTAAATCTTGTTAAGATATTTAAGATTTAGCTAAATGTTAAATCTAGTTAAGAGATTAAATATTTTGTAAAATATTTAGCTAAATGTTAAATCTTGTAATTAGATTTATTACTTATGTCTGAATGTACACATTTTAAAAAATATTTATTTATTTTCACAGCATTTATAAATCTGGGGAAAAAATACAAGATTTAAGTTAAATCTGGAAAAAAAAAAGACTAAAATTAAATGTTCAAAGAAAGAGAACTAAAATAAATGTAGTAGTCGTCGTAGTAGTATTAATACTGTGCTATTGTGTAGTCAACTCTAAACATGCCTTATCTGGAGATGCCAAGGCATTAAGAAACCTCCTGTAATAAAATATCTTCAATCCAATAACATTGCGGTGGCTTCCGCTGGCAGCAAAGTGCATACCACACAAGACTGCGTTTTATTTAAAAACAAACAAACAAACCAGCCTTAGTCAATTCGAACAATAAAGAAAAATTGTTATATTGATCAATTCCACTGACCTTTGTGTCAAAGTCGTATACAGTCAACATGAACAAGACTTAATTTTTAAAATACATAATTCAACACAAATGTAGCATGTACTAGATCTGTGTCAGTAAACATCACGGCATCGCTTCTGGGGCAAACTACTACTAACATCAGTATCACAGAGCATATACTCTATCTGTAAATGACCCCGTTTGAAACTATTATATTGGTAAAAACATAATCAAGTGGTTATACGCATGCATTTACTGGTATTACTACGACTACTAATAATAAATAAACTTTGCCATTTATATTATGCATCAGTATAGAAAATAACAGAACACATTATATAAATATAAATCAGATGCAAATTATAATAGAGATGTATGCTGTTTTTTTTTTTTTTTTTTAAAGAGCGAGAAATGTAATCATTTTAAGAATATGGCAAGCAAAAAAAAAAAGATATAGCTACGGCTTATTTATTAATATTATTGCTGCAATTTTGATAGTAAAACATAAAAGCCATAAGTTTGTCATAAAATTAATTTTTCTTACCTTAAAATAGCAGCTGCAAACCGAAGACATTCTATCAATTATGCCCACCTTTCTCAGTTAAAAAACTGTCAATAACAAATATACCAGTTCCGTACGGAGCCTTCACAACATCAAAGCAACCCAGCAGAACAAGGCACATAGAAAATTCAGGCATCAAACACCCAAATTTGCGTGTATTTGTTTACTTCTATTATTTACATTAATCAGTCATCTTTTTTTCCCTGTGTTGCAATGCGCGTCAATGACAGCCTGACTATAGTCCAAAGCTGTAGCTATTTCCCCCATTCTGTTCCATCACCTTTACGGTACATTCCAGTTATCTAATTGCAGATCAGTCTTATGATGTGTCGCCTCCCCTCGCACCCCCCTCAGCCTGTTAGAATAATTTTCTATAGAAAGGGAGATAATGAGAGTTAGGTACGGCGAGCCAAATGGAACAAACAGCCCCATTAATATATTCCACCACAAGAGGGAGCAAATAGTTTTGCTGTTGTTTTCATCTACAAACAGTTTTCGTTCAAACTATAATAACCTGTAATGTAATTCCGTTGTATTAGGATGACACAAGCCTTATCATAGTATTATGCTGTAAAAGTAATCAAATTAGTTTTTTTTTTTTCAGTGATTACATTTTTTGTCTACCTTCTTGACATTAAGCAATGCATCTGCTGGACGCCTTACTGTTGGAAATCTTTTGGTGGAGAGAAATGTAATAAGATTTAGAAAAAAAATAAATAAAAAAAATTTAACCACCCCACATCTTTACTTAATTGAACTGGACAAACACCTATTGTATTTCAGTCAAGCTATCCATCCTATATTATTTCTAATATCCATCATTTTAGAGGCTGTCATAAGATATACAGTACAAAAAAAAAGAGTTAATTATCATATGCAAATTATTTTTCTTGAAAGTGGTCCATCTAGGCATTTGATAGAGCTGCCTCTGGCTCCTCGGCACTGCTCGCTATATTGTTTATTTATTTATTTTTTTTGCACAGGTTTGACTACTTGACAGCTTGCTTGTATGATCTGATTCACAGAGCCATACAAAGAACATTGGCCTCGTAGCCACGCTGTCTTATAACATTTGTTTTCTTCATGAAATGGTCCAAACCAATAATGTGTAAATGTGATTTATTATTGACTTTCACTTGGAGTCACTTTTAGAGTAAAGCCTGTCCATAACAGGGGGATTGGAAAGCAATCAGCCAAAATACAGTACCAGTAGAGTAAGAAACTACAGGATAAGTATAGCATTAATCATCACATCACATCAACAAACATTTGGATGAGCATGGAGTGTTCTAGAAGAGTTGGAAAAAACATCTATAATGTTAAAATGTCATTAATAAACTGTGCTGCAAAAAGAATGACTTCTTCCTAAATGGTACCGCAACTGCTTCAGTATTGTGCCTATTGCATACTTTCCTAAAAAAATAACTGCAACAAAACAAGTAGAATTTAGTGCACACAATCAAGCTCTTATTTAAAAAAAAAACAAAAAAAAACATGAGTCAGTCCTCTCTCTCTCTAAAAATAGATAGCATGTTCTACAAAAATAGATTGTCATCCAGTGTATTCTAAAGTTTATGATTTTAAACTGTTTTTGTTCAATGGTTCAAAGTCCACAAAGGTGTACAATAGTGGGGTGGAGTAGATTCATTCTCATCCTGTATAGTGTTGCCATCTGGACGGATTTTGTACTGCCTTGCCAGTTGCAGGTGAAAAGATTTAATGTGACTTATTTTTTTCTCCCCCCCTCCTTGGTACAGTTAAGCACAGTGATCTTACCAGGCTGCATGTAGTTATGTATTGTTTCTGCTCATCTAAAGCTAAACGTATACCTACCCAATTTAACCTATAACATTTATTAAAAAAAACAAAAAAAAACAGTTTAGGAGCAATGTCATACATCAGACGAGTATTGCGATGGTTACAAACTAGGTTTTTGTTTTGGAATAAACTTCAATTAAAAAAAAGTACTACATTATATGTAATTGGAAATTATAATTATTAATTACAAATAAGTGGCGTAGGGATATTTTTCAACTTTTACAGTCCACACAGTAATTCTGTACATACTGTAAAATACATTATTTTAAGTGGTCTGATACTTAAGTCTCAGGGAGCACCATTATCACTTAAGAGCAGAAAATGCTATGCTCCCAGGGTCTGAGAATTTAATTTACTCCTGTGATTTTATAGAATTTTTATATTTTAGAGTAGAATTTCCACAATCTTTACCTTTAACTTAATAGAAGTAAACACAAAAGCTTACCCAAACATACTATATTTTTCAACCCTACATCTCCTCTCTGTGCAAAGGGTTATTGCTACATAATAATGTACACAAACATTAAAAATGATATATATATATATATATATATATATATATATATATATATATATATATATATATATATATATATATATATATATACACACACACACACACACACACACACACACACACACATATATATATATATATATATATATATATATATATATATATATATATACATATATATATATATATAACCATGTGGGCTCATCCCCCAGGCATACTAGTGGCACCACACCTTCATATGAAATCACTCAAAACATGTTCAATGTTATCAGTGCTATTAACCACAGTGCATTATGCACGTTAGATTATTAGTATACAGTCACATAACTTTACACAACTACTTGAACAAAAACACACATGTACATGTATATTTTAAATACTGTATTTGCCCAAGGAATTTGAAAGATTAAATATGAATGATGAGGTCAAGAGTACAACCCACTTGTACACATAACACAGGTTAACCAGGTCACCATTTCAAACAGTCACTAAAACAAGGAACAGAATCAATTCCCCCCCTCCCCCAAGAGAATCTACAAACAGATACATGAATGACATTTGAGGGATGTTTTATGAAAAAAATACATTTCACATATTTACTAGTGTGCAGGTCCTAAAATGGACAATTCTCAGAACATTTATACTTATGCTGGCCTTGATCTCTCAATCTTTCTTAAATGTACAGATTAGGATCCCTTTCTAAAATAGTCTTCAAGGTCATAAACTGAAAGTTTTAATTCTAGAATTAATAAATACTGAAATAGAAGGGGTACAAAACAAACAACTTGAAAATGTTTCAATATAACAAACCATTCCATGATACATCTTTCAGTTTGTATTTCTTTCTTGTTGCAGGTTTACGGTTGCGGTTTATGACAAGATGATACATTATTGCTTTATCTTATCTCTGCAGGTATTTAAGGACTATTGACAAAAATGTATTTTGGACTTCTTGCATACATGTTCCAATTACTGTAGGTCAAACTCTGCCACAACCACCGATTAATCTGGCTACAAAACACTCTGATTTCGATTCTAGATTACATTTATAAAACGGTATCCTCAACTTTCTAGACTTGAACTTTTAATAATTGATAGTGACTGTAGAACTTCAATATGTCCTTTCCTAATGCCAGTAAATTTTGGTTCAGACATCATGGCTCTGAGAAAATCCTCCAATGGACTAACTTTGTAAATATCAGAATACAGTACAAGAACTTCCGTGTTATGAAATGCAATTTGTGTAAAGAACAGACCATACACATTTTCTGCGAGGCCAGTTTTTTACACTTTTACCTAGGTGAACTTGTGGAAGTTTGCTTCTGCAAGTTTTCCAAAAAGCAAACAAAAAAAAAATCTGCAAATTTTGCAAACCACACATGTATTATTTAAAATAAAAACACACACACAAGCATTGTGTGTGCATACGTGTGTGTGGGTCAAAACTTTAGCAATTTTAACAGCAGCTAGTGATGTGTCATTAAAGACTTGCGTGTTCAGAAACCTGCATCTAGATACTGTTTTTTTTTTCCAGCTAGATGGAAAATTGGAATTCGGGCAAGCATGCTTAAGGATAGGACGGTCAAATACAGAACAGAATTATTCAATAACATTCAGTGGACAAACCTTGGTTATAAATGTTATTTTCTTGCTCGTTCATTTAGAATGGTAAGAGCAGCATGCTGAATTAATCAGCTTTTATTTAATTAATTCCTAATGCTGCTAATTTTACACTACTTGTGCTCTTCATTTGAACATACAGCTGGTTATTTACATGTGCATCTTAAATAGGAAATGTTTATGCACACCAACCAGTCCCTGAAGATAGGAAAAGTTTAAAAGGTGGGCCAGAGTATCAACAGCTACACTGCTCATTTAGCATGGTGTGGAAGACCATACAGTTCAAACAGGTTTGTGATTGCACGCTGGTTTGTGCCCCAGGCAACCCAAGATTACTAACATGCAGTTTCACAGTCTATTCACACTACACCATTAAAAGATTTGCCAAATGTCACCAAATTCAGCACTGTGATTAACAATTCTTTGGCAGGCCAACATTGTATGTGTGTTCTGTAACTTTTCTTAAGTAAGGCAGTTTATTTTCACAATGAGAATAAGAAAACATTTATGTTCTGGTCATTTGATCTCCCCAACTGCAAGCCCCCCCACCCCCAATTACTTTATAGTGGGTAACAAAAAATAAATAAAGAACATGCAACGTACCTACCTACGGACCATAACACTGGAAACATGTTAAAACTCACAGTTCTGCCTGAAAGCAGCAATTTCTACTTCAAAGCAGGCATATGTTTCAAAAATGCAAAGGATTCACTTAGATGGGGGTTCAGCCTAAACAGATTTAAGCATCCATTTAAACAGTATAAGAGGACAATCACTGCTACCAATAAAGACCCTCATTACTTTAATTCAAGAATGCCCTTCCCTTACAGCCTGTGCACTTGTAGGGTTATACAGTACAGAACCAAATCATGGTTAAATGCACTGCCAACAGCAAATAACTTAAATTTTCACCACCACCATTTAGAAAAGCAAGCCCTGGTCAGAAACAATGGAATTAAAAGGATTCAAAGCAAAAAGTAAAACTAGGTTTGAAAACACAGGATACAAAATTCAAATTAAATTTACACTACATTACTTATTATCATTTTTAACTGGAGTGTCTATCTTAACATACACATCTATGTATTAAAAAATAAATAAATAAGGGGCTCCCAAGTGGCGCATCCGGTAAAGGCACTCCGCTTGGAGTGCAGAATGTGCCCTAGTCCAGGCTATTCCATTGCTGACCATGGATGGGAGTTCCCAGGGGGTGGCGCACAATTGGCCGAGCTTGGGGGAGAGAAGGTTTAGGTTGGTCAGGCTGTCCTCGGCTCACCGTGCACCAGCAACCCCTTTAGTCTGGCCGGGCGCCTGCAGGCTTGCCTGTAAGCTGCCTGGGGCTGTGTTGTTCTCTGACACTGGAGCTTCGAGGTGGCTGCATGGTGAGAGTGCAGTGTGAAAAGTGGTCGCACACACTTCGGCGGACAGCGGTTGTTCGTCTTCGCCGCTCCACAGTCAGCGCAAGGGTGGTAGCGGTGAGACGAGCTTAAATAATAATTGTATGCTCTAAATTGGGAGAAAATAATAATTAAAAAAAAAAGAAGAAATAAAACCTTATCGTACTATGTCACACTCAATTTAGTCGTCGCCAATGGATTTTTTAACCCATTTTTCTCCCCAATTTGGAATCGGCAATTGTATGTATTGATCTCGGTCCACTGCTGCAACCTCCGCGCCAACTTCGCGAAATGGCGGCAGACACATGCATCCTCCTAAACGTGCCCTGCCAAGCCGTCTTTTTTGGTATTGCAGGTCCACAGCGAAGCCATCAGACATATAGTGCCGGAGGAGAACATAGATCTGAATGGCGTCGCAGTAGACCCGCAGGTGCCCTGCCGGCCACAGGAGTCAGTGGTGTGCAGTGAATCGAGGATTACCCAGCCGACCTGAGCCCTCCCTACCCGGGCTGCACTCTGCAAATTGTGCACCCAACTCCCGGTCATGGTCAGCAAATGACATAACCTGGATATGAACCTGCGATCTCCAGGCTATAGGGCGCATCCTGCACTCCACACGGGGCACCTTTACTGGATGCGCCAGTCGGGTGCCTTTGTTCAAGATACATTTCTGTTATACAGATAGCTTTTTTTCTTTATCACAATAATTAAACTGTTCATATAAAGGCTGAAAAATATATTCAAAATACAACACACAACTCGTATCCATTCATCTTTAGCCACACTTACACTATAAGGATCAAAGCATGCCACTTCACAGTTTGCACAAGCTTTTAATTATTTCTTGATCTGACACAAAGCACATAGTATTTAAAACACAAATGGTGGTTAAGATCAACTGTACATATGCCATTTTTTTCATTAAAATACACAGAATGAGTATGGAGTCCACCATTATGCCTTAATCCCTTGTGACTAGACTGAGCACAAGAACATATTGTTTGCTTATTGAATCTCAACCAGTGAGGATTGTCTGGATTTTGAAATTAATTAAAACCCCAGACTTTTTCCTCCTCTGAATTTGAAATCTAGTTTATACTGCTAACACCCTTTAGACTGCAGTAACATGAGATGTCTGTGTGGTCACTGTTAGAAATTAACTGTCAACCAACGGAATCCATTAAGTCATATAGTCATCTGTACCTGTGAGCAGACATGAGTCTACCTGTCAGGTAGACTTGACATCTTTAACACATTTAGAAGCTATCCATATTTTAGAGACCTCTAAAGCATTCCATCCAGTTGTTACTCTTGTGGAGTTATAAAGGCAGAGAGATTTGTACAGGTAGAGGAGCTTTTTAAATAAATGTTAACTTTACAATGATAAAAAAGTCTATAGAACAGCATGACATTAATTTTGCCCCATTTAACAACAAAACCATACAATTTACAAAAATATGCATTAGTTAGTTGATCTTAAACCATTAAGAATTTCTTTTCTGGCCTGTCACCACCACCTAATTTTCAGATTTAAGGGGAATAATCTTAAAGACAAGCTCACTACTTCTTTTAAACTAAAGTTACATTTATTTAAGGACAACTGGGTGCAAATATTTTACGTCACCATCAATGGTTTTAAGTCACAAAAGTCACTCTTCAGAGAATGATGGGTTAAATGTCAAACATGTCAGGAAAAAAAACAACATTTAAATAAATTACTATATACAATTCATCTGTGTCTCGTCCTCAGAATTGTCTTCTTCTGGAAGTCTTGTGAATTGTATGGCCTTGTCACATCTTTTAGTCACCCATCTTTACCTTTGATGTCTGGTAGGAAGACAAAAAATGTTAGAACAATTACAGCACAATATATTATTTTCTTGCTATATTTTAATAAAAGGGTAAAAAGTAATACATAACTCACTCCTTTAAACAAAAAAAAGGGAACAAACTTCATAAATACCTGTCATGAAATGTAGTTTGTTTTTAATTTACTAAATAATATCGGTTTAGATGAGAGCCTATTTTATATGCTTCTATAAGAACAAGACAATAATACATACAAAATAAGTCACTGTTGGTATTACCTGTAAGATAGCAACAATGACTCCGAACAATCCAATGGCGCTTCCAAAGATTTCCACAATAAGGATCTTTACAAAAAGGCTGCCGTTCTGTGCATCAGCAAGCGCAGCTCCACTTCCAACAATGCCAACACAGATACCACAGAACAGGTTGGAGAAGCCCACGGTTAGACCAGCACCAAACATGGAATAACCTGCAATTAAAAACAAAGCATTCAATCAGAACAGCTTTTAAAATGTATTTTTAAAATGAACACCTGCAAGGCAAAAAAACAAAAACAAAACAAAACAAAACAAAACAAAAAAAAACTAAATCGTTTAGATTTCAAGGTTACAATTATTCTGTCCTACTTCACTGCACTACAGTATTTAACGTCAAAAGAAGTGCTTGAGTGCCCCCTGGTGTACACATAGGTATTGCTAATTGAATTAACACAAACGATCTGTCAACCTACACTTAAAGATGAAGGGAAACACTTATTATCACTTTGTGATTGTATTGTTAACTCTTTGCAGTCCATTTATTAAGTGCGTGTCAGGCGCATCAGGTCCAATTTATTTTCACAGGCGCAGTTCATTTTAGATGCGCTGTTTAAAAGTATTTTTTCCCCCACAGTCAAACGGGTTTAAAAGGCCCTGCATATCAACAAAGCACTCACTAGGCATCTCCAGCCCCGCCCCACCCTTTGTTCACTATAGCTTTCACATATGCTAATAAATAAATAAATAAATAATAATAATAATAATAATAATAATAATAGTCCATACCAATTGATCATCTCCTGATCACTCGTTTTATCACCAAACTCAATAATGCGATCCAAGTCATTATTTTATTACTATAACATCTCAAAAAAGCTCTGCAAATGTCCGTGTTATTCACTGTGCACTGATTCAGTAACAGGCAGCTTGTTTCCTCATGGCCACCCCTATGTGATGCCAGGGGCAAGTATGACTATTCATGAGATACGCCCTTTTTTTTTTTTTTTCGGCTTGTCTCGGATTCTGTCGCTCCCACTCGGCCATTGAATGGTTTTCTCGGCTTTTTCCGGCGAAAAAATGACTAGAAACCCGTTTTTTGCATTTTTTTGATGATGTCGGACAGGACAGGAATAATTGCAATGTCGGACCAGGTCCAACATAGGACCGCAAAGGGTTAAACAAGGTACAAAAGCAATGTGATCTCGGGTTTCTTTTTGTTGTTTTCGACCGGTATTTGTCAAACTAGCTGTTTAAACTCCTCGATTTATCAACCTGTAATTTGCCATGTCTGAAATTCACTTCCGGTGATGCCACTGGTTGGAAGAGTCAGTCCAGTGTAATGTAACTTGCATAGCCCCTGGCTGTACAAATCATTTTTTATAAAAATTTGGGTATACATTGTCATCGTCTCCCAAAACAAAAAGATCGGTTAAAAAGTGGCTGCAAGTACTGAAAAGAAAAATGTTCTTGATTTAAAATATTCACGAGTTTGCAGTATTCACTTTGTTGATGACAGCGATATAAAAGGACATTTCACTGCTGATGTCACATACAAATAAATATGTGAAGACAGGCAATTTAAAAGATACGGCCTTGCCGTCTATTTAATTTTATGTCGTATGATCACAAAAGCTGTGACTGTCGGACACCAACAACAAGTGAAGAAAAACACAATCAGAGATTGTTTAGAAGATGACGACAATTGACATTCTGTTTATGCATATAATAATATATCTATGGGTACTTTTGGAATTTTACTGACATCCTACTGTACAGTATTTTCTCAACACTGGTAAACTCATACATACGCACTAGGGGTGAGACGATACACCAAGGTCACGATACGATACGTATCACGATACACAAGCCACGATGCCAGGCGTATCACGATACACAAGCAACGATACAATATGTATCGCGATACTAATGAAAAACTCATCTCTACTTGACGGACTTGAAAATAATTACAATTTCAATTCTATAGACACAGATTCAGTTCAAAATAAATTATACTTATTTCCCACAAAGTAGTAAACCACTAGTTTGAATTTAAAGATAAAGCAGTATGTCAACTAGAGTTCCTGAGATATCCATTTTAGTTGAATTAACCAAATCTCCTTACCACATTTCTGAGAAAGGAAAAAAAATACAAAGCAATGTGTTTGATAACTATTAAAAGTAAAAGCTTTGTTCATGTGTTTCTTTAGAAAAATCTAAATATGAAGTTTTTCAGCATTAAGTTGTGATCAATAACAATTTCAATATTTTTTTAAAAGTACATCAGCGTTTTTGCTTGCATCATACTTAACTTTAACTCAATAGATTATTATAAGACTTAATAATAAACCATACATTTTATCACAAAGTATTTGTATTTTTGAAGTTAAGGTTCTGTATAATATTTTATTTTGTATACTATACAACACTGTGTTTTTTTTAACTGTGGTTAGAAATCATTTTAATCATTGGATTAAAATTAATGATAAATTAGTATTAAATAAGTAATTTTCATCAGGATTAACACATTTCTTTAAAGAAAGTAACATATTCAACCAAATCAAAGTTTAAGGCTTATTCAACCAAATAAAAACATTATTAGGGCGCACTAAAAGGTGAGCAAATATAAAATAAAACTCCTAAGAAATGCAATATATGTTTTGTCATCTATAATAAATACCTTTATAGGAAGCAGAATATGTTCTTTCTGCAAAAAAATGTCAATTCTTATAGCCTATCCTGCCTCACAAATGACAGACTTGCCTCATTTACACCGGATTATGATTAGGACGCATTAAAAGGAGAGCAATACATTAAAACTGGTAAAATGAAAAAGAAACACATAGCTATCTATTTATATGACATAAAATGCTGTCTCCACATCCGCTACACTCCCATTGGCCACAATCACCGCTGTCTCAACTACCATTGGCCAGGCAGCGTTTCTGCAGCCTGTTATGAAAAAGTGTAAGTATTCCCTGCTTGCTAGCAATGGAATACAGAAAAAACATTGTTATTTGGGCCTATTATTATTATTATTATTATTATTATTATTATTATTATTAATAATGTTTTTATCTAACTTTTGTTTTTTTCTCTAAATTTCGTTTAACTTTTTATTATTGTTAAGTCATTTATTTCATGTTTTTTGTCCGTTGTAAGCTACTCATTTCAAGCTTGTATCACGATACATGAAGGTGTATCGTATTGTCAAGTATCGCGATGCATTGCTACACGATGAATCGTCTCACCCCTAATACGCACCAATCACAAAGAACACGTAAACACTTTAATGCCCAAAACACAGACGTTTATAAAAAGTGTTATACATTCAGAGTATATCATCTCTCAGCACTGTACAAAATGTCAATATCAAATTTAAAAGTACCAAAAGATATTCATTACAAATGTATATAATACAGCACCATATGGGAACACAGGAAGTACAGCATCTACTGTTCAATATGGAACGAATTCTGACAAATACCATGTTACACAGTATCCCGTTCATGGAGGGTTTACACTTTTCATTTTAATAGGGATTTGGTTGGGACAAAAAAAAAGAAAAACAACTCTGGCAATGCATCTGTTGTAAACACAATCAATTTTATATAGCACCTTTCATAGTGGACCACCATCACAAAGGCGCTTTACATGGTGTTCTATAATACTTTTTAAACACTCAGGAATTTGGTACACTCACATTTCTGGCAAAATGCCAATATAGCTGGAAGAAAAAATAAACAGCAATTCAAAGTTTGCTACAAATCAATATGCCTGTTCTTAAGTATGTCTATCTCAACCTTACCCTTTTTATTGGATTGTCTGTCTTCCACTGAACCTTGGAACTTACGTATATATAACCATAAGTTGTTGTTGTTGAAATGTTTCAATTATTAACTTTTCAATAAAATCGCTGCAAACTAAAACAATAGCATTGAGATTCAAAATTTTTTTTGTACCTGCTTGGTAGTTCCTTGCTCCAATCGTCTCAGGGGTGGTGCCACTGAAATTCTAGAAAGAAAAAAAATAATAAGCTAAAAGCAAGACTATCACTACCACTGCCGGAAAAAAAAGAAGAAAACCTAAACTGGATCATGGTGCTCTTCTAGGGGCAGATGTGTTCATGTTGTAAACTCTTGAGTTTTAGGAATAGCATCAAAATATCAACACAATAAAGACCTATGTAGTCATTCATAATGCAATTACCGATTGCACTCCAACAACCAGGAGGGTCTATTACTGGAAGCGGCAGGATATATATACATGGTTGCATTCAT
This sequence comes from Acipenser ruthenus, assembly GCF_902713425.1. Taxonomy (NCBI): domain Eukaryota; kingdom Metazoa; phylum Chordata; class Actinopteri; order Acipenseriformes; family Acipenseridae; genus Acipenser; species Acipenser ruthenus. Next base: position 34,300,974 of record NC_081200.1, on the reverse strand, counting down.
GGTACGTACCTCAGCCATGTTACTAATGACAATTGCCATAATAATCCCATAGATGGCGACAGCTTCACAGAAAATGATGCTACAAAGAAAGTAAGGATGTGAGTTAGAGACTATCAAACTCAATACAGCCATTTAAAAAAAAAAAAAATTGTCTGATTCATTTTCATTTGTGAAATGTGTTTCCAATGAGGTTTCCTCTGTCATTTTTATAGCCCATTTATTTATTTTGGACAACTACTGCTTGCCAAACATCTGTGTATAGCCTGTTCTTTTAACTACTGAGAATAGTAAGAATAAGGATAATCCACAAGACTTATAAATATGTCATGCAGATCTGTTCTAGAAATTAAATCAGCAGTAGTCTGCAGGAATAATTACATTGCAAGTCAAGAATAATAATTTTAAGATTATTTTTCTACCAATTAAGCAGAATAGAGATGTTGTATATCTAAATTAAGACAGGTCAGCTAGGATAATAATAATAATAATAATAATTCTCAACAGCATGTTACCTGACAAGGTTTTTCGTTTTAATCCTGGGTGCTTTCACACCACCACCAAGGATGCTGGAGCCTGTGATGTAAATACCCCTGTACAAAAAGAAAAATAAAACAATTACCTCAACCTCAATCACATTTATTTATAGGATAATACAGATTCAATTTTAATTTGCATGAAAATGACCACTGTATTGTTTTGTCTTAATCACCTCCTCCAAAACACGACAATTCCAAGCACATTGCAACGTCATGAACACAGCAAATGGAACAATAATTCCAGATACAATTTCTAGGACAGAATACAGTATGAATATAACTTCAGAGACTTCCACTGTACAACCGAGCAACGCCAGGGCCGTACCAAGCCCTCACGGTGCAGTTAAGGAGAGCCTGGGTTGTTTTTCCACTGCAAGGCGAGCCGTGGTACAGACGTCACACGCAACAAGATGAGAAATGTGGTAGCATTGTGTGTTTTTGAGTGTGTGAGTTAAGTGTACTGTACCCACGTTTTAAACTTTGAGCCACTTTGATCACACTATGTAACACAATTTTTGTTCCTGGGTAGTAAGTGTTATTTCCTAATTACTTATGCCTCAAAAGTATAGAAAATGGCTATTATTCCCCACAAACTTTGCTTTTGTGACCAGGACAGTGATATTTTGAAATTTACCTATTTCCAATGAGAAAACGGGCGAATTTGTGTCTTTTCGTTTACATAAAGTCAGAAAAAAACAACACATGAATCCAAATTAACATGTATTTATACTAAAGTAATACAAAAATGACTACAAAAGATTTAGAAGTGAGTAGTTTTTCGAGATTTACGATTATACTGTAAATCACTTTCATGAATCAGCCCCCAAATGTAGTCTCCCATCATGTTCTCGTTACACTGTCCTTGGTAGCGGCGTTCAAAGTCCAGTATATCCTGGTGGAAGCGCTCGCCTTGCTCCTCCGAGTACGCTCCCATGTCCTCCTTGAATTTATCAAGATGAGCATCAAGGATATGGACTTTGAGGGACATCCTACAGCCCATTGTGTCGTAGTTCTTCACCAGAGTCTAAACCAGCTCCACATAGTTTTCGGCCTTGTGATTGCCCAGGAAGCCCCGAACCACTGCAACAAAGCTGTTCCAAGCCGCTTTCTCCTTACTAGTGAGCTTCTTGGGGAATTCATTGCACTCCAGGATCTTCTTCATCTGTGGTCCGACGAAGACACTGGCTTTGACCTTTGCCTCAGACAGCTTAGGGAAAAAGTCTTGAAGGTACTTGAAGGCTGCCGACTCCTTATCTAGAGTTCTGACAAATTGTTTCATAAGGCCCAATTTGATGTGCAGTGGTGGCATCAGCACCTTCCGGGGGTCCACCAGTGGCTCCCACTTGACGTTGTTCCTCCCCACAGAGAACTCGGTCTGCTGTGGCCAGTCCCGTCTGTGGTAATGCGCCTTGGTGTCCCTGCTGTCCCAAAGGCAAAGATAGCCATCAGGAATGCCACCATTTTGAAGTTTCCTATGACCTCCCAGCCGTACTCATCATACTTTAAGGTGTCCAGCAAGGTCTTGATGCTGTTGTAATCCTCTTTGAGGTGCACCGAGTGAGCCAGGGGAAGAGACGGGTACTTGTTACCATTATGGAGCAGCATGGCTTTGAGGTTCCTGGATGAGCTGTCAATGAAGAGGCGCCACTCATTCTGGTTACAGGCGATTCCGATTGCCTCGAACAGACTGGTCACATTGCGGCAGAAGCAGAGCCCATCTTGACGGCTGAAGAAGCTGGAAAAAGGTTGGTGACGCTTCCTCTGATCTGCGACTTGCACACTTTCATCCAACAAGTTCCACTGCTTGAGCCTAGACGTCAAAAGCTCGGCATTGGACTTGGTGAGACCAAGATCTCTAATCAAGTCGTTGAGGTCTTTTTGGTTGGGGTAGTATGGGTTTCTCTCCTCAGCTCCACCTCTGAAATTGTCATCTGGAACTACAACGTCTTCCTCGCTCTCTGACTTGCTGCACTCTTCTAAAGACAGCTGCTCTCTCTCCGGAGGAGTGGGTACGGGGAGCTCATGGCAGTGTGGCACCAGGGCGATGGATGAAGGAAGGTCCGGATACATGATAGCAGGTGCATTCTTGCTAGTCCGACGTTTGGAAGGGTCCACCATGCAGAACTGGCAGTTGCTTGAGTGGTCAGTGGGTTCCCGCCAAATTCTTGGGATAGCGAACTTCATGGCTCTCTTTTCCCCGCTGTACCATCCTACAAAAATACATTTATTTCACCCATGACTAATGTGTAAGAGATTCTCGCAACATTTTTCATATATGATATATTTTTTCAATAACATTGAAAATTGTAAAACATTTTAAAATTAAAAACTTTTACAATTTTAAAAATTTTAACAAATTTTATAACATAAAATTCCGAGCAACAATTGTCCATCTTACCTTCCAGAGTTTTTTTGCAGTGCTCGCAGGTGAAATGAGGTGCCCAGGGTTTGTCTTGATCCCCGACAGGCATGCCGAAATATGCCTTGTAGGCCTCACACATCTTAGCAGATGCTTCCACGGAGTACTTTTTCGCTCTTGTCTTGATAAATTGGCCGCAGACATAGCAAAATGAGTCTGCCGGATGCTTGCAGCCTCTTGATGCCATCTCAGAAAAATGCAGATATGTATCCACTTAGGCAGCTGGAACTAAACTGAACTGGTGGGCTTAAGGCCCCTGTATTTATACTACTATTTATATTACTGGAAAGTTCTAGAAAGTTCTAGAAGTTACTCCAAGTTTACTCAGCACTGAATCTATCTGGAATGTTCTGGAAAATATGTACATTTCAAAATATCACTGTCCTGGTCACAAAAGCAAAGTTTGTGGGGAATAACAGCCATTTTCTATACTTTTGAGGCATAAGCAATTAGGAAATAACACTTACTACCCAGGAACCAAAAATAAATAAAAAATTTGTTACACGGTGTCACCATTTCTCCCTGGTCCCCACTCTAGACTCCTTCATGCCTCCCAGCACCCCCTTACAGGGGTCTGATCAGCATTTCCAAGCTGGTACTGTTTGTTACAACTGAGCCTAATAACAAAACGCTAAAATTGTAAAAGCTTTTCTTCGAATTCCTCACGAAACTTAAATAAAATTTAAAAACATATCTGTTCGAGTTAGCTTATTTATAAGCTGGATTGCTTCGCCGTTGGCTTCCTTTTTATTTTTGGTTTTATTGTGAAGCGCCCTGGGATGCTTCGCATGAAGAGCGCTGTGTAACAGTAAGTTGTGTCGTAAATGGCTGGCTGTATGTCATGGATGATTCGAGAATGGGCAGTGACGTTTTTGTTCGTCATTTCTTGGCAGTCAGTCACTTTGCTGTTTGTCAATTCGGGCAGTCACGTCTTTTGTTTTAATACACGCATCACTATGCTGTACTCAAATTTAAGACGCAGGCCATTTTTGAGAAGAAAAAATTGGTTTAAAAAATGTGTCTTAAATTTGAAGGAATACAAGTCTGTCTCTGAATGGGTTTAAGACACTAATCTAATATCTAAACAGTTTATATACATTTTCTATCCAGCATCTAACTAATTATGACAAGCTTTGCAATCAACAGGCAACTATTTAAAAGAGGTCATCTGATTCTGAGCTATCAACAATAAGGGGAACCTCCCTTTGAAAGGCATTTACAGTACAGTAAATTATGGTGCTAAAAATGAGAAGTCTCTAGGTTTTGTTTTGTTAGGCTGAAACAACTGTAATGAAAATTGATGTAATAAAATCGAATAGGAGGTTTACGGATTCCATTAATTTCTTCAAACAAATGTATACAGAGCTGTGTGGCTTTTGAACCCTACAGCTGATCTCCAAGAACAGAACATGTTCTGCCATTTGCGGCAGAATGGGAAAGAAAATCACACATTGTTCTCTATTAAAAGTGGCATGGAGGGTGATGGAAGAATTTGGTAGTAGAACAACCTCACAAGGCACAACTACTCAGCTGGTTTGAAGACTTAATTCTGCCCATCACTTATTAATACATCTATTAACAGAAAATAGAAAGAACATATACTTACCATGCAGCACCAACCACAGACAAAGAAATAGCCAAACTGATCCCCAGATTTGCCCACATGAATGGTGAGGTCTCTGTCAGGAACCTGAAAAGCAATGGAAAATGAAAACAGTGCAGTTATAGGTTTCCTTGTCAATTAGTGCATTTTTAAAAGGGGGAGTAATTTGTATGGTCTATCAGACTGTGAAATAATCCAGGACATAATGATTAGAGATGTGCCCATCTAGGAGACACACTTATTTAATTTCTCACATTATAAAAGGCATTATAGGTATAAAGTGTAGGTCGTTTTGTTAAGGGGCTATTTTGACTAACCCTGCAGAATAAACATATCTTTCTACCATGCAAACTTTGGAAACAATAACTGACACTATAGTCCACAATGGAAAATAAGACAAGAGGAAATGTGTCTAAACTATTTCCATGTGACAAAAACTCATCGATCACAAATTCTAACTCTACAGCAACATCTGTATGCTTCCTTTACCAAGAACTAAATGTACTTTAATAAAATATTCTATCAGATCATTCATGTCACCATGTAGTTCGACTACAACTATAAAAAAAAATATATATAAAAAAAAACTGAAAAGAAAATTACTGTTTTAATTGAGTTTTATTTTTATTTTTTATTAAATCACCTTTGTTAAGGTGCTTTCACCTCAGGTCAGGAGGATCACTCATATAGATATATGCCATGCAGACTTGGTCAGTCTAGTGTAAGTGTAAACGTGTAGAAGAGTCAGTCTAGAAGTAAGTGGTGCCATCTAGTGATCAGCCACTTTAGATCAATTGCCAATACATCTCCTACATTATATATGTCTATAGAAGAGCAGCTCTTGAACTCATACATGTACAGAGATACCAACTTATGAAAGTGGAAAATAGTAGCATCATAGCGGAAATATTATTACTTCAATTTGGCGCTGCGCTGTTTATTTTAACTTGATAAAAATGACTACGGCTCTTAAACAAGGGCGGCGATTATACGAGGACGGCCTTTATTAATAATACTATGCTTTACAAACGCTGCAATATTTTATTAAATGATTTAAAGCATTTTAGAAACAGCGCCATGAGAGGATCCGATCTGCAGCACTATACTCTTGTATGCTTTTGGGGCTTGAATACAGTACATTTACTGACAGTTAATGACAGCCTATTAGGTGGGAGTTGGGAGGTCAGGGGAGTATTGTACCAGCGAATCAGGAGTGTGTATTGGTTGCTATGGGGTGGGACAAGAAGAGGAGAGAGAACAGTAGTTGAGTGTGATGCAGTTGTTTTTCTTAACGAAAAATATTACCTCTGAATATCGGTTTGATTTCTGTTATCCTACTCTTACTTTTTTTTCTCACTGTAATTTACCTGCTTGTTTGTAATTTCTCTTTAAGAGAAACCAAATTAAATCTTCTCATGATAGTAAGCAAGTTTATTTATTTTTTTTTTTTTAATATAATTGTACAGGACTGAGTAAAATTCCAATTGAATAAAAAAACAAAACAGCTAAACCCCCTACAAGAAGATATCTTCAGCCCGCTTTCGGATAGCACTTAAGAGTGACCGGCAAAGCTCCTTCGAGTTTAAGTTTTCACCATCCAAGCTGACGACGAGGTAAACAGACAGCCCTTGTTTTATCCCCTGCTGTGTTGGCACTGAACTCTGCTGGGAAAAAAAAGGGACGTGAAGGACTGCTGTGCTATAAGTAGTTCATCTTGGGTTGTCTGTCGGGACTGAACTATAAAATAACATTTGCTTACTAAGGTGGGTGTACATTAGTTTGTTAGTCTCTTCGGGGGGTGTCACGTCCATTTCAGAGTTGCACGTTTCTTTATTTTTTGAGCAGGGGTAGAAAAAAAAACTCTTTACGTTTCTTTATTGGCGTCTATTAAAAAGCTGATATCTGAGTGAGGCGTTAATTCGGGGGCGCTGTTAATTCAAAGTAATATGGTAGTAGCATATAGTAGCAGAAATAATGTTTTATAAGGCCAGTGGCTGCTAGCCCCTAGAAATTAAAAGGTTCTGAGGCTCTGGCAAGCCAATGACCTCATGTTTTGCTGTTCAGTCTATGATTTTTGTAATTGGAAACACACAGTATTTAGAAATTAAAAAAAAACACAATAAAAATACTTCAACACTTAACCTCTGATTTTTTTTTTTTTAATTTGGAATTCTGTTTATTCTGGATTAATGAAGTAATGGAGATTGTTTAGGATTTCGTAAGTGCTATCAAACCTGGACTGAATGCTCAACCTCAAAACTTTATAAAAATAACAACACCTCAGAAAGACTTAACATTCAAAACACAAAATGCTGTGTAGTATCCAATAATTACTGAATTATGTAATGCGAGTTAAACCTCAAAACCCATTTGCACAAACATACAGTAATGGGGAGTATCAGACATTGCTTATTGCTGGTGTTTCTTTGCGAGTGATACAGTCATGACGTCCATCAGTCACTATTCACAGTAGACGCGAGATTGAGACACTCGACTTCTTTTAATGCCTCTCGATATTTCTGACAAGCCAACATCAATCTTTTAGATCGAGCAGAGTGACATTTTTTGTTTGATTTGTAATTCCTATTTTAATAACTGATAAGTAAGGCTGGGATTTTGTCACGGAAATTTGTTCAAAATCACGGCGGAAAGGGGAAATGGTGTGTGAAGCCATGTGGATGAAAATCCAAACTTTTTTTTTTTTTTTTTTTAAATACAATATACAGTACCTACATAAACATAAAATTGGTCGGTCTATGGATGTAGGAAAAAGGGAAAATGAAACTAAATATTTATTTATTTACTTATTATGTTTTTCACAACATCAGGTTCAAATTTTAATACTGTAAAATCGGTAAGCTTGACAGCATATAGAACTATAAACAAAAATGTAGGTTTTACATACATTTAAAAAATAACGTTTGAAGTTGAAAGACTGTCTCTGTGTGCATCTGTTGCTACTGCTGTGGTACAGTTTGCAGTTATTTTACATTTGGTTGGTTTGTTTGTATATTATTCTGATACAACACGTTGTACATTTGATGACTTTCTGGAGCGGCGGTCAACTCGAAGTACATTTTTGTATGCAGAAAACGATTACAGCAAGCGTTGGGAGTCTCGCTTCTGTGTTTTTCTGGAACTGGTAAACGTCGCATTTTATTTCACTGACAATTTTGTAGTAAACACGATATTCATGCTGTGCTACACAATTGTCTTCATACAGTAGAATGGCACTGCAACACAAACTTATCAAAATGTAAAATCACCATTCAGAATGACTGCAGATGCCTCCTGCGTCACGTTCATTATAGTTTTGCTATGTTAAGTCTATTTTGCCACTGAGATAACTTTAACAAAGGAATGTAAAAAGCAGCACACTGAAACAACCCCCAGCCGTGCACATCCAGCTAGGACCTGTGACTTCCTTGAGAAATAATGTATTAGTTATACTGAGGCAGTGTAAACTGTAAACACACAGGCTATGCCTTGAGTCCTCCAACACTGACCTGAAACAGAAGCCCACAGTGAAGTGTGGAACACAGGCCTCCCGAGAAAACATTGTGAACACTTTCTAATGTAGCACAGTACATACATCCCGCACTTTCCTGTGTGTACAGTAAATAAGTACAGTATGTAGCAAACCTATACATATGTAAACAAGTCACCTGAGACAATCCTCCAGTCTACAAGAAGGTTCATAGTGCACTCCAACACTTACCAGCCCACATCAAATCGAAATCCAAGATCAAATATTGTATAACATGTGCCTAAAAAAAACAAAAAAACCCCACATTATTTCACATTGGTTTTAAATTAGCATTACACTATTGCAGTACCAATATCACTCTATAGCATTGTCTTCAGCAAGCTGGTGTTTCCCAGTAGACAATGAGTTGCAGTTTGTCTTCAGTGTATCTGTGTGCACAAAAAACTCTAGAAATTAATAATTTAGTGATTTCTAAGACTTTTTAAATCAGATTTCAAATCTTATTTTAAAATGGTATTCCAATATTAAAACTGTGGGTTTATAGCCACCTAAAATGCCAAAATGACACCAGAAAGGACAAATCATGACACTGATAAGGGCTAGAACAACCTTCTTCTTGTGCAGTGTTTTCAGTTCTCTATTTTTGTCCATGTTTGCCTAACACTTCCTTCCTTTCCTACTTTGCAGTCTGTCTTCACTCCACTAAATCCATGAGGTGTATAGTAACAAGGGAAAATGAAAAACTGCACTTAGTTTGCCAAAGACTGGAATAAACTAAACTTATTGTTTACTGTAAGCACAATCTCTGGTCAGATGAGTTTCAGCCAGGTAGAATAAACCGCAACGAGAAGGTAATTCAACTAAATCATGGTGACTAAAATGACAAAAGTCAGAGATATGACATGTAGAAACAAATCAACACAATTGATTTATTCCAAACAAAAAATATACTATACTATAGAATCCCAAATATATATTTCAGTGCAAACCAATGCATTAATTACTTTTGTTGCTGGTTTCTTTAACTGCAAGCATGTTCACTTGTTTCACAGATTTAAAATAAAGTCAAAATAGTACCAGTTTAAGAAAGAAAATCGATCTAGCTTGCATTTTACTCCACATTTGGTGGAATGGTTTTGCTGATTGATAGTGAAATAAATTACTTCTGCGTTTAACAGTAAACACAAAGCACTGACAGATAATGTACAGTACAGTTTTTAGTATATGAAGACACGATTCTATTGACCATTTATATTTCTGTAGCTTTGAACAACTTGGGTTGCTGCAGTTTCTTATGAAGGAAATGTAAAATACTTTAGTAGGAACAATCTAACTGCTTTTGAAAGTAGCAATGAGGTTATAAAATACTGTATACAATGTCCAAATAAATGAACACAACATCTATATTTAGCATACTGCTACTTATATATACAGTCTTTATTGATCTAATAATTACAATTAAATGTTTCCCTTGCCACATTCTTAATGTACAGTATTGATGAATTGGGACTTTTTATGTTCTGTGATATTGTTTACCCCCCACTGCAAGAGTCAAACTAGAACACATACAAAACTGTAAGGCATAAAAACATGTTTAACTATTATTACTATAGATTTGATCTTTGGGTCATGTTAACATTATCTTTTAAGATACAATCAAGATGCAATTGCATACATTCAGACTTAGGTACAAAATATTTTTAAAACCTGCCTTAAAACCATGGGCTGCCAGGACCGCAAACATTTGACATCAGTAGTCTGCAAGGTGTTTAAATGGCTCTGGGGCAATATGTTGCAATAATTACTATTTTAAATTCATTAAAGTAAGTTGGGGGTGGAAATTTGCACCCTGTATATTCTTTAAAATAGCTTATAGTCATTAATCTTTTGAAACTGTAACTCAGGAATCATAATTATGAAGTGTGCAATTTTGTAAAGTGTGCTCTATTTGCACAACCATTTTTATATTGTAATAATATATTTAATATTGTTTTGCTTGCCCCCCTTGACTAAAACTGACATGCAACAGGGAGATGCAGCTTTTACACTGTATATTACAGTACAGACCAGGAATGTCATTTACATTGCAAATTATTCAGTCTAGTCAGGGACAGCACACACAAAAGTGTGTGCTACATACAACTGATGTTTAAAGACGACAGTACTTAATGAGCAGATGTCATCCAGCAATGGAATGACAATTATATTTTAAACACACTGTCATTTAACCAGGATATTACTGGTTACACAACTGGTCTTCAAAAGAGTGCAATTAAATATGTAATGCGCATCTCCTTTAACATTAAACGTGCCCATTGGCTCTACAAATAATCCACACTACCAAAACCACTCAGCCAACATTCACTTTAACCAATTGCACATGTTAAATAGTTTACAGCAAGTGGCGTCACATATTTTACAATTATAAGCCCATACTAGCGCTCCATACATCAATAAATTGACTCTTATAAATACTGGGGAATACAAACGTCACTTAATTAATGTAAACATGATAAGGACGCATCCAATAACAGATAAGTATGAGGTATAAATGCATCGATGTAGAAAAAAAGCGTCCGTCTGTCATCTTCATTCGGCTTTTTGAAGAAAAATGACTAAAGAAATGGCCTTGTATAAAGCCTAGAAGCAACAATATTTAGGTAAATAGTATGTGATTTGACATTGATAAAAAAAAAAACCCTTTCCACCATTATAAAAAATGTTGCAGTAACATAACTTTACATTCGACCCTTACCGACGATGAGAATGGTAGTCCAGAAAGCCAAAGTGACCCCGGTGTAGAGGATGGCGTGTCCGTTCATGTTTCTCTGTGTGACACACGGTTTTCACGCTAATGTTTTATTTGGCTATTTAATTTGTGTTTTTGTCGGAACACCTATTTCTATTGAAGGAGGAAGAGGTTCTCTCCCTCTCGGTTGAAGGAAGGGGGAAGAGCAGCTGGTCATGTGACGAACGTTCCATGGGGCACGTGACGTTTTCCTAACGTCACAGGACAGCAGATGGCAACACACTTAGGGTGCGTTCACGCCACGCAGACTTTCGCCATTCTACTGCAGAATCTGCGCAGACTTAGCAAAGTCTGCGTATCGTGAACGCAGCCTCTGGCACCTCTTTACGTTTTAAGAGGGGGAGGGAGTAACCCATGCACAGTTATTCATTGGTGAAGAGAAATGTAATGTTAAATAAGGTATTTTTGTATTCATGGGGTAGACTTCGGCAGTAGTAGTGTGCAGTGGTATTTATTTATATAATCCAAAAAAAGGTGTATAAATATTAAAGCAAAGTACTAAAGTTATTTTCTAAATGTTTCTAAAATGACTTTCCTGTATAGTCACGTTTAAAGCTGAAGGCGTGCTTTTTATTATCAGCGGGGTCTGGTTGTTTTTTTTTTATTACTTGCACAAAAATATTTAAAATAACAATAATAATTAAAATAAATAAAAATGTAAGGTACTGTGCACGCAGTCATTTTTGCTTTGTTCTGGTGGAATGACGTTTCACCAGTGAATTGGTGACAGAATTTCCTTCAAACATCTGATTGGCACATGCTTTTACCCGCCCCTCCCGGAAGTGGTGCCATTATATTCCCATGTGATATTATAAAATGAAAATAATTCTAGACCCGCGGTGGTAAGTTTGCAACTGGCGATTTACTTTATATAACTATAAAGATAACTGTTACTATTCATATTTCTTTAAGATACAGTTCTAATACGCATTATTCAAACTTGCAGATCATTTTGTTTTGCATGGATGAGGCCCATCAGTAACATGTTTTATAACATAAGCTATGTATTTTATTTTATCTAGTGTCACCACAAACTGAAATGACGTTCTGTGAATATATTTAAGCATATTTAAGAGTGTTTTCCTTACTGCATTAATTAGCGAGCAATTTAGATTTACAAATGTATTTCGGAAAAAAATATTTTAAAAAACGATTAAATGATTACTGTATCGTGCAGTCACGGTATGTTATAGCACAATTATAGTGTTTTACTTGTTCTGTGTCTTTTATTTATTTATGTATGTATGTATGTATGTATGTAATGCATTTAAACGTGTTAATTGGATTGTTCTCTTTTACTTGGCTAGGACAGTGTTTGTTAACGCCGGATTGTACAAACTAGTATCGTTGCTAAAATTGGATTTGCACTCTTTGCACATGATGTCATAATTACCTTTCGACACAAGGTGGTGCTGCTGTTTTTGTTATGGATAAAATATTAAATTAGTTTCACATACTACTAGTGCAAACTGGAGTCTGAAACATTAGGACAATGTTACATACAGAAGCAGGGTATCTATGGGTCACATCAACACTGTATATTCTCAGTACTTAATTATCTTTGTGATTTGATGCAGAGCACCCTTTTAATTTAAAAATACATGTTATTGTAATGTAAAAAAGAGAAGGGAGATTTTAATTGGACAGCATTGGACTGAATAAAAGTGATGCCTTTTTCATTGGACATTTGTCGCCTGTTGGAGCTGTCCTATAGATCATCAAAAAGTAGACCCAGTGGCTCACCTACTGCTTAGAGTGCAGTTTGAGTCATGCCAGCAAAAATAAAATGTTGTGTTATTTGTATTAAAGGTGCCATCTGGGCTTTGTTTTCCTTTTAGAGTAACTATGACGACTGCATTCAGCAGCGATGGCGCCCAGGCGATCCAGCGGACCCTGGGTACCCTGGCAACAGTTAGCAGTACCGGGGTTGAGACATTGGATGAGGTGTATCGGATTGAGGAAACCTGCACCTTCATCTTGCAGAATCAACTACACAAGGTTGGGTCCAGAAGCTTTTATTTCTTTGAGTGTGGGGCCTGTAGTGAGAAACTAGGCAAAATGTTGCCTTACTTTAGTTTCTGTTTTCTTTGCATCATCCTAGAAAGGTGTGCAAACTAAAAAGGTAGAAAAATAATGGAACGATCAAAGGTTTAGTTCAATAGTTTCACCCTGTTATGAAGATTTTAACCAGAAATACACTGGGATGCAACATCTCATGTGTACTGGTAGGATAATGTATGCATGAGATACTTTATTGCATATCGAAAGCCAATTTGCAAATTCTGTCCTCCTGCAGTGATGTGTCTATAACTCCAACTCCCACAGCAGCAAGTCCCACTACCCCCAATATCCATAGATGTTGTTTAGTAGTATATCTTATTCACACATAGCCCTTGTGCATATTTGTTTTAAAGATATGTTATATTTAATCTATTTCAGGTAGCATTGCAGTTCCCTGATGACCTACTGGTGGATTCAGCTGCAGTAGCTGCAAAACTTGAGAAGAGCACTGGGGCAAAAATGTATATACTGGGAGATACATCATATGGCAGGTAAATCAAGTACTGTAATTGAAAAATCACAGAAAAAAACATGTTGGATGTTCATTTGGGTTCTGTAGGCTACAACGGTTCACAGGTGGCAGTATTGTGCTTCTAGAGTTTGCAATAGTAGGCTCTTGCTACTTTCAGGGTAACCAGGCGGATCAGCTGTACACAGATGCATGTTTAATGGCAGAATATACTACCATTTCTTAATTGTAAATGAAGTGTCATTCTAACTAATTTTCTTGCAGTATGCCTTGACAACAGCCAAATAACTCCCACAACACTTTAATGAGCCTGGCCTTTCCCTAGAGGGTCCCATTTATGCCATGTAGGCAATATGTTCTAAGCCATCAGTTATATTTTGTGTAAGATGCATTAAGTCATTCAACCTTATGCCAAAGTATGCATCCAGCATGCTACCAAAAACCTGTCCCCTGACACATTTCAAGCTCAATAGTAATCAATAACATAATTCTTTTTCTTTTAAATTATGTGCGTAATGTGACATTTCAGCTTTAGCAACATTTTTAAATCATGGTGCTCATTGATATTTGTGTCTAGCCAAATAGGACCCAGTCCAAGGAATAAGACTTACAACCATTTCCTAGTTCAAGGGTATGCTGTTCTCTGTCCACTGTACAATTCACTGTAGTTATGCAGTGATTGCAACTGGTACTGTTGCCCCAATAGCAAAGGTGGTTCAACTTTTCTTATTCTTGTATGTCACAGCTGCTGTGTGGACGAAGTTGCAGCAGAGCATGTTGGAGCAGAGGGGATTATCCACTATGGGAGAGCATGTCTCAGCCCCACTAGACGGCTGCCAGTGATGTATGTGTTCGGTAGGAGGGCAGTTGACCTTGAGAGATGTGTGGATTCCTTCAGAGAACACTACCCTGACACACAGAGCCATGTGATTATACTCTATGACGTGCTCTATTCCTTCATCATGGGTAAGTTTACACACTCCCCTTTTAATTGTAGCTTTAAAAGTCTTTTTAGTAATTATGCACAGAATGTCACCCTTTATACATAAATGTGGATGAACAAATCAGGAACATATTAAACACTGAGAACAAACCGCTAAATCTGTTTCTGTCACTTTTCATTGAAATTACTCTTCACAGGTAGTCTGCAGCATATCCTTGAATCTGAATATGCCAATGTTGTCATGTCCCAGATCAGCGCAGATGGGACCCAGTGTTATAGTCCCAGGCAGACAGATAAACCCCATGAAGAGGCCCAGGCTGAAACTAATCCAAACCAGACAGATGCTCAGTTTGTTCGGAAATTCGGCCGTCAGTTTGCATTGAGGGAAGGCAGCAGCTTGGAAGACTACAGAATATTTTACATAGGCCAGGAGGGCGTAACCTTAACAAACTTCATGATGACCTTTAACCAGTGCTCCTTCTACACCTTTGACCCCGAGACAAGGGCTGGGAGGCAGGAGTCAGTGAACATCAACAAGGCCCTAATGAAGCGATATTACTTAATTGAGAGGGCCAAAGACTCCAAAGTAGTGGGCATTTTAGTGGGCACTCTTGGTGTTGCAGATTACCTGTCCATCATTGACCATCTAAAGGACCTGATTAGAAAAGCAGGGAAGAAGAGCTACGTGTTTGTCATGGGGAAGCTTAATGTGCCCAAGCTGGCAAATTTTCTCGAGATTGATATTTATGTGCTGGTGGCCTGTCCAGAGAATTCCTTCCTGGACTGCAGCGAGTTTTACAGGCCGGTGGTGACACCCTTTGAAATGGAGGTAGCCTGTAACAAGAACAGGGAATGGACTGGAGAATATGTCACCAGCTTCAGGGACTTGCTACCGGGTAGGTTTGACTCAAATTTATACCAAAGCGATTCAGAGGAACAACTTGATCTATATGAGAGTTTTATGCCTAAATCTAAAATGTATTTGAGAAATGTTGCGACCGATGGTAAATCTGTATTTTCTTAAAAAGTCTTTCCTGGATATTCATGTTTAAAGCTGAAGGTGTGATGATGCGTGCCAAGTGTTCTTTTTCTCTTTTTGTCTGAACAATATATTTTACTTAATTTATTTAAATGCCTAGCACAATAACCTTATAACCCTAACAGTACTTGATACAATTTATAATCTATTTTATAAGCAAGATTCCACTAACAGCACAAATTCAATGCAACAAAATGACCATTTTTTGCAGGGGCGTGCAGCCACGTTGAGTTCCCTAATCCAGATCCAGATGCTGATGGTGACGACACTGATGTCTCACTGATCACTGGGGCTCTGCGATCCTCTTATTGGAACAACTCAGAATCCCAGGACAATCTACCCGGTTCTTCTCTGGTTCAGAGAAACCCAACACTGACGGTAGCTCAGACAAACCCAGCAGGTTATAACAGTTTGTTTTTCTAAGATATCTAGCAAGTGCAGCATGATAAGCTTTTTCTGCTCAGCAACAATTACAACCTCAGTTAGCAACTAAGTATTTTGTCAGGTGACTTTTAGATACCTATGAGATACAATATTGAAAATGACACTAGAAATGTATAAAACTTTAATTAAATACATTTGTATTGACATAAAAAAAACCTGGAACCACTCCATTTAAATGTACTGAAAACACATTCTTGTAGTACCAGTGATAAACAGGAGAGGGTAGATTCTGCTAAGTATAATATACACGCACATGAAAGGAGTCGGACAGACAGCACTGGAAAATGTATTGGCGCAGCAAAAGTAAATCAGCCAAAAGCACCAATTTTTAATTTGTAGTTCCCAAAACTCTTAGGTGAAATGTAGGGGGAAAAAGTTAATACCTGTTATACAGTAAGAGAAATAAGTTGCCAAATTAAGGTAAAATGCCCTTCTCCTTTTTCTCTCGTTTTTTTTTTTCGCAGAATTTTGCAGACCCCAGGCACTTTTATCCACACATATGTATATTACAGGACATCTGAGTTTTTAATGTCAATTAACGTGTTTTGTAAACATGGAAATATACTAGGGAACATATTTATTTTGATGTCTATCATTTATATTAAATGATTTGATATTTTAAAATTGACTATTTGCGCCCATCGCACACAAAAAACAAAAAAAAATACTTTTTTGAAGACCCCAGGGAGTCTTATCCACGCACATGTATATTACAGGACATCCGAGTTTAATGACAATTAACTTGTTTTGTCAACATGGAAGTATACTAGGGCAGTGTTTCCCAAACTTTTTGATTGGCGACCCAAATGAACACAGGAATAATGAGCCCACAACCCAAAATTATTCACTATTCGGTATTTTAACTGAAGTGCTTCTTAACCAATCAAAAAGCAACGTTTAATTTATTTGTAACTATACTACATTATATAAGCACTATATAGCAATTGCTTTGTTGCAGGACTTGTTGTCTGTTCAGTTTGTCTTGTCTGTCTTTTATGTTACATGTATCTGAAACGCCAAGTTATCAAAAGTGCCCAGCCATTTAAAGTGGAGATATCAAAAACACAAGTTAAGTTTCAAGAAACCATTGGGGCAGCCTTGGCCAGCACCAAGCAAATAGTCACAACTGTAAAAGCAGTGGGGGTCAAGGTTGCCTCAATTGTTTCTACTAACTTGGCTTGTGTTTTTCAGGCACAACAAAAGCGGATCGAAGCCAAGTTAGTAGAAGTTAGTAAATTTGATAACTTGACGTTTTTTTTTTTTACATTTCCAATGTTTTTGTTTCAGATAAATAAGGCAGCATAAAGATTCTATTGGGGAGCTGTAGTTTGGGCTGCTTCGTATGTTTGCCGTGCCAAAGTTTCTTAACCTAGCCCCTAAAATAGGAAGAGACTAATACAGATGAGCACTGCATGTACAAGGCTAACATTTTTCTCAGTTCTAATCTGCGATGACATTTTGTGATGTTTACATCTAACCGGTAATAAAGCAGCTGCATGCACTGTATATACTCCAAGGTTTTTAGAAATGCTTGGATTTCAGTGCAAGTCTTGCAACAGTAGATTATTTCTAGTGACTGGATTATCCTTTTGTTTTATTATTTTAGCTTCCTTCTTGGCCTCTCGTAGTTGGCAGGGACTGGAACAGAAGCTGGGAGAGACGCCTGTGACCAAAGCAGTGGAAGGGAGGCGAGGAATTGCTATTGCCTACGAGGAAGAAGGGAATAGCTAAAGCAGCAGGCTGCTCAGGACATTGCATCGTAAAACATATGTATCTATCACAAGAGAAGGGGTTAAGGTAGACTCATGATATCCACTAACTTGCAAAGTGGTTTGACCTCAACAATGTTGTCAGTTTTCTGTCCAGAACCAAGCAACAACATGGTATCACTATACACATATTCTTACACCTACCCCACCACGTAAATATTAATAATGGTATGAATTCCAGTGGTTTTTAAAGGAAATAGTTTGCAGTATCAGGAATATATGATTCCTGGTGAAGGTGGACACTTTCAGACGTAAGGGATTTAAAATAAGGAAAGCCACAGTGGACTGTTGGCACATGGAAAAGTAGGTTTATATAGGGATGGAAATAAACTCCTATTGCATAGAGTTCCACCCTTTCCAGGTGTTACCAAGAGCTTGATTAGCCACAATGTATAGGTAACAGACTCTGGTGTTTCTTATTAAATTCATAGTAAAACCAGGAATGGATCAAACTGCTGTGAAATGGGAGTCTTATTTCCATCCCTACATATAATAATTAAAATATGAAAATATGTTTGGACTATTTTGTGTCATGTCAGTAGGAAACAAAAATTACATTTTATATTTGTCAAAGCACAATGATGGTTCCTTAAAATGAGGTAATGGTAAGCAGATCCACAGCAGTCTGCCAATCTCTGGCAGTGCCGCAAACATTGTACTCAAGATTGTTTAATGTCAAATTACAGGTTTCATTTTCCCCATCATTAAATGAATTAAATACAAATATAAAAAGACATCTGTCAGATGAAGGCATCATTGAGTGTGAAGGAGCACTTAATCACAGTCAACATAATCGGATTTCTGGCCTTCTGTGTTTCTGTAAACCAGCCACCACTATTTCAACTGGTAATATACCTCATATTACCTCAAGATACTGATTTAATTTTGTTTTTAGTGTTCTAGAAACTCCTCATTCAGAATTTAAT
The DNA here is from genome assembly GCF_902713425.1 of Acipenser ruthenus. Classification (NCBI taxonomy): domain Eukaryota; kingdom Metazoa; phylum Chordata; class Actinopteri; order Acipenseriformes; family Acipenseridae; genus Acipenser; species Acipenser ruthenus. The sequence continues at coordinate 34,282,469 of NC_081200.1, read as the reverse complement.
GGGACTGACATATTGGGGTCATGTGACTTGTGTTCGGGTTGGTAAAGACCAACATTTGCATTGTTATCAAAACCATGCATACATAATCTTTTAGTGACATGGAGTTTCATATTGAGACTTTATATTGAGGTCATAAGAAGTGTCTTGGTTATAGAGACTTTACAGTACTTGGTTAATGTTTGGTACACAGCTTTATTCTATGATTTTCCAAGTTAAGTTCCATTTATAGTTTTAAACTCTTCACAGTTTGTACAGAGCTGTAGTCTATGATTCTCTCAACAAAGTCCCATTACAGGAATTGTCCAGTGAAATGAACTCTTCTGTCACAAATGTTTTCACCTCTGGCCATATTCATAACACACACCATTTTACATACACTATTCATTTTACCTAATGGTTTACAAACCATACAGTGAGATCTGCCATTCCTCTTACATGATGCCCTTGGGAATGCTTTCATTGTATGCCAGTAGTGGGTTCAACATGCCAGCACGGTAATCGGTGAGGTATTTCACAATATTTAGCAAGGACAGAAGCCATTGTAATAATGGTGCCCATTTTATTTCCATAGCAACACTGTTTTTTACACAGCAGGTGAAGTCCCAGCTGGTAGATGACTGTATTGTAGTTATCATTTAATTTACCCTGTGTTTGATCACTGGATTTTTTGGCAGCTACTCATTAGAGCAACACAACGATTTAGAATGAATGCAAAATCATAAAAATGTAAGGAATGGGTATAAAAAAAAACATGGCATTTGTAATTAAATGTACTTTTAGCCAAAGCTGTTTTTGATAGTATAAACTTGAATGAGGGAACCTTAAATAAGCAGAAACCATTTAATAGATTACAATAACATTTTAAAAGTGATTGCACCTGTCTTAGAATGGCTAAGCATTTGTAACACCATCTATTATTTATAAATAATCCTACATATGAAAATGTAATGTACAGTATAATTAATGAGAAATAGTTTTTTGATGATTTATTCAGAATAAATAAATGCCTGTTCAGGAAGGCATGAATAAGTTGGCTTGCTAGTAATCTAGGAAGCAAGGGGGAAAAAGTATTTCAGTGTCAACCAAAATCAATGGCTGTTTTTAGTGAAATGCTCCACAGTCTTACTGTAATTATCCATGTTACAAAATGCTTGTTTACAGATAATGGCACATTTTGGGTGTTCTTCTTTCCAGGTTCTTTAGAAGTAGGTGAATGTAGTCTGCCTTATCTCCATTCATGACCTCATTGCTCACTGTTGTGTACTTTACCTTTTGTACACTTTTACTATTTACTGTAGGTCAGTCCCTTGTCAGGAGTGAACTTGGATCAGTCTGTTGGTATACATATCATTGGGCAGTCATGAGTAATCAGTATTGTAACTGTATATTTTAGCACCCAGTTTAAGAGTGGTCTGTTTCACAGATGACAAATCTAAGCTTTAAAAGGTTAGCTAGAAGAACATTTGTGGATCGGGCAGACAGAAGCCTATGTTTTTACAACCAACATGGCCCAATACCACTCCATTTCATATTCTAAATCGACCATGAGTCATTGTTTTCAGTAATTTTAAGTATCATTATTTAAACATCCAATATCAAATAGAAAGCAAAAAGCTAGGGGTCCTCTCTTTCCTGCACACTTTACTCTAGCTTCTCATGAGTAAGTGTACCAATAAGGTAGTGATCTATAACATGTTTATTTATTTTTTGCATTATAGGACGACTTAGCTATAAATACAAATCTAATAACACATCCTTCTTGAGAAATTAATTTAACATACTTATGTACAATAATTTAATTACAGTTTCTTGCCCAAGGATCCTTTTAAAAGCCCTGTAACTAATGCCTCTTTTCCACTGTACACCCGAGCAACGCCAGGGCCGTACCGAGCCCTAACGGTGGGGTTAAGGGGAGCCTGGGTTGTTTTTCCACTGCAGAGCTGGGCTACTGACGTCACATGCAATGAAAGTCGGTTGTTATTTATTATTATTTATTAACTCAGTTTGCCAAAAGATGCACAAATGGTGTTCATTTACTATGTACTGACTGATGCAACGTAATGACAAAAATCCTTAACACCGCCCCTGACTCGGCTCAGCTCGCAGGCCATGGTTTGGTTCTCGCTCAGCTCGACAAATAGCCAGTGGAGAACCACCCGTACCTGTACGGTACAGAGCCTTCACGGGTCCGATGTGCCAGTGGAGAAGGTATGATAGTGTGCACCATGATAGTTTGTGATGATATTTCATTGTTTCTTGGTAGAACTGGACTGTCTCAAACGTAGTTGGATGTTACACGGTTAATACAGTAATGATAATATAACAATATGATTTAACCTGAAACCTTAGAACCTACCACCAAATCCACGTAGTGCTATAAAGCACGGTATAGTGAGTGATGTCTCAAATTAGCAAGCCTTTAACCAGACCTTTAATATTGCCACTACCGTAGTTGATGGGCATGCATAATTTATAAAAGCAATTACCTATCACCCCCCTGTCCTGCTACTGTCATCATAGGCATTTTCACTTTAGCACTTCAAACTAATTAGCAGGCAAGGGCAATAACACGACAGACAATATTGTTTCTTTGTTCATTTTAAACATTTGTTTTCATGCACGACTCATTTTTTACAGTGAACATTGGTGTTATCAGTTTAAAGACCGCATTTAAACATTGGCTCGATGCCTTGTGTCTTTGTGTGCTGTGGCAAACCGGGGTAAGCTTGCCACTTTCAGGACTTATCTTATTATGTTAAAAGACAAACTCTCACAGCAGATTTAAAAACAGGACAATGCCTGCATATTTATTTGTATTTACACAAAACAAAAGCCTAACTCCTTCCAGGATTTCTAACTATATTTTTATCAGTTTTAACTATAATCAGACGGCTAAGCCATTTACCGGTAATGAAAAACAACACTTGAACACAAGTATTGCAACACAGTACCTTTTCTCAGGTCGGACCACGCAGGTCTCTATAAGCCTTAGCCTTCACGCAGACACTGACTCACCTTACAGACCGGGTTTTATGCACCTGCCTCAATTACTAGCAGGTGTGCCTAATTCAATTAATTAAACAGTTCCACTGGGGCTGTTCAAAGCAGCCACAAACACACCTTTTCTAGTGTGTTGTCTCTATCCTGACTGCAAAAATAACTATTATTTTTAAAACATTGTCTTAAAATGACATGTTTTACATATTATACAGACAGTACTGTCAATAAATGCACTCTATTGATTATAATATAATCTGCCTTTTTGTTTTCAATGCAAATTAATATTTACCCTCTGCGCAGTCACTGATGCCAGTACGCAGAACAATCACTGAACTGTTAAATACATTTTAAATAAACAAACTAATTGAATGTATAAATGATGACACCTACTTGAAGAAGCATAATCTTATTTCACATATTCTTTCTGTTCTTAAACCTATTCAAACTTATGCTAAATTGCAATTCCTTTGTGTCTGTTTAGTTGATTAACAGTCTTCTGTCATCTTGTGATAAAACAGAACTTTCTTTAACTTCTTTATGTCAACAGAATTAATAGTCTGAGGATGTAGGAGTGGAGTTGTAGAGAGGGCAAAGGAGTGAATGGGAAACAGTTTTGAAGTACACCACCCACTCGATATATCGCATGTGTCGTCCAGTACAAATCCACTATATATCGAGGGCCGCAATATAGTGAGAGACCCATAGAAAAACAAATAGGCTAATAACAAATACTGTTAACAAATACAAATAAAAAATGGGGAGCCAACTCCATATATAACGAGGGGTGGGTGTACTAGTAAGTGTATGTGGTAGTAGTAAACTAAACTTGTACCCTATTTTGGAGCAGCTGGGCAAAATAGCTGGAATCACAAGCATATTATTAATATTATTTTGTACTGTTACTGCTAATAAAAGGAAAGATTCCATGCAAAAGAAAACAGCTAATATAATTTCAGCCATAATGTGGGTGTAATTGTAATAATTAAACCTGTGTATGGTTTGAATTGTATAGCCTTTTTTTTTTGGACAAAAAGTGGTCCAGTCATTTTTGATAATGTTCAAATGAGAGGCTTGTATATCAGATCTTTTTCAGAGATGGATGAAGCCTTGACTGTGCCACATCATTATCCAATTTCACCATGCTGTCTGGTTAATATTTAAAAATAGACCTTTGTGGCTGTTATAATTTGGTAGAGACAAGCTTTTTTCCCCTTTTCTTTCTGTCATAAATAGATTAATGTTCATATGCATATATGTGTATGCAAAGACACACATGTACTTAAATATATAAAGGAAGATACACAAAGAAGCGCACTATCACATTAATAATCGGCAGGGTAAATTAGTCCCTGTTAATATTTTGTTATTGGGCTGAGCATGTGGGGTAAAGTGAGTGGACTGTGGGCTGTGATTGGGTTGGAATCCTGTCTGTCAGTGACGATTAGCGTTAGGTGATCGTTAATTCTTGTGGAACTGCTGGGGAAGGCCAGAGAGGTTCCAGCAGGCTATTATAAAAGGTCTTCATTAAGACAGCTGAAAAGAACATTATTACTCTCCATCTCGCTTATTAGGGATGATCACGCCTCCGACTCAAGCCTCAAAGCCTCAAAGCCCCTTCTTGTTACAATGCTATTAACCTCAAGACACACAGACTAGAAACATTACAATAACACTTGAATGATTGACAGTTTATCATTAAAAAAAAATCTTTTACAGCACTAAATTTAAACTAAATCCTAAAAAAAAAAAAAATCTGGAGAAGCAAGATAAAAGCTGAATTCCAGAGCTGTCAGTCAGTCTGTCACTAAATGGTCTTAGGAGGACTCCATAATAGGATACATTTGACTCATCCCCTTGACCTGACACGCCTGAGTTTTATGTGTTGATAATAGTCCCGATCCCAAAATTATATCACTTTAAAGGTATCACAACAATGCACCACAAAAATCTATACAATTGACAACGGTATAGTCACGTTACTCATGTTTTTTTTTTGTATAAAACATTTCTGCTGTGGCTTTCGCTTTTCCAATTGTGACAAAATTTCGCACAATTCATTGAATGTATTAGAATCTTTTATGGAGACTTTTTGTCCTTCTTGGACCGGAGCAAGGCCCTAGGTGAACCTTCAGCCTTGCCCCCCCCCCCCGGAGAGGATGTCACACCGCACAACTTGAAACTAGAAATGCCTTTTGCAAGAGCTTGTGCATCTACTCGTGAGGCATTGCCAGACGATCCTGTCAGGGTAGTGTCATCAGAGATTTCAATTAGTGCATCATAGATATCACTTAGCTGATAGCAAAGAGGTTTCAAGGCATGAATTCGACTTTCCCATCAAAAACAAAAACAACAAAACACAAAATCAGGGTGAGACATTGATTACAGTGGAATTAGGGCGCAATAATCCATGTTCTACACTGCTACATGGAATCCCCATCTCTCTTTCTCTCACCCTCCCCCCCACCCCCATAGACACTACCAAAAAACTGGCACACTGAACTGACAGCCATGCAGAGACTGTAATAAGTTGATAACAGTGATGTATATCAGTAGATCTAGACCTTTCATTTCCCACTGCTGAAGCCTGTTTGTTTACTTCTGTAGTTCCATGAATAGTTCAATTTTGCTGCTCTAGGCGACCGCCAAGTTTGCCTAGTGGTTAAACTGTCCCTGGTCTTTCTGCTTGTCATATTAGAGTTCTGCACATTGTATATCAATAGACTTGTTAGGAACTTTCTTTAGCTAAGGTCATTTTAAATGTATGTCTGTGGTAGGGGATGACTATCAATGACATGCATGTTTTCATTGCTATTAGCATTCACTGTTTGGTTGTTGGGTGACATTTAACTTGGTGTAAGTATTTCTCTGTTGAGATTTTAATTTGAATTCAAATAACTGCTTTGCTTAAAAGGGTGTATTAACCAAAGGTCTACGTTGACGTCATTTTGCAAATCAACAGTCCTGACATGGTCAAGGGGGATTCTTTCTGGAATATGGCTGCAGGTTTGTTTAAGGCAAATAGATTTAATTCAATGCTTCTAATAGCTTTAAATGTCATTGTCGTGTTTTCATCCCTTCCCTTTTAAGCTTTTTGCAATCATTCTAAGAAGCTCTACGCTCTGTTACCCTAATATTGACACTCTCTATAAATGTCTCCATCTGGATATGAACTGGCTTGAACTTGCTGGAAACAGCTGGTTTTCTTGGCCAACGTGTTTGCTTTCTGATTTTAGAAAATCAGATAATACAAGAATGTAAGTCTTTGTTATTCCCACCTACCATGTTGTAATGCATAGAATCAGGTATACTTATCGAAGATGGTGCAGTTTCACCGGACACCAGACCAACTACACAAAGTAAAACACAGTTACTGATACTTTTTACCTCTGTGTGATGTAATAGCGTTAATGGGATATGTGTCTTTTATACCAGAAGGGCTGCTTTGAACAACAGGAGTTCTGGTGGTTCACTACAATAAACATCAATGATACAAATAACCCTACAATACACAATAAGCTTGTTCATTTTACATAACACATTAATTTAAGCATTCTTTACAAATAATGTATAATACATTACAGATTAACATTACCATACAGTATGACAATGGCACGTACAAAACACATTGTATAGTATACATTTTCAACCAGTGGTGTCATTAAAATGGGTTTGTATTGCAGTAAATATTTTATAAAACTATGTGGCTAAAAACATGATCAACTTGATTGATTCACTTTTTTTGTCTGAATAAAAATGTGCTGGACAATTTTAAGCCATTATTGTCAAGTGTTCCTACCAGTTGTTTTAACTGTATTAGTAGTCATTTAATTAGTGCTGGGACAAATATCCGAATATTCAAACAAATATTTTTTTGACATGTATTCGGATACAAAAATCAGATGTTTGTATTCGCTACAAATGACAAAAATACCTTGCACTTCTTTACCGTCTCATTAGAACAGTTTCAAAAAATGGCAAATGAAAAAGAGCTCTGGGTGATATGTGAGAATAATATATACAAAAAAAAACCCCCACAGGATCAAGACAGCAACTGTTGAGCCTCTGTTTAAACGTTTTGACAGCACAAAGTAAACACACCAGATTATGAGTGTGCGCACAGTGATCTCTATGGAAAGCCATCTAGGACAAAAATGCATTGTGCTGCTTTAGAGCGAGCCAGAATCACATGGGACAGAAAAAAAGCAAACACAGTCATTCTGAAATGCCTCGCTTAAACAGCGCCCAACTTGCTGAAAATGTTGTGTAGTGCTTTTTACATAGACTGTATATATTATATATATACAGTGCCTTGCGAAAGTATTCGGCCCCCTTGAACTTTGTGACCTTTTGCCACATTTCAGGCTTCAAACATAAAGATATGAAACTGTAATTTTTTGTGAAGAATCAACAACAAGTGGGACACAATCATGAAGTGGAACGAAATTTATTGGATATTTCAAACTTTTTTAACAAATAAAAAACTGAAAAATTGGGCGTGCAAAATTATTCAGCCCCCTTAAGTTAATACTTTGTAGCGCCACCTTTTGCTGCGATTACAGCTGTAAGTCGCTTGGGGTATGTCTCTATCAGTTTTGCACATCGAGAGACTGAAATTTTTGCCCATTCCTCCTTGCAAAACAGCTCGAGCTCAGTGAGGTTGGATGGAGAGCATTTGTGAACAGCAGTTTTCAGTTCTTTCCACAGATTCTCGATTGGATTCAGGTCTGGACTTTGACTTGGCCATTCTAACACCTGGATATGTTTATTTGTGAACCATTCCATTGTAGATTTTGCTTTATGTTTTGGATTATTGTCTTGTTGGAAGACAAATCTCCGTCCCAGTCTCAGGTCTTTTGCAGACTCCATCAGGTTTTCTTCCAGAATGGTCCTGTATTTGGCTCCATCCATCTTCCCATCAATTTTAACCATCTTCCCTGTCCCTGCTGAAGAAAAGCAGGCCCAAACCATGATGCTGCCACCACCATGTTTGACAGTGGGGATGGTGTGTTCAGGGTGATGAGCTGTGTTGCTTTTACGCCAAACATAACGTTTTGCATTGTTGCCAAAAAGTTCGATTTTGGTTTCATCTGACCAGAGCACCTTCTTCCACATGTTTGGTGTGTCTCCCAGGTGGCTTGTGGCAAACTGTAAACGACACTTTTTATGGATATCTTTAAGAAATGGCTTTCTTCTTGCCACTCTTCCATAAAGGCCAGATTTGTGCAGTATACGACTGATTGTTGTCCTATGGACAGAGTCTCCCACCTCAGCTGTAGATCTCTGCAGTTCATCCAGAGTGATCATGGGCCTCTTGGCTGCATCTCTGATCAGTCTTCTCCTTGTATGAGCTGAAAGTTTAGAGGGACGGCCAGGTCTTGGTAGATTTGCAGTGGTCTGATACTCCTTCCATTTCAATATTATCGCTTGCACAGTGCTCCTTGGGATGTTTAAAGCTTGGGAAATCTTTTTGTATCCAAATCCGGCTTTAAACTTCTCCACAACAGTATCTCGGACCTGCCTGGTGTGTTCCTTGTTCTTCATGATGCTCTCTGCGCTTTAAACGGACCTCTGAGACTATCACAGTGCAGGTGCATTTATACGGAGACTTGATTACACACAGGTGGATTCTATTTATCATCATGAGTCATTTAGGTCAACATTGGATCATTCAGAGATCCTCACTGAACTTCTGGAGAGAGTTTGCTGCACTGAAAGTAAAGGGGCTGAATAATTTTGCACGCCCAATTTTTCAGTTTTTTATTTGTCAAAAAAGTTTGAAATATCCAATAAATTTCGTTCCACTTCATGATTGTGTCCCACTTGTTGTTGATTCTTCACAAAAAATTACAGTTTCATATCTTTATGTTTGAAGCCTGAAATGTGGCAAAAGGTCGCAAAGTTCAAGGGGGCCGAATACTTTCGCAAGGCACTGTATATTGTTGTGTTATGTGGAATGTAAGAGAACCATGAGAACCAAAACAGTGAGTTTTTTCTCCTTCACTTTACAACACCATTTCCACGTTTGTTTTATTTGGAGTGTTTCATTTAGTTAAATTTCAGTTTTTGTTGCTTGTTCAGGTACAAAAAGGCACAAGTAAATAAATAAAAAATGTTCTATGTGTAAATATCGGGACTTACTTCCTATGCATCGGGACGCGGGACATTTGCTAGGAAATCAGGACTGTCCTGACCATATAGGGACTGTTGGCATGTATGTACATGTTGTAAGGTCTTGCTGTAAAATAAAGGCAACACCATGGCCATGGCCATGCCCATATCCCCTGCTGCTATGCTGTCTCTGCCTGCGTTCAGAGCAATATAATGGCTTTTATTACTTTTTGAAAAACAAACTGATATTTAAATTATGAGCGAATATCCGAACATGACATTTCCATACTCGTCCCAGCACTACATTTAATTGAACACACATTTTAGCACTGTTTTTGATCCACTTCCACATGTTGTTAACAGGGAAGCACGGATGCCATTAATCAAATGAGATACTCTGTTAAATCACACTTAAGTGCTCTTGTATTTTTAAAACGTTTCATGCAATCTGTTTGAACCTGAAGTTGCTTCCCCAGTGTCACCACTGGCCTGTCAATTATGGAAGCGTTACAATGTATTTTTCTGGAAACTGATGTCTCCCAGAGTGCATCATGTCAGATATAAAGTATCCCTCTTTCAGCACAACATGAACTGACTGTGCAGAGCTGGCTTCTCTGGAGACTGTTTACAAAGACTAGCCAAGCGTGTTCTTCAGGAACTCATTTTTATTTATCCCCCCCCACCCCCCCCCTCCGCCCCCCCGCATAAAAAATACATGTGAATCATATATTTAAGTACAATTTTAAAAGCTCTGATCAGCACAGTCAAATAAGTCAAATTTAGAGGACTTGATGGGCTGGTTTAATTAGATTTTGTGATTTTTTTTTTATGAAAGAAAATGGTTTCTGTTATGCAACTCGCTATGAACCTTTCAGCTAACTGAGCCTGTCAATCAATCACAGCACAAATTCTCACAAGGTTGCTCTGAAAAAGGCAACCCCTAAACTGTCAACTTAACCACACTTGTTGTGTTTTTGGGTTTGGCCTCCCCTTCCCAGTCACCAAATGCTCATTGATATGAACTATAAAGAGACATGCTAGAAATGTACCATGCATTTGTCTCCTCTCGACTCGACTACTGCAACTCTCTATATGGTGGTCTCCCGGCACGCACCATAAACTGACTGCAGCTAGTTCAGATTGTTGCTGCCAGGATCCTTACTAGATGTAAAAAAAACATGATCACATCACCCCCACCCCCCTGTCTTGCCCAGCTGCACTGGCTACTTGTAATGTTCAGGATTATTTTCAAAACTCTCCTGCTCACCTACAATGTCCTTCATCACACAGGTCCCAAGTACCTCCTCAACCTGCTGACCTACTATGTCCCTGCCGGCAAGCTGAGGTCCTCTGACTCTGGCCTGCTTGTTATCCCCAAGCAAAAGTGCACCACACTTGGAGAACGCTCATTTAGCTTCATGGCTCCGACTCTCTGGAACTCTCTCCCAGCTTTATTCTGTGATACTCCCACCGTCGCTCACTTTAAATCAACTCTCAAGACCCACCTGTTCTCTCTTGCTTTGCATGCTCTCTAAGCCTGATATTTGCTATTAGCTGCTGTGTTGCTGGTACTATGTCATGTATTATGTTACTATTATGTATTATGCACTTTCCACTGTATTTAATGTATAATGCTTTTTTTTTTTTTTTTACTGTATATCATGTATCATGCATTTCTCTGTATTTAAAGTATTATGGATTTTCTTGTTGCTACTGCATCTTGTAAAGAGCTTTGTGATGGTGGTCCACTATGAAGGTTCTATATCAAATAAATATTGATTGATTGATCTTCACTTTTGCAGTCCTAATGCCATACTGCAAACTCAAAACGTATCTGCAAACCATAAAAATGCATAGTGTTACAAAGCAACCAATTAAGACCCAGCATCATCTTTTTATATCAAAATAACATTAATAGACACTCAAGGTACCTTGGTTAGACAATTTTATGATGTGATTAAAGGCATATTCAATGTATTCATTTTGTAGCAAGATAAGTCAGTAAATCTTAGCATAGCTCAACTCTATGCATTTGCGTGGAAGAAAATGTGAATATTTTTTCAATTGGGATTGATCTGGACATGCAGTGGTAATTGCGATCATTAAAACACGCTCACATAGTAAACAAAGCCCCCTTGACCACACAAATTCTAATACAACAAGGCTCACAGAACATAGTAAAACCCCAACAAGCCATCTACAGTAACTTCATTTGAAACATTTCAAAACAATTTGCAAATATCATTAGTATTCTTATGGCACAGAAAAGTACTGCAGATGAAAAATAATCAATTTAATTGTGAATGTTCAATCATATTATCAATCTAGGAAACTGTAATTATACTTTGAAGAATAAGAACATGGCCATTCATATTCTCAATTGCACTGGTTTCCTTTTTACTGTTGTACGGGTGCTGTATGACCAAGTGCTTCCGGTCAGAAGACTGATGGACTTCAGTAAAGCATCCGTTAATCTGTTTACCTTTTGCCCTTATCACTGCCAGGAATGCTTCACACTGTTTACAATGTTTTAATGAAAAGTGCCAGCTTCACTTGGCACCAATTCGGTATAATAGTGTTTGTTGTGTATTTAATTAATGGCACAGTGTGACTTGCCTAAACAGTCATGAGAGCTGTATAAACGGTTGCAACTTCCTTTGTAAAGCTGATCTAGTGATAATGAAGTGCAATTAGAATGTAAACAACAGCCACAAATTGCAAGTCTACAGATAGAGATTCTGAGCTGTACAGTAATCGAGAAATTGTAGCTCGTTGTGCAGTCTCTGCTCATTATTTGTCTAAATGCACTTTTTGCAGATTTCCCAAACTTCTGCATTACCAAGGGTAACACTCCAGATGCCAGAGGATACTGGAATATGCAGCTAATATTTTTAAATAAAGTATTAAACATGCATTCTTTTGTATTAAATAATGTGATGTAGGATATGTATATCCTCTTTAATACATTAAAAATTCAAACCTTACCAGAAGATCCCCAGGAGGACAACCTCATTCTTCATTGCAGATGCAAGTCCTTCACATTTGCCTGCAGCGTTAGACTAATTAAACATGAACAAAAGCATCAATTGAGGCCTAGATCATAGTCTAGAGAAGTTAATTTCTCAGAGGGCAAACCCCCATCAGATAAAAACTGTAAATGTCTCGGAAAGAAAAAAAAAAGAGATTTGTTACAAATCAGATAGAAACAGACAAAAGCAACAGATGGACTAACAATGACAGAGACTATAAATGTAAAAAAAAACCAAAAAAAAAAAACAGAAAAAACATGTAAGGAGTAAGGTCCTGGATTTTGCTGTGGCAGTGAATCCTAGCATACTGAATTTACAATTACACTCACTTGCCTTTCCTTCAGGGAACAAGCCTCCAGTCAGATTGAAGACATACAGCTGTTTAAGAGAAGGCTCAGCAGAAGAAGATACTCCCTGGGGACAGAGTGAGGCGGACAGTGCTGATGCTAAAACTGGGCACGGATGCATGAGGTCTCAACCCCTGTGCTTTGGCAAATTTTGTTAATTTATGTGTTTGGATTCTAAAACAGACTCTTCTCTTTTATAACATACTTATTTACAATTGAAACATTTCTAAAGAAGGTTCTTAGTAAATTTTATGTGACATGGACAAGCAGATATAGACAAAACTGTGACATATGTACAGACTTACATAATGTTTGCTTCCCTGTTGCATGATATTCATCCCTGGGTCACCTTCATGAGTTATTTAAAGATTTTTTTTTTTTTTTTTAAGTCTATTAAGTATAAAATATAGTTGGAAGACAATGAAACCATTTTCAACTGTTGTTGGTTTCTTTAACAATAGTTTAGATGAGCTTCCTGAACTTTAAACAGCATTTTAATCAGTGTGAAAGTGCCCTTGCTTATTTAATTTTTTAAAATAAATGTTACCATCATTTTTCTAAGGGGCAGCCTTACCGCTTAAATACAGCTTTTTCAAAGAGGCTACCCAAACAAACAAAACAGCTATATACTGTATAATTTATCAGGAAGTCAGATTTACACTGGGTAAAGACACATTTCAAAAACTTTATTCTATAAGAAAAAGTGAGTGGTTTTCTCAAAACCGTATTAAACTCTAAAACACTAGGTCCTGATTTCTGAAGACCTGGGTGTTTCAGATGAGATACACACTCTGTCTTTAACTTGAGAGACAACCACATGATGAACTGTGTACAACAGCCATGGTATTTAACTTGATAAGCATCAACAGTTTATTGGAGAAGTACAAAGCAAAATACTATAATTTTCAAAAGTGTTTGGCCTTCAAATTACTAGCAACAGAACTAGGCTGTCATAGTTCTGTCTGTATTTAGTTGTTTTATATTTGCCTCAAAACACAAGCAATTAACTTCTGCTGCTTTGAAAACCGGGAAGTGTCTCAGAATCAATCTGGCTCACAGCAGTAGAGTTACACAGAAAATTACATCTCTCCGAGTACTGAAACAGCCAGAGCCAAAGTAAGCCCAGTGGACAGAAGTGACTGGACAACGTAAGCATTTTCTGCTTTTGTAGTTTCACTGACCGGAACATTAGGTTTGAACCAGTTTTCCCTAAAATTAAACTGTTAGTGTTAAAATTACAAATTACAAATAAACACATTTTTTTTGTATTTTTAATCACTTTTAGAAAAAAATTAAATGTGATCTATAGAATTGCTAAAACAATTATATGTTTATCCAAATGCATTTATTGCACTGTAGACTATAATTAAAAACAAAATCAACAACAATTCTGGGTTTTATAGCAACGCAGCTTGCTTCAGCTAGGATTAACTAGTATGTTTTCATTTTAGATTTAAGTGAGACTCTCAGATTACCATAGCTCACTCTAAACATTTCTTCTTCCTGACCACCCCCCAAGTTGTGTAAAGACAGGACTGTTATTAAGTACATGGGTACATGGAATGGGTTAACAAGCTATTTTTTTTGCTGCTTTGGATGCTTGGGATCAATTAGCCATTAGCAATCGAACAATACTTACAATTAATACTTACAATGAATACTTACTTTTGTAAGTATTCATTGTAAGTATTAATTGTAAGTATTCTTTTGTTCTTATGCACAGTACAGGCTGTCATATTTTGATTGTCTCCATTTAATTAATTGTACAGCTGTAGCCATCTCCTAGAATTTTAGGATTGAGACAAAAAATAAAACTTCACGTAATCAAAGAAATTGCAAAACAATATTGCAGAAGTCGACCGAAAGCCACAATAGTACAATATTTCATGTTAGAGTTCAAAATGTCACATTTTTCATTTTTTGTCAGTTTTCTGTTAAGAATATGGAGAACTGCAAAGTGGTATATAATTCACTATGTTAAAGTAATACTTAGCTGGTTTCATTCGACTTTATGAAGCAAAATTGGTTAATTCTATCGGGTGATGCAACACGTTTGGCCATAGCTGTACAGCTTGAACAGACACCTTAAATCGTCTTTCCTATTTTCTTTCATACTAGAAACCTCTCTCTGCTCATTCAACCTAATGTATTAGAGATGTCATCAGGTTGGTCTTCATGGTAATGAACTTTCACAGTTCCTGTTACAATCTTTTGAGGCTGTGCTCAGTCTTACAAAATGATTCTCTGCTTGGAGTAGAGACAGTAATTGGCAGAAGGTGATTTGTCTTTAAGAAATCAAATAGGTGATAGAACTGAAATACAACATGAAACACTGATAGAACATTTCTTTTTTTCTTTAACCTTGATCGTGTGAACAAAACTGCAGACTGATTTAAATATGGTACCTCTTCACATCTAATTTAAAATGGGTTTCCATTTAACTGAATGGACTCAATTTCATAATTTCCTGCTTGCACAGAAACACACAGTCTCCTCTTGAGATAACTTTTGGGGAAGTTACCTTAATACACTGGAAAAATTGTGTTTCCAGGCTGTATCCTCATAGTCTAAAATCTATATGAAATGAAACTACACGTACAGCACAACAATAAGCATACTAAAGGAATTAAACAATAAGGGCTTGGGATAAGCAGAAACAAGCTGCAATAATTAATGGTAAAACTTTAGTATTATAAATATGTTATTAGACAGTGTTATAAACACAACAGTTATAATGTATAAGAAAACTTAGTTTCCATAGCAGCAAGGAAATCACTGTGTTAAAGGGAGTCATTGGGGTCAATTTTAATGATCTAAACAGTGGTGGATATTCATATTGCCACTCTATCTAAGCATTTAATACTGCTCTATCAACAACCTTTTTCTACTGTGTTTATGTATGTATTTAAAACATTACATTTTTGTTCTAGTGGATATAATAGCAGAAGTGATATTTTAAACATTTGAAACTTTGGGATACCAATGAGTGTTATAGTGTCTTGATATTAAAAAGTAAGTGCTTGACAATTTAAAAACAAAAACCCTCCAGGGCCAGTCAAGCAGTGAATTTACATCCACGACATGACATGGAAAAAACATCCATGTAAATTTCAACAACCACCACGGGAACAGAGCAAGCAAATTGAAAATCGATTTGTATGCTACAAAGCAAGCAACATTTTTAATATTCCAATGGGAAACCAGCAGAAACATGAGTTTTTGCTACAGAAGTAGGCCATAAAAAGATTGGAAAATAATAACAGAACCTAAGAATCTATCCAAAGTGATAACGGCTGTTAGATTTTTAATGTTTAAACGATGTTACCAAAATATTACAAGTTATTATCAGGAACAGGAAGGGGCCCACAACTGATCAATTAGTACCATGTTGAGTTTCCTGTTTGATTTATACTGACAAGCAAATGTAACACACCAGGTATAAGGTTTAAATTGGTCAAGTAATATTGGTATTTGAATTTTTCATAAACAAAATAATATATTTCTTTTCCTAATGGTTCAAGCATGGCTAAATCAAATTTTAACCAACTAATCACTCAATTGCGAAATTCACATATTGGTTATAAATAGGCTTGTTTTTTGTAGATTGGGATAATTATGTTATAATAAAATGTAGTTTATGACTGTAATAATAGAAGTAAGGATTCTTGTTTGATTTAATACCCATATAATGTTCCCATATACTGTAGTATATACATATAAATGTTTTAAAATGAAAAACAGAAGTAGCCATGTCATTGACATAAGTTGATCCTGAACAATAATCAATCTTCTCACTATTGTTAAAGCTCCAGGAACTGCTGATTTATATACAGGTACATTCAAATAAGTGAATGTGTAGTTAGTTAATCGGATTTCCTGCCAGTGTTATAATCGTTTGTAACTTGCTAAAAAAACATTAAACTGATCATAAATTTACGGTAAACCTAATCCAAATTAAAACAACTTAAACTGAGAGCCAGAGTGCCAGGAAGCCAGGGCAGAATCTGAGATTGTATCCTGCTTCTACTTGATGTAGATTTAATACATTTTTTGGCCAGACTGAAGTCAACTGTTTTATAGAAAACAAAAACAAGAACAAAAAAATGGATTACTGTTGATCTGTGTGCGAGAAATAATGGGCATCACAGAAAGTTTAGGTTTTCTTCTGTTGTTGAAGATTTGGAGATGCTGTTATCCACAAGGGTTCGTCTATTTTAAGTTCAGTGCTGGCAGAGGGAAAGATTCAGACCTATAGAGAAAACAACATACTCATTACTTCATTATTTTGCAGGTTAGCAGGGCTGCTGGGAACCAGCATGGGCTGAATGTTTCAGCTTTAGGGTTTGGTAATGAATGATGCTTATGTAATAGAGATGCTGTGGATTCTAAAATAGCACAATGAAAGAACATTGACAAAGTCAGTTAAGCAAATAATCTGAAGGAAACGTTTTCAACATTTATTATTTCAAGAATTACAGAAAACAGTCCTGCTGTAGCGCTTTGCTCTGCATGCGGCATGCTGAGAAAAAAAACAAAACAAGATAGTACGCATGCAATGTATAACATTTTTACTTTTTCGTTTTCAGAGGATTGGAGTGAATGGATTCTTGTTGTGCTGTGATCGAACGGTGTCCAGTTTCTATTTACTTGGGGAAGGTTGAATTCCACCTTAAGTGTTTTTTTTTGTTTCCTATTTGTGAAAGCCCACCAACCATAGGTGGTGCATATTAGAAGCCTGGGGAGGCTAAGCATCCTCAAAATAAATTGCACAAGCCCTCAGAAGAAATTGTTCTAACCAACACAAAAAATATTTGTGAGAAAAGAAAAATGATTTTTTTTTTTCCAGCAAGTGTGCAAAGCAGGTTTCTCCTTTGCCTACTGTGCAACTGCCAGACCGCTAGGGCAGCTGGGATATCAAAATCAACACTGTAGTACAGATACAGGATTTAGTTGCATTTCAATGTCATTCGAAGTGACAATGCTTGGCTGGTTTAACGTCAATTCTTCCCGCCGATCTGAGCCCCCCATACCGCTGCAGGAGGCAGCCGAAGAAAACTCTGAATCCTTTTCGCTCGTTCCCTTGCCTGGAACACCCTCTTCACAATTTCCACATTTATTCAAATTGCGGTTATCTATACAAACAGCTTGATCCGAATCTGATTTTACAGAACTTGTGGCAATTTCGTAGCATACTGTCTGTTTTCATGCACCAGCGTTTTGTGAGAATGTGATAACTGTGATGCTACAGTCAGAACCTACTTCCTTTGACTGTTTGAACAAATGCCACCTTTCAGAACACTGTCTGTGGTGCCAGATTACGAATGTTTCTGAAGTTTTTTCTTCAGATTTTTCCAGTCCTTACTCCATTTTCAGTGAAAGTGGGGTTTTTTGAACTTCTGAAAAAGTGTCTGCAAGGAAAGCAGTAAACTGCACCTGCCTGCTTACTGGACTCTAAATATGAAAATGTATTTTAATATTCTGATGAGAATGAATGGTTTTGCTTACCAAAGACAGTTTTCAGATACACAGGTAAACAAGGCTGTGATAGTCCTGCAACAACTGGATATGTTGAACGCATATTTTCGCACATGCAGAACAAGTGGAATGAGAACCACAGTAGGTGTTCTGTAGAACTGATAAAGAGTGAACTACTTGTGAGTCTGAATTATGATCTGGGTTGTGCTGACTTCCACACAATGATCCTCCTGAAACAAGGCTCTTCTCACTGCTGCAAGGAGCAGTCAAACATACTCATGGAAAAGAAGAACATAAGGAATTGTACATGGCAGCTTGTGGCAGGGCAGAGCCCTGTCTGTGTATATAGTGTGTTATTGTGAGAGTGGGGCCACGTGAGAATGTATGTATGACTGATAAACCTTGTGAGATTGCGTGTTTGATTGAAATCCATGTGCATATGTTGATTAGTTAATTGTTCATTGTTCACTTGCGATTGTGGGGTGGTTTAGTTAATTAATTAGTAATTCACAGGGTATATAAGGAGGGGGGTTAATTTGTGTAATTTGTGCTAAAAGCGCTTCATTGCAGTTTCCTGTCTCCTTGCGTCTCAATTCCGCATACATCTGCTAAGAAATTCATAATAATAATATATTTTACTGCATCATCATTCATACTGGTGTTGCTTTAAAATAAGCTGCTTTCAGGAGACCTACATCTGTTCCTCACTGTGAGACTGAGCACTCTCCACTGCTTTTGCCATTGACCTGACCTGAAGTTTTTGCATGCAGGAGAAGAAAAAGGTGCTTTTCTGTTTAACCAGCGCTCCATTTCTATCTTTTTTTTAACTCTTTACACTCAGCCCTATTTCCGCCTGTTTTTCACTGTTTTCATTTATGTATGTTTAACTTATGCACTGAAGTCTTTGTTGTGAGAGGTTTTATATGTGTGTGCACGTTATTTCTTTGTTTTATTAAGGGTACTTCTGTAATGCTGTATGCTGAAAGCACATCAATGTTTAAAGGTATGTGTCACTGTCAGTCAGGCTCAGTATTTTGCTTTCATCAAAATATTCACCCTTTGCTTTGATCACTATTTGACAGATTCAAAGAATACCTGCACTGATTCTTTTCCCCCTGGTGCCACAAAATTTCCAACATGTTTCTTGAATAAAGACCCAAAGCATGTCAGTCAATAGGGGAAGAATGAAGGCATTAAAGGGATGGTGAAAATTTCCATGGAAGTGCAAGACTACCTGAAAATAAGCATAATAAGGAATGAAAATACATTTGAGACATATGTAGCAAATTGAAGTGCACAATAGGTAAGGTTTTAGGAATTATTTTCTGAGCTACAACCCCACTAACCTCACACATTATGACATTAAGAACTGATGACTTTCTCTGGTACTGACTGTCTGCCACTTCCACTGATGCTTAAATTTTTTTTTAAAAAAAACTACATTTCCAAAAAGGTGCCATCACATTAAATTGTAAACTAACTCAATTCTCATGATAGCCCCCCTTCCTACCAGAGCTCACAGGCAAGCTCTACACAGCACTAGTGAAGCCTTCAACAGTTTGATATGTTGTTAAGGTTGTATGTCCAAGATCCAAGCCACAATCAGGAGTCACCTACTGGATCTACCTCCACACCCAGTCAGGATCTACTGCTAAAAACAGCTCCTGCAACCACTCACTAACGGACACCTAACAAGTTTGGTTTCAGAGATGCACAAAAATGTATCTGCTTTGCCACATGTGCCTATTCCTCTGGGTCCTTGCGACAGAAATACAATGATTCTTGGTTGTAAAACTCCCTCCCGACCTGTGAGGGCGCTAAGCAGCGAGAACAGAGTTCCTTGGACGGGCTGACCTGACAGTTCTTTGCACCTGTTTCCACTCAGCCACTTTGCCACAGTTCTTAATGTCTTTTAGGTTTCATTTACTTGGAAGTAGGGATGCAGGATAAAGCAAGAGAAAACAATCGAATCTCCAAGCATATTCTTCCCTTTTTATAAGAAAGAGACGACAACTTTATGCATTTCAATTTAGCCAAGACACAGAGGTCCCTCTGTTTGTGGTAAGATTATTCACTTTTTAAAATAATACACAAATGAATTTAACAAAACATCATAGTAATAACTTTTATACTGTAGTGTGATTTTTTTTTCTAATAATATACTTAAGTGCAGTGTATGAGACAATATACATGCTATTGTCGCTTTTCATATATGGTATAATATTTGATCAACTACTTAATACATTTTGTAATATTTTGAATCTTACTCCATTATGGGTTTTGCTTGCACCTGGGTTCTTGCGATAAAAGGACAAAGCATCTAGAATTGCTGGGAGTGTTACTGTTCCAGGCCAGATATTTCCCCCCCAATATGATGTCAGAAAGAAAGATATGCACTAGGTAAGGATGGAAATAATAAGAGAATTGGGTTAGATGAGTGAATGCCCCATCAATTAAAAAAAGAAAAAAACAACAGTCCTTTAATATACTATCCATACTGAGTGGGAAGAGTGAGCTAAATCCCACCTAGTAACAATGCCCCAGGCCCTCAGCTGTGACACTTGGATATGTCAGAAAGCCACAGTTAAAAGGCATTTGTTTCAAGCCTTATTAAGAAAGCCTGCTGGGTTGCAGACCACGATTTGCCAAACTGCAGGAAACACTGCTTGCAAACTAATATTCAGAACAAGGTTACTCACTTGGCACACAATCCTGTTTTATGATTAGGAAGCAATGTCATTTTTCATTCCAAGAACTAGATGGGTAATATATTGCATTAACTTAGAGTCAAATTAAGCAAATAATACTGCTCGTTAACTGTTGCATATCAATCAATATTTATTTTATATAGCAACTTTCATAGTGGACCACCATCACAAAGCGCTTTACAAGATGGTGAGGAACAATGCATAATACATTAAATACAGTGAAATACAGGGCATAGTACATTAAATACAAACAGTAAAAAACAATGCAAATACATTAAATACATGCATAATACATTAAATACAATGCTAGGATGTGAATTCTAAGCATTGTTGATGCGTATGTCATACAGAATAATATGAATAAGATGGAGTGAAAAACTTAAAATACCAATTTAGACAGCAGACTTAAAGAGCATTGAAAGTAAGAGAGAACAAGTGGGTCTTGAGAGTTGATTTGACGCAAGCGACTGGGAGCTACACTCACTAAAGCTGGGAGACAGTTCCAGAGAGTCGGGGCCATGAAGCTAAAAGAGCGCTCTCCGAGTGCAGTGCACTTTTGCTTGGGTATAACAAGCAAGCCAGAGTCAGAGGACCTCAGCTTGCGTGTAGGGACAATGTGGGTCAGCAGGTTGGAGAGATATTCTGGACTTGTGTGATGAAGGGCCTTGTAGGCAAGCAGGAGAATTTTGAAAGTAATCCTGAACTTTACAGGAAGCCTGTGAAGCTGGGCAAGACAGGGGGTAATGTGATCATGTTTTTTACATCTGGTAAGGATCCTAACAGCAACATTTTGAACCAGCTGCAATCAGTTTATGGCACATAACTGAAGACCACCATAGAGTTGCAGTAATCGAGTCAAGAGAAGATGAATGCATGATCGAGTATCTGCATCCGGGAGGGAAAGGTAGGGACGGACCTTTGAGATGTTTCGGAGGTGGTAGAAGGAGGATTTGACTACAGAGGAGATTTGGGCATCAAAGGAGAGGTTATTATCCAGAAGTACACCAAGGCTTAGGGGGAAGGCAGCAGCAGACAGTTTCCAAGGTAATTTTGAAATTCTTGAGTTGTGTTTTCGATCCTACTAGAAGAAGTTCAGATTTGTTTGTGTTGAGCTGAAGAAAATTGGCAGACGTCCAGGCCTATATGTCTTGGATGCAAGCTGAGAGCTGAACCATGGCAGAGGGACATCCAGGGTCTAGTTTTAGGTAGAGCTGGGTGTCATCTGCATAGGAGTGAAACATGAGGCTATGTTGGCGGATGAGGTGACCCAAGGGAAGCATGTAGATGTTGAAGAGAAGAGGCCCAAGAACAGACCCTTGAGGGACATTGCAAGTGACCGGGTTTGCGTCAGCACTGCTTCCATCATAGAAAACAGACTGCATGTGTCCAGATAGGTAAGAGGATAGCCAGGAGAGACAGGTTCCAGAGATCCCAGCATACTTCTGAAGGCAGTCAAGAAGAATGCTATGATCTATGGTGTCAAAAGCAGCAGGTAGGTCCAGGAGGACAAGGACAGAGGGAGCAGCAGCATCAGCATTAAGCAGAAGATCATTTACAATCCAGAGCAGAGCAGTTTCAATACTGTGATGCGGCCGGAAGCCAGACTACAGAGATTCAAGCAGATTGTTATTTGTGAGATGTTTCGTCAGCTGGCTGGCTACAGCCCTTTCAAGAGTTTTGGAGAGAAAAGTAAGATTGGGAGGGTCTTCCTTTTCGAGGGAGGGTTTTTTGAGCACCGGCGTTACTCAGGCAATCTTGAGGGAAGCAGGAACCAAGTCTGAGTCCAGGGACAGGTTGAGAGTGTGCATACTGGAAGGTACAAGATCAGAGGCACAGAGACGGACAAGATTTGTCAGCCAGGGGTCCAAGGGGCACGTGGCAGTAGTTGATTTCAGCAATATGCTGGAGATATCAGTAATGGAGAGAGGAGAGAAGGAGGAGAGAGTAGGAGGGGCAAACGGAGGGGAGTCAAGGTGGTCAAGTACTATACTGTACTTTGAAGCATCAAAAAACATAACTGATTTATTGTGTGGTGTTGTTTACTGCTGTTTAATGCTGTTATAAATTCCAACCGCCGTAGAGCCTCAAGCTCTATAGCATCTTGTGCAGGGCTCTATGCACTGTGGCGGTTAACAGGGCTTTCTTGAGGAGTCGGTGGTGTCCAGACCCCACCCAGCCAAAAGCTGTCACACAGGGTCAATGTGGTAACAGTGTAAAGCACAGAATGTCAAGGGTTATGTTTCTTTAGAAAATTTCTTATATGCACAGTGTGCCAATTTACTATTGCTGTATAATTGGGTAACAAAGCATGAAGAGATATTTAAAAAGCTGGTTATTGGTAACACTGTATTTCTACCTGTAACATAATACATATACAGTACATGATAATTGCTTAGTTATTTTCTTAGTCATTAAAATAAAACTAGTATTAAATGTAAACAAATTAATACAAAAAATATCAGTAAGTTGCAAAGAGTTAATCAATGTACAAAATATCCAACAAAAACTTAAAGAATGTGTGAATTTCTGGAATCATTTTGGAAAGTACAAATGCCACAACAATACCATTTATAACAGTACATACAGAATGTCTTTGCAGTGTCTTGCAAGTGTCTTCCATCAAGATAAGCCTTTGAAAGAATTAGCCAGTACAGAATTCCAGATTGAACAAATAGATAGATAAGAAGAGTAACTAACATGAGACCTCTCTCAGAAGGAGCATTTATACGTGGGTGATGATGGGTTCTATGAGAGATACTCTTTCCTTTAAATAATACAGTGTCTCACATGTACTGTGTTGCTGCCGATACGCCACTGCGCTTTTTGAATAATTCTACAAGACAGGAGAAATTAGACCCATTATACTTTCCAGACATCTTGAAAGTGAGAGGGGTAGAAGTCTGTGATTACTGAATCAGAATAATGTGTGCTGGGATTTTTATGTTCCAATAGCTGAGATGTAACTATATAGTTTTAACTGTAATTATAACATTCTATGCTGTAGCTACTGCCAGGTCAAATTCACATCCCCTGCTCAAGAAGCAGTAATGACCCTGAAAGAGTTCCTATTATAACAGCCCTAGATTATAAACCTAGCATTAATGGGAGGAGGAAATGATGACCTGTTTCAGGCTTTCTGATTATTAGTAAGCACAGCCATTTTTCATTCCAAGAACTAGATGTGGAATACAGCATTATCCTGCCTTGAAGTGTAAAGCAATAGAATTTCTACCACTCATTAATTTACTGCTGCCTATACAAAATGTGGACGATTAGATCCCTCTGGCTTTGCTGCTGTTTATGCTACAAAAATACATTAATTTATAACACAAACCTTTATACACAAATATTTTAATTTTATACTTTATTGTAAATAGTATCCCCCAGGCAAATTACAGAGTGTAATGAATTGGCGTCTTAACCCATTGAATTAAACGAAAAGGCTGAACGAGAACCGCATACCATGCTGTTCAAAGATGTCTTAAGAAGCTCTGTAGTCGAGAGGTAAGTACCTGTCTTATGCACATGTCAGTATTATTAACTCATCGGCTGCTAGAAGGAAATCCATTATAAGAGCATTACCCTATTTTGCAAAAGGCTGTGTTTGCTGATAACAGTGATTGTTTAATTGTTTTATTAAAAAACAATTACCAGCAGGTTCCAGGTTCAAACCCAGCCACTGACTCACTGTGTGTGCCCCTGTACAAGTCACTTAGCCTTCTTGTGCTCCGTCCTTCGGATGACACGTAAAACCAAGGTCCTATTGTAAGTGACTCTGCAGCAGCAGTGATGCCTAGTTCACCCCCAAGTCTCTGTAAGTCGCTTTGGATAAAAGCGATTACTAAATAACTAAATTGAAAAAAAAAAAGTGAAACCTCCTGAGATGTATCCCACCAATTGCTGACCGATTTAAAACAAAAGCATTGTGTCAAGAATGAGTAAATATCAATTAACTACTTTGTTTCCACTGCACTTCATTACTTGTCTTAAATTTAACAACGTACATTCTGTTGTCCATTTTTAAGAATTCAAATGAATAAACATTGACACAGAGCTGATACAGTAATAATAACCAAGATGGAAAATAGAAAAAAGGATTTGCATGTACGGGTTTAGGATTTCCTGGACTGCCGTGGAAACAATAAAAAGAAACTCAGGGTCTAATTATCTGCTTCAACTTCTCTAAGGATTTTTAAAGTCATCACCTCAATAGGAATCATTTACACAGGGTTGCTCTACCTACAGATGATCTATACAGATGATGTATGTGTCGCATACCAAAATGATTCAGATTCTTTCCATATGCTGGTTAATAAACCATCAAAGAACATGATTTAATTTTCAATAGTCCAAGATTAGTTAGTGTCAATCAGGGTCTGTGAAACCAGCCTATAGGGTGGCCATTCTTTGGTTTTATTCCCAGATGCCTGCTTCATTTATTTATTATTACTTTGTAGGTAGTAGGTCAATATAGAAAGCCACATCTGAAAAAGTAAATTCAAAATGATACCTATAACTGCCAGCACTCACAGAGATTCAAGTGACATTAAGGTTGAGAATGATAATAAAATACATCATTTTTTAAATATGCTTTTTGGCTAAACAAATTGTAATTGCTCTGCCAAGGACCTTGTAGAAAGTATGATCCCAGATTAATATATTGCCCTTCGCCAGATATATTTGTTAAATTCACAAAATCTAATTAATAAGAAGTCTGGCTGTCCTTGCAGTGAATAATAGGCTAACATTGAAGCTATTCAAAAACAGACAAGAGTCTTTTTTTATATAAATCATTGCTCACATTCAGAATAATGATAATTTATAGTCAGTGTGTGGCATTATAACAAGACCTTGGGATGTATTCAAATGTTCTCAGTTTGTGTGTGTGTTTTTGTTCTAAAACAAAAACACATTGGAAATGTGAAATAACGCCAAATTATCAAAAATGCCCAGCCATTTAAAGTGGAGATATCAAAAACACAATCCAGGTTTCAAGAAACCATTGGGGCAACCTTGCCCAGCAGAAAGCAAAGAGGCACAACTGTAAAACCGATGGGGGCCAAGGTTGCCCCAATTGTTTCTACTAACTTGGCTTGTGTTTTTCATGCAAGTTCGATCCACCTTTATTGTGCCTGAAAAACACAAGCCAAGTTAGTAGAAACAATTGGTCAACCTATATTGAGGCAATGTATTGCCGTTTGGATAGGGTAAATGTAAACAGTAGCCTAGTCTGTTGAAAAGGTTAAGATGTGAATCTGTGTAGTGTAGCGGTTATGTAGCTGGAGTGAAAGTATGAATAGATAGGGGTCTGTGTTAGCTGCACTGTGATTTGTGTTCGGGTCTGCCAGCCAGCTGTTTGCGTGGGACTGAAGGTCTGATCGACTGCGTGGGACTGAGTGTCTGAGTGATTCATCTTTCAAAATACTGCTTGTTTTCTTAGCTAGTTGTGTAGCATTGACAGTATATCACAACACGCTTGCAAACTGAAGGGTATAGTTTCAAATCCCATGCATGCTAGACCTTTTTTTTTATATATTATATAAAAAATTTTTTTTTTTTTAAAGGCAATTTCAAAGTTAATTGTCATTAAACTTGGATGTCCTGTAATATACATATGCATGGATAGAAGTGCCTGGGGTCTGCAAAAAAAAAACAAAAAAAAAAAAAAACGGTAGAAAAAAGAGGAGAAGGGCATTTTTACCTTACTTTGATGACTTATTTCTCTTACGTAATCTATCCTTGCTGTGAGAGTCTCTGGCAGTTCTCGCTGATAACGGTGTGAGGAACTACTGTTCCTCTCAATATTCAATTTTATTAGTATTATTTTTTACATATGTTAATGTTTGATAATGGATGGCTTTATATTTGTTTTTTCTTTCTTACTGTCAAATACATTTTGTTCTCCTTTTAAATTCATTAAGTTATAATGTGATGATAAATGCTGATTGATTAATTCAGTCCTTGGGTCATCCATCATTTCTATAACACAGTCCCCTTCTGCTTCTTCATAAGGAACACTGAGCTGGGAGACTGAGATAATGACTGGGTATGTCACATGTGCATTAAAACTATTTTACAGTAGGTTTCAATAGCTCTACATATCTTGCATGAAATAATATAATATATATATATATATATATATATATATATATATATATATATATATTTCTTCACATTTTTAATATAATTGTAATTATTTAAATGTATTTATATATTAGAAATAGTACTGGGACAAATATCTGAATATTCAGAATCAACACAGCAGCTCTTGAGCCTCTATTTAAAAGTTTTAGAAAGCAAAAATGTAAACAAACCAGATTATGTGCACACACGCATAGTGGTCTCTATGGAAAGCCATCTGGGACAAAAACGCATTGTGTTGCTTCAGAGTGAGCCAGAATCACATGGGACAGAAAAAAGGCAAGCACAGTCATTCTGAAATGCCTCGCTTAAACAGTACCCACCTTGCTGAAAATGTTGTTAGTGATTTTTATATAGACTGTATATTTTATATATATTTTGTTGTGACTTTCTGTTATGTGGAATGTAATAAATGAGAACCAAAATGGTGAGTTTTCTTTCCCCTTCATTTAACAACGCCATTTCCACGTTTGTTTTATCTGAAGTGTTAAAAAGTTAAGTTAAAAGTTAAATTTCAGTTTTCAAAAAGGTATTACTTTATTACTGAGAACATGTTTATGGTCACTATTTACTGTGAAGAAACTGCAATGGCAAGGAATGAAACAAAATGTAATATTTAAATTATGAGCAAATATCCGAACTGAAAATCCTGTGTTCGCCCCAGCACAAATTAAAAAAAAAAAAAAACTCAAGAAGAGCTATGTATAGTGTCTAAAATATATTGGTAAACTTGTTAGTGCTGCTTGGGCTGTGTTACATCATAAATGTACCTAACAGCAAAGATGTCCTGCTGGCTGTATTATCACCTATAAATAACATTTCACAGTGTTGGAGAAACATACACTTTACAAGAAACTATAGTTTACAAAATTAACTGGATTTTAGATTGAGTTAATATTTGGGTTTTAGAGTTAGTTAAGATAGTTAGACAATTTTGGGTTCAATTGATTGCTGGAGCAGGTAAGCCAGATGACAAAAAAGTTTTAGTGTACACTAAATTTTATGATAACTTGAAAGGTGATTCTACTCTACTCTGTGTTTTAAGGGAAATGGTACCTCTGTCTAAACATCCCTTCCCACAGTTTAACGTCAAAGAATATTAGGCAAAAGGCTTTCTCCTTTATTCTTCTCTCTTCATTGCCTTGTGAGTGAAACACCTAAGGATGCTTTGAAGTGGTGTTCTCTTGGAGAGAGACGTGGACCCATGTGGGCAATGATGATTGATTGATAAAAACTTGCATCTGATAAAAAACTATGTAGTTATCTTTTCTGATAGGTTAAGGAATAAGGAGTCATAAGAGAAGCTATATTAATCCGAACATGTGTATTGTCTTGTTGATTCTATTATAACTCTGCTTAAGGAAAGTAGGGTACCCAGTTGCTCAACTGTATCTAATAAAATATCTTTGTTGAAATCTACAACAGAGTTTGGAATCACAATAATTGTGTACTCACCCAAAGGAAAAAAGAACATTAAGAAACGTGTTGTTTTAATTCCTTGTTATTTTTAACACACAGCTTTAAAGAGGGAAAAGGGAAGAAGCCCAGTCACCCAGTGTTAGATTTAGTATTTAATGAAAGGTTATTTGGGTAACATGTTACATTAGATGTCTTAACTGCACTGTAATTACACTATATTTGCATCTATGGTTTTATAGTAATTACTTTGTAAATACATAACCACATGAGTAAATGCAGTGTACGTTGCCAACGTTTTTAATTTTGTAATTACACATTGTCGCAATGCAACTACAACCATAGACCTATTTACGGTATTACTACAGTCTAATTACAGTGTAGGTGGAGATGCTTCATTTACCTTAAATAAAGTACTGTTTTTTGGGGGTATATTATTAAAGTAGAACAACACGTGCCTTCCTCTAAACAATAATATACATTACATACCATGGAATAAATCCGGTATTTACAGGCACTACAACAGACAACACAAGTAAAATCAACATTTAACCATTTATATTTTGTGGCAGTGTGCCCTGCTCCTGTATGTATTTTATGTTTATATGTTGCGTGTGGTGTATTACTGTTGGTGTATATATATTGGTGTATGGGATATAATGGGGCTGTGGAGCATGAGTGATTTAAAATATACATTTGTATTTAGGCACGAAGATTGCACAATCACTTCACGTGCAGATAAAATGTGTATTACTATGTGAGCACGGGGAGTGCACAGATTAGTTCACGTGCAGATGTACCGAGATTCCAATTGAATGATTGATTAGCAATCGAGTCTCGGTACAGCTGTATAAAAGGTGCAGTGTTTCACTCACTCAGGGTTGGGTGTTCAGGAAGGAAGGAGAAGGAGAAAAAGAATAAGAATTAAAATAAATAACAATTGCTATCATGCTGGAGGGCCAGCACGATACTTTTTTATGTAGTGTTCATCGACCGTTTGTTTGCCTGTCTGATCGTTTGTCCATTGTGCCCTTTATTTTGAGTGTTTTGTCTGTTCACCTTTTATTTTCTGTTTAATAAACCGGCGCAAGCAAGCACATTCACATTCCACCCTCATTACTGTGTGTTCTTCTGGGTCTGACGTCATCGGTTCAAGCCATCCTGTGACAGATTTATATCTAATTTTCAAGGTGTTCCAGAGTGAACAAATATGCACTCACCTGACTGAATCAGCCACAAGAGTTCTGTCCTTTTGGTGGCCAGTTAATTCATGTTTCTCTGTAACTGCAAATAGTTAAGGTGAGATTGGATTGATCTAAATCATCTATAGCTGAAACCAAAAAAAGGAATAGCATCCATAGTCGCTGCTATTTTTTTAAGATTTAGGTATAATGTTGCTTTAAAAGTATCAAGTTCCTATGTTTCTTTCCTTTTTTTTCCACCCCATGATGCAAAAGAATACTTTTAGTAATCAGTGTGCTTTAAAAATGTGAAACATTAACTAGGAGTCACATGACCCATTGAAAAATATTTCAAAATGTACTTCATATAAGTCAATTACCACTCTCGCCAGGACTTCCCTCTTTTTTGTCTTTGATCATATTTTTTCCCCTGGTAAAAACGATACCTAACTAACAAAAAGACTGCTTCTAAAAGGACATGCTTTGCCTTTCCAAATAGCACTTCCCTGCTTTCTCCTTTGCAACCAGCTGTGCAATAGATGGTGATGATAACCCCAGGAAGGTGGAAAAAAAAGTAAAAGCATGCTTAAAGCTATAATGCACTAGCTGGAAATGCAATGCTATAACTCATTTTGGCACCTTTTTTGTAAAATGCATTCTAACCAGAAATGTAGGGTGTCTGTTAAAGGTTTCACTTTACTTATACATAGCATAGCATAGACTAATGGGGGAGATACCAAAGCCAGTAAGATTTGCAGTTATACAAGTAGAAATCCCAGTTGGACCAAATCCCGATCTCTACTCCTAATAATACTGTTTTCTTTTTGTCGACACGTTTTAAAATCAAACAAGTTTATTTTGTATAACACCTTTCATTCCAATGCATCCCAAAGTGCTTCATATGACAAATAAATATACTATAAATAATATAATATAATATACATTATTGAGTTAGCTTTAAGGATTTCAATTGGAAGATTGTTCCATAATACAGGTGCATAATGACTAAAGGCTCTTCCACCACAAGTGCTATGTTTTATCATTGTAGTCACCAGAAGCCCAGCATCAGCAGATCTCAACTGGCATCCAGGGACATAAGGTAAAAGCATATCATTAATGTAAGCAGGGCCAAAGGTCATTGGTTAAAAGTAAAAGAAATTCAGTTTTATTTGCATTTAACTGCATTTAACTGGGAAATGGGGATCCCATGGTGGTACTGCATATTCCAAAACACCCAAATTACAACTACAGGCTAATTATACAACAGAGCCCTGATTTGAGGGCATTATTGTCTGGTAATTGACCATGTTGGGAAAAAGTAAGAGCCCCAGCTGTATCAAGCTGCCACACAGACAAGGTCAACTACCAAGCTAATGCCCTATTATAACTGAATTTGATTTCACTGAGGTTTGCTGCTGTAATCCTGCACCTGTTTTTCATTACACTGCATGACTCAAGGATAGTCAAGCTCCTCAATTTCTTAAGCGTCTGATGCATCTCATGTACCCTTTCCCCTTGAAGTGATATACAATTCCTACAGAAAGTAAACACTTTAAGTCAGTCCAATCAGATGTAGACATATGTAAAAGGATACACTGGTAATACTCTAGAATGGGTGAACATCTTAAGACGAATAAGTAAGTCTTCTGTCTTTAATTGTGAATGTTAATAAAGCTGCTCCTTTCATGTTGCACTAATATGGAAATGGAACCTTGGTAATTAAATGCTATCTGCACGTAAGCAGTTTAGCCTAAGTTAGCCTGCTCCAGTTGTTTGTCAAAATGTAATGCACTTTCATAGTTCTAGTGATGTAAAACATGTATGACACTAAAGTAAACTACAGTTACACTGTTGTTATATCACAGTAAAGCAGTATTCAGCATGGTTTGTACAAATTTTTATATTGTAAGGGTAGTGTTTTATAGAAAAGAGCTACTTGTATGATTCTTTTTTTTTTTACTTGTGTTTTACAATATATAGATTAGGTAAACCCCTAGATGCCTTACACTTCCAACCAATTCAGTGGATGCAGAATGTTAGGTTACTTACTGTAACCCTGGTTCCCTGAAAAAGAAGTGACAACCATTACTAGTTGGGAAATGACCCTCATGTCACATGACCTGAGCACATATTTAAAAAGCTGCCTGATAGGCCCTGTGTGACCACGTGTCTGTTGCATTCTGGAACAAGATGCTAAAGTCACACAGCAACCTTTGCCATTTGATTCCACAAATTTAATGGTTGGCATTTATTTTTCTGGAACCAGGGTTACGGTAAGTAACCTAACGTTCCCTTTCAATCTTGAAATATCAACCATTACGAGTTGGGAAATGTATACCTAAGCTGTCGCAGTGAACCTAAGCAGCCACAAGCCTTGCCCTGGTGCAAACCTAACTGGAAGGCTGCTGCGAAAGAGGGCAAGCTACATCAAGGACTCTGGACCCCACAGAAGGCGTCGCTGAAGTAGCCACATTCAGTTAGTATAGCCTTATAAACATGTGTGGTGTGGTCCATACCGCAGCGTTACATATGTCAGGTAGGGATAACCCATGAAACACTGCCAAAAACGTCATAGTCCCTCTAGTGGAATGAGTTGTAACATCACTTAGAGAGGGTAGGTTAGCCAGCTCATAAGTCAGCTGGACCATATCCACTATCCAATGCGACAGTCACTGCTTGGAAAGTGCCTGACCTTTAGTACGGGACCCATAACACACAAATAACTGGGTTGTCTGTCGCCATGATTGAGACCTATCAATGTAACACCTCAGCGCCCTGACAGGGCAGAGTGTATTAAGCCTCTGATCTGCTTCAGAAGAGAAGGGGGGTGGAACGCCTCCAATTCCACCGACTGGTTAAAGTGAAACAGAAAAACCTGGTTAGTGTGTAAAACCTGGTTAGTGTGTAAAACCTGGTTAGTGTGTAAAGTAACATTATCACCGCTGCAGTCAAATTGCAAACAGGAACCCTCTATGGAAAGGGCATGTAACTCACTGACACATTTGGCTGACGTGACAGCCAGGAGAAAGGCTGTCTTAAAGTTTTTAGGGTCCACTGAATGCAGAGGCTTGAAGGAAGCCTTTGTAAGAGCCTCTAGAACCAAGTCCACATGGCAGGAAGGAACCATCGGTTTAAGGAGAGAGCAGAGCTGCCTAGCCCCTTTTAAAAACTGCTCTGCCAAAAAATGAACTCCGGGAGACACAGAGTCAATTTTGATGTGGCACACAGATATAACAGCCAGGTACACCTTCAACGTAGAGAGGGATGTACCCTCCTCTAGGAGGTCCTGTAGAAACTGCAAAACAACCGACATGGGGCATAAGAATACTGAGACCTCGTTGAAGAGGCTCTAGCATTCTGCAGTGTGGCTATAACGGAGTCTGAGAGTCAGAAGGCTCCCGTTCAGGGACCAGACCCACAGCTGGACTGACCCGGGGTCCAGGTGCCACAGATGGCCCTGAGCCTAACTGAGAAGGTCCCTGTATAGCGGGATCTGCCACGGCTGTCCCTGAATGAGCTGGCTCAGAGCAGCAAACCATATCCTCCTGGGCCAGTGCGGCGCAACAAGGAGGACCCTCGCGCCCTCATTCCGTACCTTCTCCAGGAAGGATGGGATCAGCGCAAGACAGGGGAAGGCATACAGCAAGCCCTGAGGCCAGCTGTGAACTAGGGCATCGATTCCCAGCTGGCCCCCGCCTCTCTGAATCGAGAACCACAGGGGGCAATGTGTGGACTGAGGCAAACAGGTCGACTGCTGCGCTGCTGAATCTATGCCAAATCATTGCTACCACCTGGGGATGCAGGCGCCACTCGGTGTGGCAAAGAGCCCCCCTCGACAGTAGGTCTGCTGCCCGGTTTGCCCGGCAGGTGGACTACTCTGAGGGAGAGAAAAAGCGGTTGTGCACAGGTCAGCAACTGGAACGCCGCTTGGTGCAACCCCGGGGACCATAGCACCCCCTGGTGATTGACATATGCCATGACAATGGTATCGTTGGTGCGCAATAGTACATGCCTGCCCCGCAGCACCGACTGAAAATGGTTGGTAATGAAATATCAGAAATGCATTCACAAAGAAATGTGCT
This sequence comes from Acipenser ruthenus, assembly GCF_902713425.1. NCBI lineage: Eukaryota > Metazoa > Chordata > Actinopteri > Acipenseriformes > Acipenseridae > Acipenser > Acipenser ruthenus. The sequence goes on along the minus strand of NC_081200.1, from coordinate 34,248,982 downwards.
TAGTAGCTGCATTTTTTTTGTGTCTGCACTTGACAAAGAATATGTAACTTTGTTTTGCATAATGATTGTTCTACTGGAAATAAAAACGTTTTATTGTTTGTGTTGTATTGTAACGTAACTGTCAGCACACATTTATTAAATAAGACAAGTTTAACCTTTGTAATGAGGGACCACTTTCTCCATTAAGAATATTCTATTAGACTAAATTTCCCTTTCAGATTTTTCAAGAGGTAATAGGCAATACATCTCAGTCAGTCAGACTAACAGGTAATTATTATACAAAGAGCCATTTTCAAATTATTTTATTTTAAAAATTAAAATGTGTGTAGCGCTGATGCTCATTCTACATACACTGCAGAGCCCTGGTATAATTGAAGAGCATGCATATGAATATCCTTTGTTAGCTAGATGAAGGTCTTATTTTTAGTATTTCTTAAAAGGGTTTTAAGTTCTTTACAACCCCTTGCACCCCATTTCTGCATCTATTGATCAAACCCTTCCAAAACTAAGTGAAAGGTTCATTATATCAAACTACTATCCATCTACACTCAAATCTTTTCATGAAGACTTTTTGATCTACAGCTATGGCCAAGGATGTCATCCGGTTTTGAAAACATTGAAAGTTGGCAACCCTATCTCACAGTGAAGATCAAGTCTGCATCTAGTATAAGCAACTGTGTACATTCTTATTGCATATTCAGAAACAATGCTGGCTGTTACAACAGGCCCCGGTCTCCCCTACTTTAATGTTATATTTTTGTTAAAAAGGAAATTACCAATTTTGCGTCTGTGTAGCATGAATAAAAATATCTTAGTGTATTTCCACCAACATCCTGGTCCCTAGTTTTGTATAAAGTTTTATGTTGCTTAGCGAACTCAACAGCCTGCACATTTTGATCGCATCCTCACCTCTGCACACCTCACTCAGTTATGTTTTTGGCTGAGTGGAGGTAAGCAACGTTTCATACGGATAGTTAAATATTATTTTAAAGTATAAAACAAAACACTTAAATATTGCTAAAACATGACGTGCTAGTAATAGTACTGTTTTGGGAATACCGTGGTGGTTGTATTATTTTACTGCAACTTTAGAAAGTTGTTAAATAGTCTTTTTAAAACAACATGCATCTACACTTGACAAATAGTGAGCCAGACTTCCATGTGTGGAGCGCATTTGACCTCATTCTTTTCTTTAATAGGAAATAAGTGGACCAGAAAAACGAGGAAGATGACGATTTCTTTTATTTGAACTATTTTGCAGGTATGTTGAACTCCCTTGTGACAAAGTTCTGTTTTAACTGTTAGCTGTTTTTATTTTTGTTTCTTGCCACTGTTTGCAATATATATATATGAGGAGGCTGTGTGGTCCAGTGGTTAAAGAAAAGGGCTTGTAACCAGAAGGTCCCCGGTTCAAATCCCGGCTCAGCCACTGACTCACTGTGTGTGACCCTGAGCAAGTCACTTAACCTCCTTGTGCTCCGTCTTTCGGGTGAGACGTAATTGTAAGTGACTCTGCAGCTGATGCATAGTTCACACACCCGAGTCTCTGTAAGTCACCTTGGATAAAGGCGTCTGCCAAATAAACAAATAATAATAATATATTACTGCAATGGTTTAAAATGGACGATTCTACAAAGCCGCATTATAGTTTTTGTATATTAACTAGCACAGGACATGTTTTGAACAATAAATGGACAGAAAGTTATTTTATGAAATGTGGTTGTAACAGGAACAATGTTTGCTGTGTCTATATTTACTGCATAGACAGTATGGGTTTCAACTGTACTGTGTCAAAATGTTTGTATATAAATAATTCTGTCAGTCAGATATGTTCTTGGCTCAGTGGAGGAAATGAGAGGACCAGAAAAATGTGGAAGCTGACTATTTCTTTTATTTGAACTATTTTAAAGTCCTAAGAGAATAAAAAACCTCCAATCAGCAGTGCACTGTCTCATTGTTCCTTGTTGAGTAATGCAACACAGCTGGTCCAGCAAGGTCAGGGAAACACTTCACCACATATCAACACAACACAGAGTTTCATAGAAGTGGTAACCAGTGCAGTGAGGAGTGTGGCTCGCAGAGCACCTCTGTTACATTTACACAATTGTGCTGTTTCGGTAATACAAAGTCCTCCTGTATTTGTGTGGAGTGCTGGTATTTCAAAAGTAAAGGTCACAGCCGCCATTGCACTTGATTGCATTGCCTTTGGTGTCGGTGTTAACTGTGGATTTGTGTCAGTCAGCTGTCGCTTCAGGGCTTCTCTGTCACACACCACTCCCTGTTGCAGGGAAAATTGCATTTGTGTCCATTTGGCTCCCTTGAATGCAATAACTGATTTTGTCTCCCAAAAGGATGAACACAAGATTCAGGATTGTTGTTTTAGAAGATATAGATAGAAAACAGTATGCTTTATAACCAGATCTTTAAACTTGACCTATTTCAACAATATCATTAAACCAGAATTAACATCCTGGGAAGCTGGGTGACTGCAAAAATAATCGACTGTAGAATTTGCTTTAATCTGTCACTAGTGTGTTAGGAGGAGAGAATACCCTTCGCTTACCAGAAGATGAGGTGTTAAAGATGAAAGTGTACAAGAGCTTGTAAAGGTCATGGAATTCATGTTGAAGTTTATATATTTGACAAGCACATTGTGTGGTACTCAAAAGATCTAATACCAAAAGGTTAGGCGCTGGGGGATTTTGTACATTTGACATGCTGAGAAATGCATATGTATCCTAAACCAGGAGATCAATGGCTTATTACCTTTTTCTCAGATTAAAAAAATATGCACAGTAGAATACAGCACCTTTTCATTTATGTTTCACAAATCTTACTGAGAAACACAACTCCCAAGTCATCATAACCCATTAAACTTATTCTAGATGGTACCACTGATGTTGTGTCCCTTTCACTCTTTCTAATACTGATATCAATGAATCCTTCCAAGTTCTTTTGACATATGAAATAAATATTTGTCATCAAATTATATCTGTTTTTTTTATCTTTATTCCAATGGATAAGCATAACACGACACTTCGAAACTGTTCTTTGATAGCAAGTCACATCAAAAGAACACAAATTATCTTTGACAATGATTGCTGCATGGAATCTTCTATTGCACATACAGCATTATTTCTCGTTAAGCTTGGATGACACAATAAATTAAATTTCAGTTTCACTTCATGGGAAGTAAATACAATAACAGTTATGAGTTTCATTCACAGAAAGGGGAAATAAATACTAATTCAAAATGCAATAAAAGATATGGATTTTGTATTTATTTATTTATTTATTTATTTATTTATTTATTTTTAGAGCCTCACAGATCTTGGAATTATTAACTATAAAAGTATGATCTGAGCTAATACTGAATGCAAAATTTTAAAGCAATGGTTATCACTTCAAACATGGATGCTGTTTTATTTTAAAATGTTCTTGTATTGTATTCTGCAAGAAGTAATTGTTTCTGCTCTCAGGAAATGTGTGCCATCTTTATTAGATAAATATCTTGGTTCAACAAATGAAAATCCTGTGTTGTGTGGGATTGTTTGCATTTTAATTACATAGAGAGTTGTGTTTTTTGTATTTAATTAATCTAAAACTGCCCTTGAAACCATCCATAGCAAGCAAATTGCATTATTAAAGAACTATGATGAGGGTTGAGACTTCTGTGAAAATGTTTCTCAGTAAACAGCATTACCGTTCCTTTTGAGGTTATTTTTTTTTAATTACATTGGAACGAACAGAACACATCAGGTGTCATCAAGATTATATATATATATATATATATATATATATATATATATATATATATATATATATATATATATATATATATATATAATTTCTAGAAATTTCTAAAAAAATAAGAATTTTAGGAAACATCTTTTGTGGCAAAATGTTGGCTTTTGTGGATGAGAAAAAAAGTTACAAGAAATAGATGTCTACAATTATTTATTTCAGCAATTTTTTGGCAAAACTCCAAAAATGATAATTCAAAAGTATTCATACCCTTTGAGGCTATGAAGGTATTGTCTACAAGGTGCTAGAAATTTCAATATGATAATGCAGAACCTAATTCTTGAAAAGCCTGCCAGCCACAAGAGTCGCTGATGTGTGGTGAACCGAGGATTACCCTGATAACCTGAGCCCTCCCTAACCGGGTGGCATTCGGCCAATTGTGCGCCGCCCCCTGGGAACTCCCGGTCAAGGTCGGCAAATGACATAGCCTGAATACGAACCATCGATCTCCAGGCTATAGGGCGCATCCTGCACTCCACGCGGAGTGCCTTTACTGGATGTGCCACTCGGGAGCCCCCGAAAGGGGCTTTTGAATCCCACAGAGCCCAATGAGTTTCTGAGATGAAATACTAACTAATCAGTGTTATAGACAGCCTAATCAATGCAAGATCATTACATTGAATTTGAGATGTGAAATGTGATATCTAATGCACAGTATATGATTAATGATTACTATAGGAAATACACAAAATTTGGATGAAGCATTCAATGGTTGAGAGAGGTGCTGAAAGTATTACTTTGGGCCATGATTTTTACCATCTACCAATCTGGTAGAGAGATAACAAAATCTAGTTTGCCAGAGATTGTACACACAAATTATATTCAAACACGAATGTAAAATGCATTCATCTTAATCTAACATTTTGAAAAGTTTAGGCAGATGACATATTAAAAATATCAAGAATCCACAAGCTACAGTATAATATTCTGCACTACTACAGAGAGTAATTAGAGGAAAATACAATCAAAACGAGGAAAGGAACAGAGGCAAGTTTAAAAAGTGTACACCCAGAATAATGTATATGCCGCTATCAGAGAATGGTATTAGTCTTTGTGCTGCATCGACTATGTACAGTTTATCATGTACAGTGTACAAAAAAGGTTTTTGAAAAATACACACATTCACAGTGTAACAAATAATGGAAATGATTAATGAGGGACGTGTGGCTAACAGAGGTTTCCTCCCTGCTTGGGGTTTTCTCTATATTGCCTTCAATGTACCTGTATTAGATGTGAAACTGTGGTTCATGTGAAACATACTCTGACCCATTTTTTTATGGTTAATTGAAAAGAAGCTGTGAGGTATTAGATGTGCAATATTGTTTTTTTTATGTCAAATATTTTATTATACAGATAGAACACATCTTGGCATGTTAATTTAAAAAAAAAAAACAGCTTGCACATTACTTTAGACTAGACATTTTAGAGGTACCTTTTTGTTTCACAAAATATATTCCATGTTATGCTATGAAAATTTTAATTAAATATCACAAGTCAGAAACTGTATATCTGTTATTAAATAGCAGAGATGTTGAGATGATTTTAAATGATAATGATCATGTGCTTAATATTTTAGTGGAGTAAAAGTATGACCTATGCTGAACAATATCCAAGGAATTGGTTTGCTGAAAGGAAACCTTTTATTACAGATATTGTTTGTGTCTTTATCATATTAGAAAAAAAATACAAAATTCAAATGGGAAACAATCTTTTTATATAGCATTCAAACACAGGTTGAGCAGAAACGCACTAATTGAAATTGTGAACACAAAGTTTAGCCATTTAAAATAAGATCTTTCAATCAGGTCGCTTGCCACCTGATTCAGTTGGCATCTGCACCTGTAACTCAGTGAAGGAAAGTGTGACTTCAACAAAAATATGATATTTGCATATATTTTATATATCGAAGGAAAGTGGCATAATCTATTGTTTAAAAATGCTGCCACAGTAGCTTTAGAATAAAAAAAAAATTAAAAGGACTGGAACATTGTCAAAGGTACTCAACAGCTATTATAATTCAAACACAAAGGACACGGGTTACATTCATTTCCATCTCTGTCGGTTTCTTTTGTTTTTTGCACTGTGGAAAATAAATCCATCCAGTGAAAATGGATTGTACCGTATTTCTATGCAAAGGCTGCCCTTCGAATCGGTGATATCATGGGGCAAGTTCAGCATGGAAGAGGGGGTCTTGGTCTCAGTTCAGCTACTCCTACATGGCACAAGGCTGCCCCAGCTCAACGGAGGAAGCAAAAGCAGGAGGAGAGGATGAGGTGCATAAAGGCCATTTCCATTTACAGGGAGGGAGAATGGATGAGATGGGAGAGTGTGGAACAACGCAAGATCGGCTGGCAAGACCTATGGACAATGGAACAGACCAGGATCAGTTTCCTCATCAGGTCAACATATGATGTTCTTCCATCACCACAGAACCTAAACCTCTGGGTAGGAGAGGATCCCTCATGTCCTTTGTGTTCATCACCTGCAACATTAAGGCACATTTTAACAGGATGTAAGGTGGTTCTTAGCCAAGGATGGTTTACCAGGTGCTGCGATGTTTGGCCTTAGCATTGGAAGACAAGCGTAACGTGACCAATAAGTTGCCACCAGTTCCATCAAAACATTACACACAAAAGACACCATTCCTCCGCCCAGGAGAGCAACTGCCAAGAAAAGGTGTTAAAACAAAGCCTCGCCCAGGACAACTGGAAGCTGCTAGAGACTGGAAAATGCTGGCAGATGTTGGTCAACGGATTATTTTTCCACCTGAGATTGCCTCCACTAACCTTTGACCAGACATTGTCTTGTGGTCTGGATCAGCACGCCATGGTTCATCTGGTAGAGTTAACAGTGCCATGGGAGGATGCTGTGGATGAGGCGTATGAGAGGAAGAAACTCTGGTATGCTCAACTAGCTGCTGAAGCGGAACAGTGAGGATGGAGAGTCCATGTTTACCCAGTGGAGGTGGGTTGTCCAGGATTTGTAGCACACTCTACAATCCGGTTTCTCAGAGACGTCGGATTCAGTACCCAAGAGTTGCATTGCACAGTGAAGAACTTATTTGAAGCAGCAGAGAGGAGCAGCAACTGGCTGTGGTTGAGACGGAAAGATTCTGGCTGGGGATCTCAAGCACAATAGAAAGAAAGAAACGCTGATGTATGGGTAAGTAAGCTTGGCTGAGTTGAGTGGGGGATGGAGGGGGGTGATGCTGGGACACCAGAATCACTGTTGAGCCCTCTTGAGGTGTCGTGGGCTAGTCGACGAAACACGGAGGATGGAAGGTGCCCACTTGAAGACCCCAGAGATGTACTCTACTTTGCTCAATTCAGACGGTTGTCATGCTGATACGCTGGGGAGGCCGCACTGTGGTTGATCCCCGGATCTAGCATTGCAGCTGTTGTGTGTGCTGATGCGCCAGGGAGGCAAAATAAGCTGATCCCTGGAGCCAGCATTACACTTCAGCCATCAACACCAGGCAGAAGGATATCTACATCATCATATGGAAGGAAACGCAAATGGATGGAGACACAGATGGATCACATTAGTTTACTGTAAAGCTGCGTCTTAGTTGGTGCTTATCTTGGTGAGAGATCAACATTATAGGCCATTGTATCTGTATTAATTCCACACAACTCTGGTATTATTTACATGCAACTATGGTGACGGTTATTCAATCATGAATTCTTTATATCAGTGGTGTACAACTCAGGTCATAGAGGGCCCTCCTGGTTTTTGTTCTGACCATACTCTAAATTAGTTAATTGGACCAATTAAGCTTCTAATAAGGTCCAATAAAGTATTTTAGGGTGCAGTTGGGATAAAAACCTGCAAGGACACCAGCCCTCCAGGACTGAGTTGTGCACTACTGCTTTACATAAACATTACAATTTCTCTTTAATATGTTGGGGAGTAATTTTTAACGACATGATGTATGACCAGTTACAGGTATTCAAAGATGAAGTGATCATTATGGCCCAGAGGGGGCTATTTGAGACTAATAACTTACACATGCAAATTGAAACACATAATATGCAGTGCAGTTGCTTTAACAATGATTAATTGTACTTTCCTGACAATTAAACAAGCTGTACACCGATAATGGGTCTTGCTTCGGTTTTATAGATGGAAGCTTTCCAGTGTTTAGTGATACATAAAGAGCCCTTGTGAAAACGATGCTATGCAAATTATGTTGGTCTGAAGTACGGCCACAAGTTGCCTTTGATCATAGCCACTGAAGAGAAAACCTTGAAAGTGTATGTTATTTTTGATGTGCACAAATAGTAATAATTATTTTCTTCAAAGGTCATATGGTTTATAAATTGATATGAAACCCTACAGTTTACTGTACAGGCAAAGTACTGTTTGGAATGTATTTGCCAGACCACAGGAACCTGGACTCTGTGTTGCCACAACAGTTTGGATTCTGTGTTGCCACAAGGTTTTATAAAAAAATATATGACAGTGGAAAACTATGAATGTTAAGGATCTAAGCTAGTGATGTGTCAGTGTAGTACAATACACGATTACACGAAAAAAAAAAAAACTATTCGAATAGCAAATGACATATTCAGGTACTCTAAAAACTTATATTAGCTACTAGTAGAAGCTACTAGTAAATGCTGCCGCTTGACAAGTGTTCAAAGAGTGTTAAACCCTGCGCGTTCATGTGAATGAGATTGGCATATTAAACGTAAGGACACTAATTAATCATGCAATGCTTGTAACAAGAAAGTTCTACAGTAAACGTATTCTGTTTGAAATTGCTGCCAATTTTGTTGCCATGTTTTCAGCTAATGTTAACAGATCCCTTGTTTGAGTTCCCCTGTAATGACTGCACATAGCCGCTGTTGCTAGGCAGTCGTGAAACCGCTTCCGGGAGCACGGCTAACTTTAAATTTGTAAACAAATGGATAAAGCAAGTGCTGAAAACTAAGCCAAACTCTGCTAACACTGAAATTAGAAAGCTAATTTAGCTTTATGATGAATATGAAGGCATACTAAATGCTAAGCAGAACAACACAATGACTAATAAGAAAACAGCGTGGAAGTAGTTTTTTGAACTCTGTGGACTGCAGTACAATGTAAAACATCTACTGTTGACTTTCTGTGAATGGATGGAATAATGTCAGCATTTGCACTGACCATTAAATGTACAACCAAGTATGTTGCTTGTTTTGAATTATTTTGGATATTGAATAAACCAAGTAACTTGAACAAATAAATCTCGTCTTGGACATTGTTTGTACACTTCGTCACCCCGGCTGGGTCCTCCGAAGAGTGAACTTAAACTTTAGTGGCTTACACTTTTTATGCTGTCTGCTGTAGTACACTGCTGTATTTGCCTTTTATTCTTTATTTCGGGTATTCGAATACACGAAAGTGTTGGCCCCTGTGTATTCGAATAGGAAACTATTCAAAATTCCCATCCCTAATCTAAGCAGTGGCAGGTCAAAACACCATAGGCCTTTCACAATGATGTTTCAGGATGATTCAACAACAAACAAATCCATTTCTAACTACATGCAAGGCTGTTTCTTGGCAAGTTTGAGGGTGGCCAATGAAAAACACTTTTTTTGCAGTTATTAATAATAAGTCTACAGTAATATGAGACATGCAAACACGGATCATGATATACAGACAGAGCATGCATTTAAAATACAGAAGCTTCTTGCTGTGAGATCTGAGGACTCCTGCTGTTTTAATCATGGACAACTCTGCAACAGACGCCTACTGATATCTGGCAGACAGTGGAAAGCAGTTTATGAAATGTGTTTCTTCTGTTCTAATTCCAAATTCAAATGGGTGACTGTGACAGGATGACAGAGGTTGAGACTCAGAGACAGTGTGAAAGTTCAAAAATAAAGCTTTTAATATACAAAAAATACAAAATAAACCAGCACGAGGGCCAAACAAAAAGGTTTCTAAGACTCAAAATAAACACAAAATGAAACTTACACAATAAGGCTTCCAGGTTGGCGTTGCCTGGATTAAAAATGAACAAAAAACAGCACACACAGAAAAACATTCTTGCTTCCTCTCCTTCTAAAACTCTCCCCCTACTGGGAGGCTGAGGCCTCCTTTTATGCCAGGAGGCTGAGCAATAATTGAATAATTAATTGATTGATTGCTCCCACCTAACGCAATCAACCTGGGCAGGGAGGAGAATTTAACTCCATCCCTGCCAGTATTTCCAGGGGCAGAGCCCTGCTCTGCCACAGTGACAGAAAAAGAATGGTTATTAATCTCCCTCCTGACCTGTGAGGGCGCTGTGTAAAGGGAACAGAGTGCCTCGGACTGGATGGTCTGACAATTCATTCCAAGGGAAAGGTGGAAGTCGGCCATCTAGAAAGGGGTTGGAGCTATGGTACACCCAGTCATCGCCCCAGAAGGGAAGCGATGTGGCAAACGCAGATTGGAGGAGAAACGGTTGCACTCGCTAACCAAGGGGGCGTGACTGACGGTACAAAAGGGGATGTGGCTAGGTGATCTGTTCCATTTGTTATGGTTAAGAGTGAACCGCTGAAAGGAGAACTATAATTGTACCGTGAGTGTTTGTTTGTTTTGTCGTGTCTAATTATATACTTGTTTGTTTATTAGACGGCTAACATGTACCGGGAGCAGTTGCTTAAGGCCAGCACCAACCCGGACAATACTTCACAACTGTACACAAATAAATTGTATATCACCACTTGCACGTTAGCATTCACTCTGGACTTGTGATCGTGGTTGTGTCTTTTTGTGTGTGTTATACTGTTATTATTTCGGGACTGTAAACCCTTCGTTTGAAACAGTTGCCTGGGATTATTCTTTTTTATCGCCAGACCGGGTTTGTTGTTGTCTGTCTTCTGTTTCATAATCACATCACCTCTACACCTGTGCACTGCAAACCACTTTGCCACAATGAGCTAAAAGTAAATCACTGGAAATTAAATTGAAACTTTGCTAGCTACCAAGATAATATAACTACCCTATTTACACAGCAACAAAATTGATTTAAACAAACTTTAATTAAACAAAAGGGAATGTAATTGTTTTGCAAAATATGTTTATTTTCAAGTAGCAATAGCTGCACATGCAAGTGGGATTATCTTAGAAGTAGACAGCTTCCACTTTTTTCCTATAATACACATCATATACTGGAATCCCACTTGGAATCTGGTTTCCCTTGGAAGACATACATACGTCTAAGAAATTGAATAGGCTCAAATCCACAGTGAGAGCTCCAATGTGGCTATTTAAGTGACACAGATGCAACTGCCTTACAGAAAGAAAAGAAAAAATCTAATCAATATAAAAATAACATTGGGAAAATAAATAATATATAAAAAGTGTCTGAATTGTGTTGTTTTAATTAATCCCAGATGGCATCAATTTCTTGCAGTGCAATTAAAATAACAGGCTTTAAACCCAAGAGTGCTGTCTGTCATCATCTGTATTTACAGTAGGGATAGGCTCAATGAAACTGTAAAAAAAAAACTGTTTCAGTTAGCTCAATGTGTGAATTCTGCTTTTGGGGATATGACAGTTCCAATTTAGACTAATGTTGTGACAATTTTTTTTCAATGTTCAATTCCTGTCAACTTAAACAGCAACTTTCCATGGGTGAACAAACCAGCTCATCCCTCTGCAGATCAATGAAGATGCCATTAAGCAGCAGGGACATTTCAAACTAAAAGCTTCATATGCATTAGAGTCTCATCATAAGACACAAAGGCAACAATTTCCAAAAAACAGTGTTGTTGCATCGAACTCGTGGTATAGTAACGAGTGCTTTAGTAGCAAGTGATTTTCAAGCGAAATGTGTTAATTAAATCAATCTGTTAATGCTTTGAAATTGAGTCGATGAGGTTGTTATTGAATGCATTTCTCATTAAAACCCACTCTCTTCCTGCCCCAAGATTGTATAACGATCACTGACCAACCATTCTGAAACCATTATCACACCAGTGTGTTCCATTTGTGGTGGGGATGATGGACGCCCAGTGCCCTATCCATCTTTTTTGAAATGTAGTATTTATGGCCAATTTGTACTACCTTATTCACATAAGACCCCCCAAAGATCAATGCCTAATGGCAACACATGCTGTGAGTTCATCCAGGACTGTCATTAGATCTAGACAGTTCATAAAAAAAAAAAAACTTTGTATAAACATATAGCTTGCAACTACACGCATTCACCCAAGACTGATCATACGACAAGAGGATTGTACAATAGCAATCCTGAAACACACCCTTCTGGCTTCTAGCTTGCAAGCCATTTGGAGAAAAAAATGTCTTGTATTCACTTTCAGATTATATTATTGCAATCATTTTGTATCAGCTACAGTGTACTTCATGAGGGTATTGTGACTACTTTACATACCTCAACATTCTTCCTGAGAAATGTTACAGACAGCAAACCCTTCCCAGTACACAGAGTGCTTCTCCGTGTTAAATGGGTGCAACAATGCAATAACTTCAATCCATCAATCAATCTATCAATCTATTTTATATAGCGCCTTTCATAGTGGACCACCACCACAAAGTGCTTAACTTCTATTTGAATATACAATATCTTACATAAAAACAACCTATATAGTAGTAGTACATATAGAACACAAAATAACACTATTAGGCCTGTGGGAAATTTCAGGATTTCACCTTTGCACAGTTTGCATCTTCTCCAGAGTTAGCAAAGTTTTAAATCGTGTAGGACATTTTGCATGATGTCGACCATGAAAAATAAATAATCTCATAGCACTATAAACTATACAAAATCTAAAACTCTCCAACTGAGAAAAAAACTAATAATGATAATTTTCATTGCAAACTGGAGATTATAACATTTGTATGTTTTTGCTTCACTCGGGTTCTTGGGAAACATCAAATAGAAAGTTCTTCAGATACTGCATGCTATGATCTGAATAAGGGTAAGCTTTTGAATGTGAAACTTTATATCTTCCAACATATGAGCATGTGGCGGAGTGTCCCGCCCCTATTTATTATTATTTGTATTTTTGTTAGCAGCGCGGATAAAAGCGCCGCGTCTTTTATTATTATATTTAAAAACCCCGTGAGGATGCATGGCTGATCAGCTACTGATTATTTAACTAGCTGACAGTCATGCATCCTTACCAAACGCGTGCAGACTCTGGCCGAGGGATAATAAGATAATTAACAACTAGTTAATCCCTCGGCCAGAGTATATAAACCTGCAGCTCTCTGCACTCGAGGTTGGGTGTACAGAGGAGAGTACGGGGAGCGGAGAGAGCGAGCCACATTTAAAAAAACAATTGCTAAAACGTGCTGGATTCTCCAGCACGACACTTACTTGTTTGTTTGTTGATTCGTTTGGCCCTCGTGCCCTTTTGTTTTGTGTTTTGTGTTTGGTTTAAATCATTTGTTTGTTTATTAAATACGGTGAATGCAATTGCATTCAGCTCCACCCACCCATCCACTGTTTTGGTTTGAGTTACTTCCTGGTCCGTGACGTCATCACACATCACCACTGCGAGCCAGACTGCCACAGAGCATATGATTTTTTTGTATGAAAATAGGATTTGATGGGCTCCCGAGTGGCGCATCCGGTAAATCCTAAAATTCTAGATGACAACATTTTTTTACCATAACTGCAGTTCAGTTTTTTAAGAGGCAGAAGGAACTGAGAATTTAAAAAAAAAAAAAAAAAAAAGTGTTTGAGTTGCTGTTTCTATGGCAACCAAGGGCATATTTTAAGCTTTAAAGGAAATATCAACAACAAGGTACACTCGATGCTCAATCAAATAAGAACTTGATGCATGCCCTGCCAGTTGTATTATTATTATTATTATTATTATTATTATTATTATTATTATTATTATTATTATTATTATTATTATTTATTTTGTAGGTCTGAGCATGGTAAATAATCTTCTAATTAATCAACTGAGCCATTGTTTGTTTTACATTGATCTTCCCAATCAAACAACCACTAGCTTCTTGTTAAGATATGATTTATGCCTGAATTCTGTAGACCTTCACTAGCTGAGCTCTGTTTCTGAATTTGAGTTGCAATACTTGTCTGAGATCAACAAAGAAGGGCATTGCTGTTAAGACCATCTTAATTTATTTTTTGTTTGGAAGCTTTAAACTCGTGTCAGTCTCAATAAGAATACAAGTGGGACAGACCTTTTGACTCGTGTGGCTATTTTAATGGTGGGGGAAGTCTGATTGTTAATAATTCAAATGGCTTTGCCTGTTGTCATGGCAAACACTTCATGGTTATCCAATAAGACAATTGCTATGTGCATGGAATGCTTCAAAAATAATAATACAGTAAGGCTTGTTAAATGTCCAGTCACCATTAACCTTAATACAGGAAATATCAGTTAAAAGTTGTTCACATGTGCATCACATGCAAATCAGAACTAATAAACGTAATTATTAAAAGCAAATTAAATGTAATCTAGGCCCATATAACTATTTGAAATCCAGTGTCATCACGGAAACAGCGAAATGAAACTAAAATAAAAACACATCAATAAAAAATAATGTTATGTGGAAATTAAAAAATTAATAAATAATTACATTTTCTATTTTTGCAAATCATGACAATAGCAGGCTACAGTTGCCATAGAAATGCAACAGGGTTAGAATACCACCTCCCACTGAAAATAATAAACTCTTGAAACCTGTAACATTTTAAAATAATAGCTGGAACATTTTGTTAAATCGCTTTTAAACAGACATACAGTATGGGCAGCATTATCTTCAAAACCTCAGTGTTTTAATTGTCCTGACTAAAATGTGTGCTGGCATTGTAACCACAAACCGAGGGCAAAGAAGAAGAAGGACAGCGTCTGCACTGTTAACAATTAACATGATGTGAAGGTCATGTTCTCAAGTAAGAACCACTTGACAAAAGTTTTGACCTTAAGTTAAGCTATTCTTGATTGAACGATAAAAAATATTCGTTTTGGTATTGGTAATTTCATATTTAATTCAATTAAAGATACTGAAAAATACTTTTAATCAAAATGTTACCACTGAACGGAATAAGTTACTTTTAGTATTTCTAGAAATAAGTACATTGAGCATAAATGAGAAATAATATTAAATCTCACCCCATAAAACATACAGGCCAGCTTTCAATGATTTTCCTATTCATGTGCTTGTTTCTATGGTACTGAAGAACACTGTTTTAAATCACCTGGGCTCTGCCAAACAGCAAATGAAAATAAGTTGAAAGAAAAATAAATATATAAATAATTATATAATTTGGCTTTCATAAAAAAAGTTATTTATTTATGTCGGCTTCATTGGTTACGTAAATCTTTTTAGGATGAAAATAGCATACAGGAAAAGTGGTTAAGCTACCAGACCAATAAAAACACAACCTTTTAGGCAATCTATTCAAAAAGCACAAGCCAAGAGATACTGAAATAAACAAGTCACAATAATTGCATAGAAAATGTACAGTTGCATGATTAATATAGAAAAGTCTAACCGGAATGTCAAATTGTCCTCAAAAATGTTTCCAAATATGTTCATTTGAAATTGGGATAATCAAAAAAAACCTCCCAGATTCCTGCAACGGTATGTATCACATCCATCTGTTTTTCTATTTTTGTAGGTTTCTTTTGTCACTTCTGTGATCAATACAAGATATATTTTCCCATGAAAAAGTATTGTGCATAATAGCATTCTCCTTGCCAGTGCAATATGTTGTTAGGCCTTGAAGTCTTGAAAGAAACCAATAGATGTAAGAATGATTAAAATGTTTTAAATAAAATACTTAACTTTAATAAAATTAGCTTGTTCATTTATTGTACAGTGGCTGATTTTAACTACCCACTCAAGTGATTAACTATTGATCTTGATGGTACCTGAAAACCTTTAATCTGGAATTCACGGGGCGGAACAATGCCACCCCCGGCTCTCCGCTGAAGACGTTTATGGGAAGAAAAAAAGAGAACCGCCAATGCATATAGAAAAGAAGAAAAAAGAGAGGAAACATTTAACACAAAAAGAAAAAACACTTAACATGACGCAGGGGTTAGTAGCTGTACCCTACTGACTATGTGAAGACCCTCTGCACAGTGGAAAGGAAACCCCCCCTTTATTTTTATTTTATTTTATTTTTAGGAGGAAACCTTCGGTGGCCGAGGCAGATAGGTTGTCTCCACTATACTAGCAATGGACTGATGGGCAGATGCTATTTCGGTTGGTGAAGAACCAATGTAAGCTTCGACAGCTGATGAGGTCCATCGTCCCATATTTTTTATTAAAAGCTGGTTAATCTTTGCTCCTGCTGCTGAAGTGGCTGCCCCGATTCTAAATGAATGAGGAGTGTAGAATTGCAGGGGAAGTCCTGCTCTGGAAACCAAAGTGGAGAGCTGAGAAGAAAACCAATGCCTTGAGACAACAGACCTGCTTGCATTGATGAATAGGGGATTGGAAGGAGATTTAGGTTTACGTTCTGTAATGTATTTGTGGATTTTAGATGTGGAGATAAGATTTTCAATTTCCTGGGGCCACATACTGGAAAACCATTCATTTTTTAAAAGACCTCCGAATCCGAGAGATGATGCGTCTGTAAACAAAGCCATGTCGTGCGGTGCTGAGATGAAATCGTCATAAAACACGGACAAGCCGTTCCAGTGCTGAATAAGAGCAGACCACATTTTAATAAGATAGAAGAAGTAAACAGAACAATAACAATGGCTGAAACCATGAATAATTCTTAATGAACTGACTAACATTAATAGAGTTGACCAGGCAGCAATCATGGCCAGGCAAGTCTTCAGTCTCACTGTGGATATTTTTAAGTAAGCCAGCAACTTCAATTACTCTGTCAGGATTTTAGCTTTGATGTCTGCATTCATGGTCCACCTGGAATATTTCGATCAAAACTGCAGGATCTTAATTATCCTTAATTAGACAAAATATTACAGAATAGCTATATTACAACTGCAATAGTGAAGACCAAAATGAATACAAAGTATAATGCTTGGTAGACTGGTTTAAAAGGGCAAGTTTGAGATTTTGTTTTCAGTCCAGATCTTTTTGTTATTCATGTGATCGCAGGTCATATCAATAATGATATATATAAAAAAAGGTTCATACATGGAAAGCACTTGAAAAGGTCTTTTTTGTTACAAAATTCAATTAAATTTATACTAGGTTTTCAAGTTTTTCAAAATTATGCAGCATACCCTGGCTGCTATTGAAGCAGCTGCCTCATTAAATATCCACCCACAAGCTGGCCTTTTAACTGCCACCCCACAACAGGTGCACCTGTATACAAACCTCTTCACAATCAAAGACACCAAAACTGAAAAACAACAACAAAAAATTCTACAGACAAATTAGCATTTTTATACAACGTCCTGTGGTTTGGTAGTTCAGTGAAAATGAATGTAACACCCCTTTGAAGGATTTTCCATATTTCTTATGGGTTTTCCATTTGTCCAGTAGGCTTATTGTTAACACTTTATCACTTTAAGCTGATAACGCAGGGTTTTTCCTGGTGATCTGCATTGAAAATAAAATCTTATTTCAAGGAGAAAACAATTATTATAAAAATACTAAACTGCTGATGATGCAAAAATATAAACGTTAGGCATATGCTGTCTGTACAGCGCAGTCCTCCCTGGGGAGAAGCAATAAAGACAGGTCGTTTGTAACATGCAGTATATGAAAGACATTCAAAATAAAATGCTCTGCAAACAACATTACAAAAGGCAAAACATAATTACATTAAAATGACAGTTCCCAGGTCCAAAAGGCAGGTATCTTATATCCAAGGGCTGTGGCTTAAACTGATTCTCCATCAAATGTTGATTTTAAAATAAATACAGCTCCCCTGAATAATGATCATTTTAAATGGTTTCCCAATTTATCATTGTACCAGCTTTGTTTGTTACAAAGAGTCTGCATTGCTTATTTGATAAAAGACTCCTGTGGGAATCTGGACCTTTCCCTCAATGGAATGGGTAAAAAGGCACTCATTATTATGAAAAACAGATTTAATTTTACAGACCAGAAAGTGATTGATTGCAAGATGATATAACTTTAAAGTAATCTTCTGAAGGAAGTAGTTTATCAGGAACAATAATATGGTCCTTTACTTGAAACAAGGTGCAGTGGATAGGCACAATCACTCTAACAATACACTTTTACAAGTGTAAAACCGCGACAAAATAACAAGGTATTGTCACCATGATATACTTTTCTGACTCTCCACTTAAGCCTTGCTTTTGTAAACACAAGCTGTGAGTATACAGACTGAATGTGGCTAGACGACAGTGAAAGACTTGTGTTTAACCTTTTGGCACCGAGAGTTCTTTTATGTCTCTAGTTTTTAAAATACATCTCGATGAAGGAAGACAAATACTAAAAATTTGAATTGTAAGGGTGCACCATTTTGAGATTGCTTATGGTCACTGATTGCAAAAGGATTTTTATTTCACCTCACTAAAAAAAACCCATGGTCCAATCATGTTTCTTGGACATTTCTCATTGTTCAGTTGTGCAATCAAAAGGGAACCAAGAAAGAGGTAAGATATCGGAAACATTACAATTTAGTCCAGAGACGATTTCCAGCATACAAATGGCATAACCCTTTACACAACAGCTCCTGCAGAAACCTAATATAAATGAGTCAGAGCAGTATGCACTCACTTTTATGAAATCTTAGTTATCAGAAGTGACACAGGTATGGAAGACTTGCTGTTCATTTATACTATGCTAAATCAGACATGAAAAAAGAGCAGCTTTACTTATCTTCACCTTTCATCTTGACAGCTCGACAGTTCAATTTAGATAATTCAAGTACATGTGATAATTCAATCCTGAGGACTGACATCACTTTGAGAACATTCAAGAATAAACCAGTAAGTAATAAATATACTCCTGTATTATACAGAAGTATATGATAATATATTACCTTATGTATATGTCATATCGATTGTGCACTTATATATACTGCACACTCTATTACAAAGAAATAAAAATAAAAAATAAAAATAAAAAAGACACTAAAGGGTTTATTTGAACTCAATGATGCATACATAGGGCAAGACTGGATCATACAAAATATTGAGGATAATCTAGGGTTCATTGTCATGTATCCAGAAATGACAATAAAACTGAAAAATAAACATCTGGATCATTATCCAGCAAGCTGGACTTGTGGCAGAAGCAATCAACTGTTGCAAGTCAAATGGTTCCAGTAAACTGCCCACAGATTACTCCTACTGTTGTGAAAATAAGGCTTCAAGACACAAGACTTTAAACGAAAATCAACTGCCTATATTAATAGGTTTGTATCCTTCCCTTTGTTAAATATTGGGAAATATTTTTGATATGGCATAATATATGCTGCTTAAGATTTACCTCTCTCGTCTCAATTAGGCATCTGTTATTTGGTATACAATAATTATTGTAATGGGTGTGTGCATTTGACCCTTTTGCAACACAAACTTGAACAGAAATTAAACTACATACATAATGAGCAAACCGGATGTTATTGAACACAAGCAATTCTGAACAATACAGTCTGGTGTGCATGTAATCTTGTTTAAAATCTATTACAGTCAAAATCAACCAAATGAACACAATGAAGGAAATGTATCTGCATTCTCTCTGCTCTGATAAGGATGCTGATGGACTCCAAGTAGGGTTTTAAAAAAAAAAATAATAATTGGGTTATTATAGAAAATAAAATCACCAATATGCTACTTATATTAACAGGATGTTTTTTTTAAAAATATGATTTAAGTTCTACTAAGTATTAAACCTGGGGGGTTATTTGATGGACATCTTTAATTAAAGTCAGTTAGGAGGTTGAATGATTATGTCTTTAGGAGAGCTACAGTGTGCAGAGAAAATTTCAGTGGAAACAATATCAATGCAAACCGAGTATAAATCAAAGAAAAGTAGATTTATTTATAAAAGCACATTTGCCTGTTAACCAACAATAACAAACCTGACTTAGCTGCTCTTAAAGTGGAGAAGGCTAAATGATCATTCGGCGACCATATGCTTTTTCATATATCTTGTAATGATTTTGTGTGCGTGTGTGTGTGTGTGTGTGTCTAGAATGTGCTCAGTGAAACTGTTCCATCAGCAGAAGGGAATATTACTGCATCCATAACAATGCAAGATGACATTTTCGAACAGCTCAGAAAAAAAGCACTCTTATCTGATTCCAACACCCTTAAACTACAGGACTGTCATCTCTTCCACATGCAGCACAAAATGTAGTCTTTTGACAGCTTTTGTTGCTGAAGGGTTCACTGGCACATACATTGAAACATTTTTGTTTTTATACTACTACAAGCTCAAATAATGTTTTATTGTATTGGGATCACAGACTGAAAATGTCTGAGACCTTCTCAAACTAACTTCTAATATAGAATGATAAAGGGGTCACGGGAAATGGTACTGGAGGTATATCAATGTCACTGATTTATACTCTACACCAGTGGATTTTAACCTGTGGTACGCATACCAGTACTGGCATGTGACAAGCTTGCAGCTTGCACGCTTATTCTTTACAATGAAATTATTCCTCAACCACAATACTCCCTTAATCGGAATGTAATGAATCAATTTGTTTGTACACGGAATCACAGAGAAATTATGATGAGGTATTTATTGTGAACTTTTAGTTACTGATGTGGAACCAAAGCAGCCACTCTGTGATGTTGATTGTGGTGAACTAATAATTAGATGATGCCGTCACATTTTCAGTAAAAAAAAAAATAAATAAAAAAAAAATTTGTAACAGGGTAGGTCTCTGTTTTACAACAGCTGTGTAAGATTGCTCATTTTTACTGGTACACCTGGTGGTCCCTGCTGGAAACAGTGGTACTTGAGATGAAAAGGTTAAAAAACACTGTCCTACACCATATTAATTAATACCATGATAGTGCACCTAGAAATTATTTACTGGGAACGATACAAAAAAGCCTCTAAATTGAACACTGCACACAAGAAATTTGAATGAGTCTAAATTATGTGTGCTGAAGGCTCTCTTGCTATGCTACCCAACTTTGTAATCAATATTGATGAGGTGGTGGAAAGACACATTATGAGAAGTAAGTGTTTTGAAGTTCAATCACTACTTGGTATGTGACAAGAGTAACATTATATTATTTCCTATAAGCCAGTGGTATTATTAGGAGTTATCAGACAATTCCTTTTTACATCTCTCTTCCCCCATTATACAGTACATTGGTAATGTTTTTAAATTAATACTTTATTTAAGGTGTCTTTTATAGATATAGATGCATAATATATGAGTTATGTGTATTAACAAGTAATACATGGTAGTAAGAACATTTACAGATGCTTTATAAATACATTTCACTGAAGCCTAATATAGTATATTTTTATATGCAATTTTAATGGAATGCTATGGTTTTCTAAACTTGTTATTGAGGATTAAATGGTTTTAGGATTAGATTATAATATAATGAATCAAGTTTAGAACTAGAATTTATGTAAAAAGTCAAGAGAAAATGCTGTATTATTATGGTTATATACTTTGTAAAATTATAGATAATGGTAGCATTAAAGCATGGCATAGAGCATAAATAAATAGTATTTATTTAAATTGAAATATAGATAGAATAGTAATAAAGCACCCCCAAACAAACATATCTGCTTATATGTATAATATGTAAAGAAATAAGAAAAAACATAACATGCAAAAGTGATCTGCAGCAATCAACCAGCTGAAAAATCCCAGTCTGCTAATCACATAACTGTAGACACTTATCTACATCTTATCTTATCTAGCTTATCTACAGCACTACATGGTAAACTCTTAGGGGAGCTCATATGTTTCAAAGATCAAAGTAGCCTTTTTATTTTGAATAATCAAATGCGCCACTTCCACTTCAAGGGAATGGCCACTGATGAGAACAAAAGACAAAGAAGATAAAGATGAGTGACTTTGTTTCAACATCAAAGATCACAGTCCACTTGGAAGCTTTCTTTGGACTGTCAAGAGGTTTAGCCTCCCTCTGTGTCAGTCAGTTTGCAAATTTTAGTATTGTATTATATTAATTGTATGCAGAGTCATAATGTGTGTGCAAGAGTATAAAGCTGCAGAATGAAGGCTCACACAGGGTAGCTCACACAGGGTAGCTCACACAGGAACTCACACAAGGAGCTCACACAGGGGAGCTCACATAGGGAGCTCACACAGGGTAGCTCACACAGTGTAGCTCACACAGCGTAGCTCACACAAGGTAGCTCACACAGGGAGCTCACACAGGGTAGCTCACACAGGGTAGCTCACACAGGGAGATCACACAGGGTAGCTCACACAAGGAGCTCACACAGGGTAGCTCACACAGGGAGCTCACACAGGGGAGCTCACACAGGGAGCTCAGTGTAGCTCACACAGGGAGCTCACACAGTGTAGCTCACACAGGGTAGCTCACACAGGGAGATCACACAGCGTAGCTCACACAGGGTAGCTCTCGCAGGGTAGCTCTCACAGGGAGCTCACACAGGGAGCTCACACAGGGGAGCTCACACAGCGTAGCTCACACAGGGTAGCTCACACAGGGTAGCTCACGCAGCGTAGCTCACACAGGGAGCTCAGTGTAGCTCACACAGGGAGCTCACACAGCGTAGCTCACACAGGGTAGCTCACACAGGGAGCTCACACAGGGTAGCTTACAAAGCGTAGCTCACAAAGGGTAGCTCACACAAGGAGCTCACACAGGGTAGCTCACACAAGGTAGCTCACACAGGGAGCTCACACAGGGTAGCTCACACAGGGAGCTCACACAGGGTAGCTTGCACAGGGAGCTCACACAGGGAGCTCACACAGGGAGCTCACACAGGGTAGCTCTCGCAGGGAGCTCACACAGGGTAGCTCACACAGGGAGCTCACACATGGTAGCTCACACAGGGGAGCTCACACAGGGAGCTCACACAGGGAGCTCACACAGGGTAGCTTGCACAGGGAGCTCACACAGGGAGCTCACACAGGGTAGCTTGCACAGGGAGCTCACACAGGGAGCTCACACAGGGTAGCTCTCGCAGGGAGCTCACACAGGGTAGCTCTCACAGGGAGCTCACACAGGGAGCTCACACAGGGAACTCACACAGGTAGCTTTCGCAGGGAGCTCACACAGGGTAGCTCTCACAGGGAGCTCACACAGGTAGCTCACACAGGGTAGCTCACACAGGGAGCTCACACAGGGTAGCTCACACAGGGTAGCTCACACAGGGTAGCTCTCACAGGGAGCTCACACAGGTAGCTCACACAGGGTAGCTCACACAGGGAGCTCACACAGGGTAGCTCACACAGGGTAGCTTGCACAGGGAGCTCACACAGGGAGCTCACACAGGGTAGCTCTCGCAGGGAGCTCACACAGGGTAGCTCTCGCAGGGAGCTCACACAGGGTAGTGCTGCGTGCGCAACTCGTAATTTACGTCTTGCTTCATTCACCCTCAACACCCCTACTCGTGACCATAAACAGGGTGTGCGAGGGGGACAACACAGAACACAGTGATTTTTACCCTTTGATAATTAATTGGTGATCCACAGCCAATGCCCCATGAACCTTAGGGTCAGGGTTAGGTTATTGTTGTGTGTATTTAAAGTTATGGCCAATACCCCATGAAATAACCCTTATGTGATCAGGCTGTAGCATATATGATGATGTCTACACTACCCTGTGTGAGCTGCCTGTGAGAGCTATGCTGTGCGAGTCTGCGTTCTGCAGCAATAGCCCTCTGTGTGTGTGTGTGTTTGTGTGTGTGTTTGCTGCACCAACAATAATCTGCAATAAAATGTGAGTCATACTCTAGAACAGGGGGGCCTGGAATATAAAAATGTTTTGTTTTATGGCAGGGACAGAGTTAAAGCCTCCCTGCCAAGGTAATTGCTTCTGTTTAATTTAATTTAATTGTTTAATTATCACCTGCATTAGAGCCAGGTGCAGGGTATAAAAGGGAAGCAGTCAGTCTGCTTTAGGCTGCTGCTGTTGAAGAGCCTGATGGAAAGTTGTAAAGGTCTGTTTAAATCCTATGTTTTGGTTTTATAAAAAATTGTTTTAAAGTGTTTTGGTTTTGGTGTTATATGTCAGGTAAACAGCTTAGACAGGAACCTGCATGTGTGTAGTTAGTGCTCAGTGAGAGCTAGGTTTTTGTTTTGTGTTTTGAATAAAAGTGTGCAGAAGCGCTAAAAATCTGTTTTTTTTTTATCTCTGGGTCACATTTTTAAAGGTGCACAAACCAAAAGGTACGGCCAGCATGGTCACTATATATATATATATATATATATATATATATATAATTGTTTTGTTGAATGTTTAACTGTTATAAATACAGGTTATCGGTTCATCCAATGAAAACAGCAGCAACTCCATAAGCACCTTCACAGATTTATATAACTAAGTGGCCGGGTTCTTACCTTTAACATTTAGGTTTCTGTTTCGTTGCTGCTGTAAGCCTCTGGGTAGCACAGGGGTAGAGTTCTGAGCTTTCATAGTGTAGAATGGGTTTTACGTCTGGGTTGAACGTGCTATTTTTACAGTAGTAGCTTTTAATATTGTCTATAGGCACGCTCACTTGAATATTTCTCTATTCAGTGATAAGTGACAATGCTGATGTCTCCAAATGGTTGATTTTAATTAATGGACCATTTCATTCTCCATGTATATTGTTTGTGCAATTCAACCTCCACTCATTTTTATTGTCGGCTTAGGCAGTTCTTAACCTTCAGTGGTACTGTCACATTCGGCAGATGAAGGCTTTCAATTGTCAAAGGCAGTATCCCCCCCCCCCCCCTAATGCTTTACTACCATAATTAACTGTCATTTTAATGGGTTGAAAAAGGATCTCTCATTTTTTAAGTTCATTTGAGCCCTCTGGCACATTTTTGCTACACTGCAAGTAAAGTGCTAGAACTGAACATTTAAGATGGACCTGGTCAGCTACAGTACTGTCTGTTATAGTGCTTGTGGTGTCTTCACAAATGCGATTGAAGCAAAAAAGCAACTGCTGGGCACACTTGTAATTAAACTGACACATTTATCTCTATTTGGAGCAGCAGTTTGGCAGGGGTGCAATTTGGTTTACTGTCAGACCCTGATTCATTACAACAGAAAACCACATGAACAAGAACAACATTAGTTGAGTTTAGCACAGTACAGGTTATGTGGGTAATAAATTACATTAAGGGCCTGTTTTACAAAGTTTGATAACTTTTAGTTCATAACGCAAGACGGCAATATTTCACTAAACAGAATAGTAAATTTAAAGCAGATAAGTACTTTTGATACTGATGATTAAATTGAAAGTTTACTTATAATGCCATTTCTAAATTGGACTCAAGCAACTGGTTTCACAGACCCTTAGTGATAATTGTAAACCAGCCCATACATATACAACAATTTTTATTTTTTTTCAGGTGATTTATAAAACTAGCTCCACATTGTTCTGGACATTTGAATGTAAGGTTTTAAAAATACAATTTGACAGTAGTCTGTGTTTACTTCCAGGATACGGCACAGTTAATAAACATCAAAAACAGATAAGATATTTTGAAATTTACTTTTGCAAAAAATAGTTTCCATTTGTGATTTTATGTTTTCAGGAACACTGTAGCTCCCAGAATACCCTGACCAATATTATATAAATACAAGAAGAATTTGAATGCTGGTATGAATCAGAACCTCTCAGGAAATGTGTAAGTAAACTCACTGCTTATTCTTAGAAGTCGTAGCTTACAAGATTCAGTAACAGTAACTGACTTGAATGAATATAGTAAAAAAAAAAAAGGAAGTTCAGAGGAAAGATTAGTTAGAAAAAAGGACATTGACACCTTTTTATATTCCTATTTTCAGAAAAATTGTGTAGTACTCGCAGATCATTTTGTCAATGTTAACGTATCCTTTCAATATCAAATTTGCAAATAGCTTATTTACAAGCCTGCCCAAATATTACATTTCTATACTTTTCATTCAGGAGTGTGAATAAATGTTGGATTCATGTTAAAGGCAATACAAAAATTGGGTTATTTGTAAGTATTTTACCTACCTCTTAAAAGGAGAGAAGAGTGTGCATTCACAATGTTCTGTTTTTTTTTTTTAAAGTACAGACGTGCTCAAATTTGTTGGTACCCCTCCACAAAAAATGAAGAATGCACAATTTTCTCTGAAATAACTTGAAACTGACAAAAGTAATTGGCATCCACCATTGTTTATTCCATATTTAATAGAAATCAGACTTTGCTTTTGATTTATTCAACATAATATTGTAAATAAGAAAACAAATGAAAATGGCATGGACAAAAATGATGAGACCGCTAACCTAATATTTTGTTGCACAACCTTTAGAGGCAATCGCTGCAATCAAATGTTTTCTGTAGCTCTCAATGAGACTTCTGCACCTGTTAACAGGTAGTTTGGCCCACTCTTCCTGAGCAAACTGCTCCAGCTGTCTCAGGTTTGATGGGTGCCTTCTCCAGACTGCAAGTTTCAGCTCTTTCCATAGATGTTCGATAGGATTCAGATCAGGACTCATAGAAGGCCACTTCAGAATAGTCCAATGTTTTGTTCTTATCCATTCTTGGGTGCTTTTAGCTGTGTGTTTTGGGTCATTATCCTGTTGAAGGACCCATGACCTGCGACTGAGACAGAGCTTTCTGACACTGGGCAGTACATTTCGCTCCAGAATGCCTTGATAGTCTTGAGATGTCATTGTGCCCTGCACAGATTCAAGGCACCCTGTGCCAGGCGCAGCAAAGCAGCCCCAAAACATAACCGAGCCTCCTCCATGTTTCACTGTAGGTATGGTGTTCTTTTCTTTGAAAGCTTCATTTTTTCATCTGTGAACATACAGCTGATGTGACTTGCCAAAAGGCTCCAATTTTGACTCATCTGTCCAAAGGACATTCTCCCAGAAGGATTGTGGCTTGTCAATATGCATTTTAGCAAATTCCAGTCTTTTTTATGTTTTTCTTTCACAAGTGGAGTCCTCCTGGGTCTTCTTCCATGGAGCCCACTTTCGCTCAAAAAGCGACGGATGGTGCGATCAGAAACTGACGTACTTTCACCTTGGAGTTCAGCTTGTATCTCTTTGGCAGTTATCCTTGGTTCTTTTTCTACCATTCAACTATCCTTCTGTTCACTCTGGGGCCGATTTTCCTCTTGCGGCCGCGCCCAGGGAGGTTGGCTACAGTTCCATGGACCTTAAACTTCCTAATAATATTTGCAACTGTTGTCACAGGAACATCAAGCTGCTTGGAGATGGTCTTGTAGCCTTTACCTTTACCATGCTTGTCTATTATTTTCTTTCTGATCTCCTCAGACAACTCTCTCCTTTGCTTTCTCTGGTCCATGTTCAGTGTGGTGCACACAATGATACCAAACAGCACAGTGACTACTTTTCTCCATTTAAATAGGCTGAATGACTGATTACAAGATTGGAGACATGTGTGATACTAATTAAAGAAACTAATTAGTTTGAAATATCACTATAATCCAATTATTTATTATCTTTTCTAAGGGGTACCAACAAATGTGTCCAGGCCATTTTAGAATATCTTTGTAGAATAAGCAATAATTCATCTCTTTTCACAGCTTCTTTGCTTTATTCTATGACATACCAAAGGCATGCAAGTATACATGATAAAATAGCTTTTAATTTCATCACTTTTCAGGAGGAATGAAGCATTATTTCAATGAGCTGTAAGGGTACCAACAAATTTGAGCACGTCTGTATGTATGTGCTAAATCTATGTTAGGTACTGTATTTTTAAGGTGCCAAAAAAAAACTGAAAGCCTATTTTCTCCACTGCATGGAGGGTTATGGAACAAAAACAGTATTCTTAACTTCCAGGCAAGATCAAGCACTCCCATGGTAATCTGTGAAATGTGCTCTTTTCTGCTTTATTGCTGCATCTCGTTCCACTGAGACATTACTTACAATAGCATTTGAACACCGGACAGTCATCTGGCTGAAACAGACTACAAAAGTCAATTGTATTCAGCACCTTGATCTGGAACTAAGTAAAGCGTATCCCAGATGCTTCTCTCTATCTAAAATATCTCAATATTGCAAATGAGGAAAACCTTTGCTGTTTATTAGTTGGGAATATCATGTAGTATAGTTTGAAACCAAACCAAGGAAAAAGTTTGAAACCAACTGCAATCCGAGTGAAGCTAATAATCCGTCAAAAGGGGCACATTTCATTTAGGGGTCTATTCATAAAGAATTAATGCCTGTCGACATGAGAAAACAGGAGTATGTGATCGGATTTTGTCCATAGCCGCCTATTTAACGGCAGTTGCTATTCATAAGAGATCATTGAGATGTTTCGTTAAGCCTCAACGGTTTGTGTCTATGAAGGCATGTTTTTAAACGAATTGAGATAAAGTTTAATGATTACCTCATTAGAATAACGTTTTCATTGGTTCTGAGCGTCAACCTGCTATTCGAGTGAATGACAGCAAAATGCTGTCGACAACTTGGTTATTGAACGCTGGGTGCAGTGGAGTCTAAACTAATGACAGCATCAAAATGACATTGTCAAAAAAGTTACCTGACCATATTCCCCCCCCCCCCCCCCAATAAAAATAAATAAATAAAATGACAGTTACATCTTTTTTTTCATTATTATTAAACTGCGTTCGTATAAAGGGTGATGCCTCCGTGATTAACGCTGCCTAATATTTTTTTTGAATAAGTAATGCTGTATAATTGCTGAATTAATTGATTTACAAGTGTTTTCATTTAATTGTGTGTGTCCTGCAAAGGAACATTAACAATTAAGGTAATTAAAATAACCCGAACATGATCACATCCTACAGTATATAAATAATGTATCATACAGGCATGGTGTTAATAACACGATGGGAGCTGCATCCTCCAGTATATAAATCATGCATCATACAGGCACCCTGTTAATAACACAATGGGTGCTGCTGTCAGTAGATTCCATTTATTTATGTTCCCAACAGCTAATGGCGGAACTGATGATGTCATCAAAAGGAGGCGGATTTCGGTCGTAAATTGCTTAGCGACAGTCGCCAGTCTGCACAGATCCTCTTATGAATATCAATATGGACGACTTTTGTTAGTTTTAAACGAAAGTAGATTACCTAGGACAGTCTGCAAGTACCTTTATGAATAGACCCTTTAAAGTCTATTTTAAAGAACTAGTTTTCGTATGGCTGGGCTGAGAAGATTGTATTTTTCCTATGAATAATTACTAATACCCTGCTAGTAGTTTGGTAGGTCCCTACTAAATGGGATGATAATCCTTAATAATGTTCCATTTATTGTCTAATAACAATCAGATGGGGTAGATATCCCATCTGTGGCAAGCTGCTGCCCACTGCTGAGTCCAGTGGAAGGAGTGAGTCATTGCTAACAATACGTAGCAACGCATCATCCAAATGTTATATAAAATGCAACTTCATAAATGAGGTTGCATATTATATAACAACACTTTGGAACACATCATGTAAAAGCACCAGACCATTAGTAAAATAATTGCTTTGAATTTTCTATTTTTAAAGACAGTAATAGGATACATTTTTCTGCTGCCGTTGCAGAAGCTTCGCTATATGTGTGAAAATGTCCATTTCTGATAATTTGGTAGAAGATACATTAATGACTAATGACATGTAAGATTTGCAATTACCGGTATTAAAGACTTCAAGTTCCCTAGATGGCAGTTATACTCAGACTGTTTATTGATCTAGCTTTTATTTATTATTTTGTTGAGGCAGTTTTTCCTGGGCTGACTACCACTTTTACAATAGGGATGGGCACAGCTGGAATTATGTAAGTAACCTCAAGGGATGTCACTCTCTTGAAGCATTCAATATATGAAAGAGCATTGTGTCTTTAATTTCCAATTACTTTTAGCAAGCCAGAGCGGTACTTTATCTTCCCATAATGCACTATTTTGTCACATACTTAATTTATTTTTTATGAAGTCTAAACAATAACACCATTGCAAGTGTTCTCTGCGCATCACTGGACTGTTGTTTTCACCTGCGTCCATCACACACACCTTTCTGCTACCTCCGATTTAAGGATTGCTCCTATTTCATCTTCCCTGCAGTTGTGAGCAGCAGTGTGTGCGGCAATCGTGTAAGGACATCTGTAAAGGATGGGGCTGTTCTGTGTTATGTATTGTGTTATTTTATTAGTTAGTTAGATGTGTATTTTAAAAGTTTATAATTCTTCATTTGCTTTTATATCTACTATGACTTTTCATCTGCCATTTCTCTCTGTGTTCTTTTTCTATTTTCTTTCTCAATTTAAGACCCTTGCTATCTCCAGTCCCATCATGTCTCCTTATATTCCCTCTCCGCTCATCCTCTACTGGCTGACTTGTTATGCCTTCTCTTCACTCTACTTCCTCCTGTGCTTGCTCCATGTCTTCCCTTGTCCCCCTGTGGTGGAACCAGCTTCCGGTTAAGACTGTTCAGTCTTTTACTGCTTTCTTTAAGTCGATTTGGATAAACGCATCTGCTAAATAATAATAAGTCTGTGATAAAAAGTGTTAACACCCAAAGAGCGGCTCCTGACCATTTTGTCTTTATAAACAGCATGCCATACCATTCCCTTTTTCATGTGGTAGGGAGGGACAACAAGAATAATTCTTCATATAACTGCAACAAAAACACAAACAGGTCTCATTCCAAAATCCCTGACTTGTCTTAAAGGTGCAGGCACACCTGTTTCAAAATGCTCTGTGGCACTTTTGTAGTGATTTAAATTCATATTTACTTAAAATATACTCAGTTTTAATAAACTGTTCCCTTATATTACATGAAACAAGCTTACATTAAATATCCAGTTGGTCGAGTTTTTAAATCTACAAGGTTATTGTGAGCTGATCTACTGTTATCTTTAGTCCATTACCATTTAAATGGTAAACACATAACTTTCTTTAAACTCTGTCATTTTAGCATAGCCCCTCCTGAATTAAAACACAATGACACCCAGCTCAGGTCACACCCAAGTTTGTTGTAAACTCTCCTAAATGTGCAGGTACATTGAAAATGTTATTGTATTACAAAGGTACACCAATTATAAAGGTATACCAGTCCTTTTTTTTTGTCCATTTATAAACATAGCCATTGAGCACCATTTTGTTCAGTTTCATTTTGGAGCAAGTACAAAGCTTTCTACATTTTGACAAGAATAGTTTCAATGTTACAATATGTAGAACTAACAAGAATAACTAACAAAAATATTGAACAGCTCCTAGCAACTAAGTTATTTTTGATTAGTTTTTTAATATTGGTGTTGCAACCCTACATGGAAGCAAATCCTATCTCTCTCTCTCTCTCTCTCTCTCTCTCTCTCTCTCTCTCTCTCTATGCACACATATATTGGGCACAAATAAAATACATTCAGAATTATATAAATAAATATATTTATTTTTTAATTAGAGTATTTTTACTGTGTTCCAGTATGTGCTTTAATTTTGGATCTGAACCATTTGAATCAAATACATTTTGTTGTAATAAAGACCAACAATGTCTCAGGATTTCTATGAAGCAGCAACATTTCAGAACATGTATTTTTTTTATTAAAGTAGATAAGTCAACCGAATTGTCTTTAGAAATGTGTATTAATATTCAAGAAAACCTTACACAAAGGATGAAAGGTACAGTACCTGTTCTGCAAATAACTCCAGGAAAAAGCTTTTAATAGTGGAACACCAATTCCTTAGTCAATTCTAAAGCCCTTAATAGTTATCAATGTAAATAATGGGTTTACTATTAAACAGAAAATTGGTAAAATTACAGAAATTCAGCGTACCGATAATGCACCTCATTAAGTTGCATTTCTGTGATTTCTGGTCAATGTTTTTCATCCAGGCAAACTTTTTTACTTTAACCCCACAAAGGTTTGTTTATGTCTCTGTTCTATACTCAACTAGTAGAGGTATTTGGGCTCTTAAAACATGCAATTATGTTTCTTATGCAAAGCAGCAATACATTTATAAAAAGTCTAGAGAGTCTCTGATCTTGAGCAGTATAAAAATCAGATTGTATTTTACAGCACCCGAAAATAAATAAAATTATATATATATATGTGTGTGTGTGTGATTTCTCATAAAAAAATATCTTGTAGATGCCATTTGATACAAAGAAATTTCAGATGGTAGATGGAAATTGCAGATCACATCAATGTCAGGATATACTGTATTATAAAAAAATACATTTTGTGTCAGAGCTTCACAGCTCCCTACTATTGTTCATGGTCTTTCTTTCCTACACCATGCGACAACTTAAAATATAATCGATTTACAGAACTTCATGCACCACTATATGGACCAGTATGCATACTAAATACTGTATTCATGCATTCCAGAGAGTTAATTCAAAGAAGACTTCAATAGGCTGAAGTTGAGTTGATTTACAAAATGTAGTATGTGCTAAATACAGGCCTCAGCATTTCATTGAATTGAAATTGTTAAAACAGGATACCTAAGCTATTTTAAGAGAATATACTGTGCTGCTTAGCTTTGCAATTTGGTTGACAGTAGGTTTTTATATTTATTTTACTATACCATATGTCCCAAATGTTTTTAATTTTAACATTGCATACCATTACCACTTTAGTGCAATAAGAACATAAGAAGAACATAAGAACACAGGACACAGACACACGTGTTGTAAATCCAATACTATATATATAAGCCTGTTGTTATCTCTACTGGACCTGGCAGCCATCAATTCCTTCATTTTGTACAAGGTAGGAGAGATTTCATCTTGAAGCTAGCCACAGCACTTCACCAGAAACATTTCGATCACAAAACTGCAAAGATGCAGGCAGGCTGCAGCAGCTCAACCTGGATTCTGTGCTGCGAGTGACACACATGCAAGATAAATCATACGTTACTTTTGTTTTAGATTAAAAACTACTTTTGTTTTTACAGTTTTGTATGTGCATATACCAGTTTACACACTAGTTTCTTTTGAAAAGTTTGTTTTGATAGTTTTTCATTTTTAGTGCTTTATATGTAAGTTAGAAAATAAACCCCTTTATGTTTAATTGTTCATTTAAATACGGCGTTTCAGCTGTGCAGATGTTTGATATGATGTGCTTGAATAAAACTTGAGTTGTATCCGATTAGTTTGTCTTTCATTTTAATATTGATGGTGTTTAAAATGTACCAGCGGTTGTAGGTATGAGTATAACCACGGTGGTTCTAGTGTTGAAGTAGTCCATAAATGTACCGGGGGGGGGGTGTATGTTTTGTGCGGCCTTTCTGCTGGAGATAACATGCTATTAAGTCAGAAAACCGGGATCTTGACTGCTGAAACCTTGTGAGCCACAAGCATGATTCCTGCTCCAGTTTACATGGGTTTTTACAGCTATTTTTATCGTGAGAAAGCGATTGACCCTGCCCTTAAAGTCGCGCTGTTCTGTGTGACAATGTCACAGAATCAAGACTGTAGAGTCGATTTTCATGTGCATGTAAACTCAGCCATTGTTATGCCATAGTATGTTATAAAACTTGAATGTTGTCTCACAAATTAAACATTCTAGTTGCATAGTTTCTGTACTAAATTATAGCTTAAGTGCTGAATCACGTAATGAACGGAATACAGAAGCTTTAATGACAAATGAGGAAAGATGCATTTATGCACCTGTTAACCGTCTTTGAATAAGAGTGAATCAATATTCATTAGAAATTACCCACATCAGTAACTCAAAGCAGTTTTGATAGATACGGATGGCCAAACAAGCACCATAAACAAACAAGCTTATAAAAACATGCCAGCTTCCAGAGTGAGGGAAGAAGCCGGAGGGCTGAAAATAAACACAGAGCACATAGCTTTCATTTTACACCCAGTTAATTCTGTTTGAAATGCAGGAATAAATGAGAGACATTAACTTCAAACACAATCACCCTCAATCTGTAGATTTTGGTCAGAAAGCTCGCTACCATAAAAGCAAAATGTAGCATAAAACCATGCTCACTGTGCTCTTATCCTATCACTACAGGAATTCTTCTGTATTTTCTCTTTAACTGTATTGTTATGATAACTTAATCCAATTTTGTTAACTGAAAAAGTCTAAATGTAAAGCACCAAATTACATAAATACAGCTGGTGTTCTGATTTTTTTCAAAGAAAAAATATATTCTGGTAGTTAATGGGTTAAAATACTAAATTTCATACTAGGAGATGCATTTTAAAACCTTTAAAAGGGCACCCTTTTATAACTGGAATCCAGATCAGCTAAACAAAAAAATATGTTAAGGGTCATACCGCTAAATGAATAATCCATTACTATTATTGTCATTTGCTATAAAAGACCTTGACAGAATTCTGGAGCAATAAAAATGTTGTTGTTAAAAATGGTGACACCAGGAGAATTTTTTTTTTTTGAAAACCAAATATCTAAAGCTCAAATGCATTGGTATATAGTTCTGCCAGCTCTCGGATTAGTAAACGAAGTAGGAGAAACAATAAATAAAACTGAAATAAATAAATGTAAATACAATAAAGCCAGCCAACAGCATCCCTTTTAAAAACTGAGGGTTGAGAGAGTTCTTTGGTCATTGTGCTGTGCTCCCATGAAGCTGCAAGGAAGGTGATTACATTGCCTAAATCTGGCCCTGGAGATAGATCACCCCTTCAATTAATGAGAAGGTAATGATAAAGGATGGCTGAATAAACCTCTGAAATGCCTGTGAAGATGCAGTTATTACATATCCTTGGCAGTGAAGTACAGCATTGTATTAAGAGAATGGTTTATTTAGATTATACTGAAACTGGATAGATTTAAAACAGAAGCAGTTCAAAGCTGACCTAGCTTACAGCATTATAACAGCTACAGTCACCTTTATTACCTGCAGTTAACCCCAACAATCAACCATTTGTATGTTCTGTACTTCAAGGTACATTATAAAGTGGATATTACTGTAATTTTGATAATACCCAAATACTAAGCGCACACAAACACATACATATACTATTCCAGATGGTTGCATGTGGGATACATAATTAGCCATTTCATATGAACAGTCCAAACTGGTGACCACAAACTCCCCAAGCAGGCTGTGACACCAATAAAACTGGAAGGCTGACTGTGTGCAATGCCCATTGCACAGGACCTGGTTAGGTTCTTAAAATAAAGATCTGGAATGGAATCACCAGGACTTCAAAAAACCTCAAAAAAACCTAAAACGTTCCTGACGTAATTTAATCTTGATAAAGCACATCATCTCATTAAAGTGATGATAAACATAAAATTTATCTTAAAATCACAGCTATTTAAAAATGGAAACATGCATCAGTGAGAGTGCACTGAAAGTTTCTCTAATGAGAGAGATGTTTTCTTGAATACATTTAAAGTGCACTTACATTATAAGCAGTACCCAGTGAGTATGAAATTACTCATTGAATAAATAGAGGAATAATTGATTCGGTGCTAACTGATAAAACATTATTCAAGACGCGGCATCATTACTTGTCTAAATGAATTATTCAATCAGAACAAAAGTACAACTGAATCAAATTAAAACATAGGTTTAGGGTCTGAAGAAAACAGTCACATTTCTGTCAAGCAAATGAATTTAAAATGACCTAAGAGTAGGCTTGGAAACTGTCCATAGAGGAATAAAACAGGATTGATATCCATTTCTGTATTCTTTCTCAGATGTACTGCATGAAAAACATGTTTCTAGTGTGTGGCAATGCAGATGATCTGGTTCCGTTTGTATGGGAATCACAAGTATTGTGTTTACAAATTGTAAACTTGTTGGATAATACACTGGTTGACATACTGATATATCTCATGATCCTTCCATTACTTAATTAATTCTGAGGTAAAACTCCTTGGTTTTTGTGAAGGTTAGGCCCTCATATTGTGGATCTTGCAATGGACTGCAAATACTTTCCTTTAATTGTTTATATACTGTATTATCTGTGTCTAACAAGAGAGAAAAAAAAAATACTTACCTGTTGTGTAGGGTCCATAGGCCTGCAGTTGGGAGGGTCCTGAAAACAAAACAAATTTGAAGTAAATATTCTGTACATGTAGTTGTACACACTTCCAAGACAATGCACTGCAGTAACTATTGCTAATATAACCTTTCAAAAATAAAACAAAATTATTTTATTATTCATTTGTTTGTATGTGTGGTTTGGCCTACCAAGAGTGGGTGTGGTGGTGGTGGTGAGGTCCTCTATTTTGTTATTAATTACCCACATCAATAACTCAAAGCAGTTTTGATAGATATGGATGGCCAAACAAGCACCATAAACAGAAAGGCTTATAAAAACAAGCCAGCTTCCAGAGTGAGGGAAGAAGCCGGAGGGCTGGAAATAAACACAGAGCACATAGCTTTCATTTTACACCCGGTTAATTCTGTTTGAAATGCAGGAATAAATGAGAGACATTAACTTCAAACACAATCATCCTCAATCTGTAGATTTTGGTCAGAAAGCTCACTACCATAAAAGCAAAATGTAGCATAAAACCATGCTCACTGTGCTCTTATCCTATCACTACAGGAATTCTTCTGTAGTTTCTCTTTAACTATATTGTTATGATAACGTACTCCAATTTTGTTAACTGAAAAAGTTAAAAGTCTAAATGTAAAGCACCAAATTACATAAATACAGCTGGTGTTCTGGTAATAAATGGGTTAAAATACTAAATTTCATATTAATAGGAGATGCATTTTAAATTAATTATTATTTTTAATTATTTATTTATTTAGCAGACGCCTTTATCCAAGGCGACTTACAGAGACTAGAATGTGTGAACTATGCATCAGCTACAGAGTCACTTACAACAAGGTCTCACCTGAAAGACGGAGCACAAGGGGCTTAAGTGACTTGTTCAGGGTCACACAGTGAGTGGAGCAGGGATTTGACCCGGGGACCTCCTGCTTATAAGCCCTTTTCTTTAACCACTGGACAGCCCTCCTTTAAAAGGGCACCTTTTTATAACTGGAATCCAACATGATGTGGTAAACTTAAATGGACAGAGGCACTGAATGGAACAACTCAGATCACTGGAATCATTACAAATGACCGTGCAGTTGGCCAAATAAAACGTGAGGTATTTTTGACAAAAAAAAATGAAAATTTGTAGTTACTTGATGAAATGCCTGGATTTAACAGACTGGCTGTGGACAGATATACAGTGCACTGTTTTACATTATGCCTCTTGGCTGAAAAGACAGATCTATTTTAACAATTGCTACTTTTAACACATACTTTCTGAGGATTCAGTAATAATTATACTGGCTAAAAACTGGGGAAAAAAATATAATAACATTTGAATTACTAGCAAAATAAATAGCTTTCTCAAGACCAGCACTGTTTAAGCCTGAGGACACAAAAACTATTACAGGTAGGGTTGATAAATTGAACAAAACTTCCAAATAATAAAGAAAAACATTGCAGATCTTGAAAGAGAATACATTAATTTAAATGCATGGTAGCTGCTATTGAATAGGATGAAATTACAAAAATATAAGTAATTGTTGACAAATTTGTCAGATGCACTTTAAACCAGTGTACACACAAACGTATGTATTATATATTTTTTAAATCAACAATTTGTTGCCTCCCATCCTAATGCAGCCAGAAAGATGTTTGAGTCTAAGTGTTAGAGGTTTACAGGCCATGAGGCTTGCTGCAAGATAGACCATTAGGGTTATATGTATCATTGTACTGTGAAAAAGCACTAATTTCGTTACTCACTGAAAACCTTTTTCTCCCTTTTTCGTCTGTACAATAAATATAGCCCCTTAATGACTGCGGTTTGACATATTGGAATATGACCAATTTTATCATTATTTCTGAACTTTTCTTTCAGACACTAATTTAGCCTGTACATGATTGCATTATAGAAGCAGCCTTGGTTAAGATGGTTAGAACAGTTGTGAGGTGCTCTAAATGGAGCAGCAGACCAATTTACAATCTTGTTCTAATTTTCCCCTGAGCAGACACAAGAGATGACGTGAGTTTGGTGGCCTCCTCAGCTTCAGAGCCCCAAGATTGATATCAAGCAGTGTTCATGTCAGGAGTCTTACAGTGGTAACTAAAAATATAAAAAAAATGTCTAGAGCCAAAAAAAACATCTAGAAGGTCCCAGAGAAAAAAAATCCACAAATAAACAATAATAATTTAAAAAAAACAAAAAAAAACAGTATGTATACTTTCTGGTACCATTATCGATATATTTTGTTATCAACTGATAGCGCTTATGATATTGACCATAAGCACCTAATCATCTTTTTGAACATATGGGCCTATGGTTTACTATTATAAATCTGGTGGTTGCTGGTTTATGGGCAAGGAGTTTCACATACTGCAGACTTTTTCCCTTTTGTTTTAGAAGTCAATAATTCACTCTTCAAAGATTGTGACCCAATGGTCTGAGCTCCATGTTATCTTGAATATATATTATGGAATCAACATGACCCTCCTAAGCAACCTCACATACCTATATACATCATTCAGTTGATCATTTATCCAGCAAAGGTTTAGCTTCCTAATCCCACATCTCTGAATCTGTGCTGGATGGAGCAGGTAGGACGGGTGAAAGAATCAAAATGCTGATCTGAAGGCTTAATTGTCGCAACAAGTTTGTTTGTTATGTTTCTGACATTAATATTTTTTTTTAATTGATAGCCTGAGTTCTAAATATAGGTGCATTTTCAGCCCAGACCAGTTTATTGTTGATTAACACCTTGTTTATTGATAAACTGTCCAGGAAAGACAGAAACCAAGAGTTAAGACATCACATTAAATTGGGCTGTTTTAGTGTAAAGGAAGTATTAGCCTTTATAAAAACCCTGACACTGACTGAATGTGTCAAATGTAGATTCATTAGCTGTAGCACTGATGATCAGTGACAATGAAATCCACATATGACCTGCTGTCTAATATCCATTTTATAAAAGTAATTGTACATCAACTTGTATTTTCACTTTAGGAAGTTTACTGGAAAAACTGTAAGAAAACTGTAAAGCAAATAACTTGATCTTTTCTCAATGTGGGTGCTTGTGTAAAAAAAAAGAAAAAAAGAATCTATTCAATTTCCATTGATGCGTTTGCAAAACAGAACTGTAACACTTGATGACCAAGTGAACTCCTGTTAAAAGAGGGAAATATCCTTAATTGCACACAATAGTTTTGGTCGTTTTTGGTAATTTAGCAATCCCACTTTTCAGGAAACATATCATGTATGCATGTAAACAAATTCATGTAACAATATAGTACACAATTAATTTTGACATTTGTAGTTGAATTTTTTTTAAGAAGGAAAAAGAAAAGAATAATCAAATAAAAAATACATACATACAAACATAAATGTTAAGACAAAGCCCCCACATCTATAGAAATATAGACGAAAAAAGAATAAGGGCTTTTTTTTTCAGAAGCGTTGCCAGGAAACCTGACATCAGTTTTTTTTATTCCGCATTCACCCCACGTGTGAGAAATTCCACTATAAAACAGAAACAGTGTTTGCTAAGAAACCGTATTGAAACCACGTATTCTGAACATCAAATTAGCAAAGGGGAACGCAGTTTTAAACTTGAACTGTAAATAACCACCAAAGATTCTTTTAAAATAATATTAATAATATTAACAACTGAATGAGACTTTTTCATCTTTAAATATTGTATCAACATACCAGAACCGGTACATTTGTTGTTGTTTGTTCTGTAAACCCATTTGATATTAAATCAAGTAGCATAGCTTGCAGAACTCCCAAAACGTCGAATACTCATGCGATGCATTTTTTGAAGTTGTGAAATATTGTTGACGGATTTGTGGAGCGGTCATTTAATCTCGATTTTCAATAAAGATGACGACTTTTCCTCCAGAAATGTTTAATTTCACTGGACTACCGATTAGTGTGGCAACTATGAACGATTCTTTTGTGAACAAGACCGAGGTGGGCTCCCCTCCGTTTCTTACAGATGCCTGGCTAGTACCGCTTTTCTTTGCTCTCATTATGTTGGTGGGGCTCATTGGAAACTCTTTGGTCATCTATGTAATCTCCAAGCACAGACAGATGCGGACAGCTACCAATTTCTACATAGGTAAGGATGCTTTTCACAGGTTCACAGAAGTATTCTGGAAGCCTTGTAAATGTACAGGTATTGCCGAAACAGTTACAGCAACTGGCATTGACACGTGCATATTATTATACATATTTCACTGTAGATATGGAAAGAAAAGACCGCATGCATTCTGAAAACTGTTATTTGAGTTGGTGTGCAGTTTTGGGTTATTGCAAAGAACCATTGCTACCTTAGGGTTTCATTTAGAGTAACAAAATGCGCCATGATATATACGCGTATTTTTTTTTATATACGTATGTGTATGCATGTAGATTCCCCCAGATTCATATATATATATATATATATATA
Source organism: Acipenser ruthenus (assembly GCF_902713425.1). NCBI lineage: Eukaryota > Metazoa > Chordata > Actinopteri > Acipenseriformes > Acipenseridae > Acipenser > Acipenser ruthenus. Next base: position 34,208,811 of record NC_081200.1, on the reverse strand, counting down.
TATATATATATATATATATATATATATATATATATATATATATATTGACACCATGGACAGCTCCTCACTGCTAAAGATTGCCTTGAACCCGAACAGATTGTTTAAAACATCCAGCACGTATTTAATAATAATAATAATAATAATAATAATAATAATAATAATAATAATAATAATAATAATAAATACAGAAATAGGAGTACCATGATATTTACCGATACGTTATACTGGAAGCTGATTAACAATGACACAATACGCAAGCATATGGATATACAGTTTGTCACAGAACATGTGGCCAGGTAACTTCGAATTCCGTGATTTTCAATACAAAACAAAATTAGTTTGACACACTAAACGAGCTTTCATGAGTTCTGACTTTTAGCTACGAGATACAATATTGAAATCACAAAGACCACTGAACAAATAACAATCAGATGCCAGATGTTGCTCTTTGTTTCTTTATTTCTTTGTCTACTATTTGAACAGCAATAAAATGTAGTTAAATACAAACATATACTACCCTCTAGTGACAAATCTTGTTAATATCGTTTTTGTAGTTATAGGAATACAGTACATTTATAATCCTTATTCTCTTTGAATTACAAAATGAAAAACAAAACATAACTGCATTCTGTTGGCAACTAATACATAAGGTATACTGTAAATATCTTGTTTTTTGCCACAAAAAAAAAACAATTCTTGAAATTAAAGAGAAATACAGTGGTCAGCAATCTTTAGAAATAAATGACTACAAAACAGCATCATTATTTACTTACAAATAAACACAGCTAATACATAATAATATTTTGTTTGCTCATTTTTGCTTCGCATAATATAGCACTGTTCAATAAAAAAAATGTATTTGAATATACTGAGGATAGAACAAGGTGTGCCTGTGATTCTCACAAATGCACGCATTCCACAAAAAAAAACCAAAAACGCTTGTTTGATGTATCTTCAGAGATTACATGTGCCAAAACTGTTAACGTTTATTTGCATATTCATGAACAACAGATGTATTACTGCATGTATAAATCAACATTGGCAGATGTTTGATTTGTGTGTGCACCCCCCAGACTACCATTAAACTCACAGCTGGATTATACTAAAATGTACCTCACATTTAAATCCTATTAAGGTGCACGGGTTTCGTAATTATTTTGACAACCTTCGTAAATGCAGTCAGCATAGGGTTCTTTTTTTTTCTTGACTACCAAAGAACATGCAATCAATATCAACCAGGATTGAGATCAGGTAGAGCTATATGGATCTGGGCTTGTTCGCTGTTTGCGTGATAGTCGTCCAAAAGGTGGCGCTCTTTCCAATGCTGCAGGAAGGCACTGTGGACCTCTTTCAAAAACAAGTATGACATTTAACCATGCTATCCTGGTCAGATTCTAAAACATAGCATTGGTCTGAAGAAACTGAATTCTCCCTGCCCAGACTCATTCTCTAACAAGTCTTAAAATATGTTTGATATTCACAAAACTCCTGATAGCTTCTTTAGAAACAGTCTAGAACATTTTCACCAATAATGTGCTGGTATTTATTTCATTATATATATATATATATATATATATATATATATATATATATATATATATATATATATATATATATATATTAAGAAAAAACAAAGAATTATCATTCTTACAGTTTTCTGGTGAATATGGCCCATCGTCACAAAAAAATGTCTGCCATGGATTTTAGAAACTGTGTAACTACAGATTAATACACTTCTTCTGCATTTAACTTGCAGTGCTGGTGCAAATAACTGCAGTTATGATCATACTCTGCTGTTGCTCCAATGTCCTGCTCGTTCTCTAGAGTTGAACTATTTTTCTTTTAAATGCCTGGTAGGCTTGCAAGCCAGCGGTATATTGATCAAAAGAGTTATTCATTTTATCGCATATCTAGCAATTTATGAGCATACTTAAAGTCTGGCTCCCTTGTGTATGGTCCCTGTCACTTTCACACTTTGGTACAGAATGCAGCCAATGAAACATATTATAACAGGTTTCAAGCCATGTTATCCCGTCAGCCTCCCTCTATCATCTGTTTGTAAATGTGTGTTTTCCTTTTCAGCTAACCTGGCGGCTACAGATATTATTTTCCTGGTGTGTTGTGTTCCTTTCACTGCTACACTTTACCCTCTTCCAAGCTGGATCTTTGGAGATTTTATGTGCAAATGTGTAGCCTTCTTACAGCAGGTATTATTATTATTATTATTATTATTATTATTATTATTAGTCGTAGTCGTAGTATTAAACTGCATTACTCAGTAATGTTGCACAGCAATGGCACTTTATAACCCTCCAGACAGCAGATCACTTGGTTGGTTTTTCTTCTGAAATAACCCCCCATTTATCCTAGTGCAACAGGGTTGTTCTGTTTGCAAAATACTTCACATTAGTCCCTTTAAAAACACTGTAATTAATACCATTACACATATGTGCATTCTTGGAAGGAAACCATAGCTAAATTACAGAACAGAAAACACGAATCCTTACCTGATCCTCCTCTTTTGTTGTTTCATTTTGGAAATAGTTTGCTGCATGTAGGCTAAAAGAGGCGTGAGTCAAGACCATTGTGCCAAGATTTATAGCAACCCGTCAACCATACAAAACTTGATAGGGTGGATTCAGGATTATTTTTTGATTGATAAAATGTTGTTGTTGGAAGTGGACTTAGTTATGGCTAGACCATTACGGTAAAATATGCTGGGGGCTAAGGGGTTAAAAGTTAAAAAAAACATCAATCAAGGGTTTGAGTTTCTACAAACAAAACAAAATCTAGGATGTAGGATATTGTTGGTGTTTCAGGTGACTGTCCAGGCTACCTGCATCACCCTGACAGCGATGAGTGCAGACCGCTGCTATGCCACAGTGTACCCTCTGAAGTCCTTACGCCATCGCACCCCTCGGGTAGCCATGGCTGTTAGCATCTGTATCTGGATTGGTAGGTGTTTTATCTGTTTACATACTTTTAGGCTCTAGTCACATTTACAACCAGCAAATTATTATAGCATGTGTTTGGCAAGAACTAAGACACGCTCTCCACCAACTAGAAAGCTTATTTGTGTTTCAGCTTAACACATGTTCTCGCATTCAAAATGTGTTTGGCACATTCATTGAAAAGCAGCTTCTCGTTTTCTCTGGGTAATACTGGCAGTACATGTTTAGAAAGTACCATTATTAAAAAGAAACATCAACCATCTTGGGGTGCCTTAGGAGCCAAAAGGAGAAGCGCAGCAGAATAAACCAATTAATATTATTATTGACTACTGACTAATTGACAGTTTAAGCATACATAACTAAGGCTCAGTTAGCAGATGTTCTGCTTGACGAAGAACCATGTTTTCCTTTAATTATTATTAAAAATGTCTTGCTTTCCTAGTGTTACAGTTTTTTACCTGATGTTTTTAATATTAAACTAACCTTTATTCCTTGTGTTCTTCAGGGTCTTTTATTTTATCAATACCCATTATCATATATCAGAAGATCCAGGAAGGTTACTGGTATGGACCCAGGAGCTATTGTATGGAGCAGTTTCCATCTGAAACCCATCAGAGAGTGTTCATCTTGTACCAGTTTCTGGTGGTCTACTTACTGCCCCTTATCACCATCTCTCTCTGCTACTCCTTAATGTTGAAGAGAGTTGGACAACCAGTGGTGGAGCCTGTGGATAACAATTACCAGGTACAGGACATGAGTAATGTTAACAGGTGACTTTGATGGGCTAAATGTAGAATGTGCAATATGTGTCAACTGACTGTCTCTACTTGAGTCTCAGAACTGACTGCGTTGTTTTCTGAAGGATTTAGGTGCATTGGCAGAGATTTGCAGGGAAGCTCATGTGGTATCACAGAACCTGTGAGGAGCACAAAAGAGTGCAATTAAGAAAAAAGACAAGTTCATACCTGACATTTAGAAATAAAAGAAGAAGTCTAACCTTTTTCTCACGCTATGTTGGTAGTACTTTTTGGGTAATTTGGGGTAAAATGTTTCTGTCTATTTTCCAATTTGGCCTTGTGCGACTACTGATATCGTGCAGCTTTCTTAAACTGGGTTTCCACAAAGTTTTGAGGTTGTGCTGAAGAACTGCAGATGCAGCCTACTTCATTTGGCCACCAAAACAATATAATAAAAAAGCAAGGTAAACAAAACAAAAACCCAGACATATAAGAAACATAAGAAACTGAATGAAGAGATCTCTAAACCCCTCGTACTGTATGCTTATGTTTTCCTATTTATTAAAAGAAGCTTGCCAGGGCTACTTTATCAATACATTTTGAGTTTTTAAACAGACATTTGCTTTGCGGTTCTCTTGCCTAAACTGCACAAAATGTTAACTCTTATACAATACATGTAACAATTAATTTATCAATCTGGCATTTTGATTTACTGGGAAATATATATATATATATATATATATATATATATATATATATATATATATATATATATATATTTTAGTGCATACTTTTCTGTGATTGTATAATATGGTTAAATGCATATCGGCTAAGTGCATAAAGCTGCATGGTCCCAAAGTCCATTGTGCATTGCATTTTAATTCAGATAATTGTATAATGCAACCAACTTTCGAGTGTTAAAAAAAACGAGAGAAAAAAACAAAAACGTATGAGTGTTTCAGCAATAGCAGTGACGTATAACGCATAGCAACAGCATGACAGCGGGAAAAGCCGGCAAGAAAGACACACAAAATGGCAAAGCAAATCTGTAAAACTCTCGAGTCTCAGCACACTACGAGCCTTCATGGAGGCAGATGGTTGACAGGTTGTTTTTTTTTTGTACAATTGTTTATCAGCTGTACACACCTGTACAAGTTTTATGTTTAACTGTACTGTACTGTATTACAATAATTGAGTTTATGCCGGCTGTTATATAGTGTACAATATTTCACATTATTTTACTTTTCATATTGTGAGTTGCCAGAGAGTAGTGTTATATACATGTACACGTACGTATAGACCTGTTGTCATTGTATCGCATTGTATTCCCTCACTCCAGTTATGAGCATGACCTCACACCAATTATGCAGAGTTGACTGTGTGTATATATATATATATATATATATATATATATATATATATATATATATATATATATATATATATATACATATATATATATATATAGTAATGTACTATTTATTGCAGATTCAGTTGCTGTCACAGAGAACTATTGCCATGAGAAGCAAGATTTCCAAAATGGTGGTGGTGATTGTCCTGCTGTTTACCATCTGCTGGGGTCCCATTCAGCTCTTCATCTTGTTCCAATCCTTCTACCCCAACTTCCAGGCCAACTACGCCACCTATAAGATCAAGACTTGGGCCAACTGTATGTCGTACGCCAACTCCTCCATCAACCCCATTGTCTACGGCTTCATGGGCGCCAGCTTCCGCAAGTCCTTTAAAAAGGCCTTTCCCTTTATGTTCAGGCGCAAGGTGAGGGATGGCAGTGTAACCTCTGGGGCAGTCAATGCAGAAATGAAGTTTATAGCTACAGATGTCACCTAGAATGAATTGAAATAAGCATGTGTTATAATATATACATTATAAAACTATAACCTACAGAGAAAACATCAAAGACAAATCAGTAGGCTATACTAAGGAGGTATGGCTTCTTTAAAATGTAGCAAGTAGCAGTGCAGTCCAAAAAGTATGTTGTCTTTTTATGTACGTATTTGTAATTTCATGTTTGAATAATACACTGTGTATGTATTTGTTTATGGTATATATTTGTTTATGGTATATCATAAATGTATTTAAAGGACAAATAGTAATATCAGCATACTTTTTTTCAGGCCTTGCTTTTCTTTTATAACCTGACCAGTAGAGATTTTATTTTTAATTTGCCTTGAATCATCCTATAATTTCAAAAGGTTGTATTACAAAACAAGTGCCAGCTATACATACATCCTTTTTTTTTTAATGATCCTGTGGTTAGAATAAGTATATATAGCAATGGAGTCATGCAGTTCTTGTCTAATCTGAAGCAAAGACTGAAGCAAAGCTGACCCAGGTGTTTGGAAGAGAGATGTCATGTCTAAGTGCATTCTTCTAAATAAATAAATATATTAAAAAATGTAATTCCTAAATATGTATGGCATGGCACATTACCTTTAAAATAAAATAAAAATGGATAATCATATTTTTTCCTATTATTATTATTATTATTATTATTATTATTATTATTATTATTATTATTATTTGAACTCACAGAAGGCATTATATGTAAAAATACAATGACATTTCTAGCCCTTTATAAAAAAGAAAGCAAGCACATTTTAATGCGACACGTCTCTGGTTGGAATTTCAAAAAACATTGAAGGAAAAGTTATTGGTATATTAAAAAAATAACAGGCCTTGAAGACTTTTTTTGCAGTATGTCTTGTTTTTGATAAACATACAATTGATCTGCTGCAGTTTACCCAATACTTTGATTTGTCTTTGTTCTTTAAACAAAATCTACTTACTGAGCAGAAATTGACTTCACAATAGCTGAATACAGCTGCCTACAAAAGGGTCACAGTTGTGTGGATTCTGTGCTGGTGCAGCTCTGTAAAAGAGTGCCTGTAGAAAGGTGGTGTTTGAAGCACGGAGAATGTTGACATTGCTATTCTATTGAATGCACACACTTACACCTCCTTGTGTACACAACTTGCAGGTGGTGAGCTGAGCTGAATACGGACTGGGTAACTCCACAGACAGAGGATCAATGTTAACCTTCATGTTTTTTTAAAAGAGCCATGCCTTTTGAATCTTCTCAAGTTTTGACAGACATGCTGCCTAGCATAGCACAATGTGGACAAAACCTTGCACATTCCATTTCTCTACGGTATGGGATAGGACATTAAACCCACAAGAATTGCCACCCAAGGCTATTATTGCTACTTAATACTACTATTAAGCTAATGGATATTTATTCGGAACAACAAGGATGCCACAATTCCAAACTTTACTTTTGTAATTGGAACATAATGGACTAATTATAACCTGGGTTTCTGTACAAACAATGGGGAAAATGTTTTTTGAAATCAACATACCAAACAGTAGTTATTTGTCTACCAGCTCATCATACTAAAAAACAATGGAGAATACAAACAAAGCATAGTGTCTAAGTTCAATAAGAGAAGTGACAACTGGTTAATTAATATATGATCTAACTTTCTGGGTTGTCTTTTCATTTGGGAGAATTTTACAGATCCATTTGTAATGCTAAATACTATACAATTCAATTGTAATTTATTATCACTATCACAGTTTAGTAACACTTTATATTTAATGTAATAACATATAACACGGTTATCGTCCTTTAATTCCTATTAATTCCTATAAAATAAATTTCAGTTTGTGA